>NC_081205.1:20913686-21219936 GCF_902713425.1 Acipenser ruthenus
TATACATGTAATGTCTGAGAACTTCAAGAGAGGTAGCATTTGTTCTTTGTATAATAAAGGATTTACTGACTGCATGCCTCGTCAAGATAGGCCAGAACATATTCAAGGTCTATATTGGAGACAGGAGAGATAATGAAGGGTACATTGAATATTTGTGGGAATGTGAGTCAGGAGAAATAATTACAAGGTCATCTCAACTCCACCTGTTGTTTCGCCCGAGTAGTGCTGTTTGGGGATGACGCAACTAAGACAGAAAGTAAGGGCGAGAAAAAGTTGGGTCAGCAAGCAAGACTGAGACACAGACTTGGAGGACTAACACAGAGCTAGCTGATCTTTTCCAAAGCTACCTCCTGTTGAAGGACAGACGTCTGTCGCCTGTGCTCCCACTAGAATCTGGAGTAATATACACTTTCAGTGTTATACACTTGCTGCTTATATAATTGAATGCATTTCTATAGAGACTCATAATAAAGTTTCAGACGACCTTTCGTTGTTGTGCTTTCCTCCTTCGTCCTACACCTTCGGCATCTATTCTGACATCATTAAAAGGTACAGGCACCCTACTCTCAATACCATAACCTTTCATAATCTTTATATTGTATGACTGGGATGCCTTAGCTCCTTCTTCGTTTGAGGTTCCTTCCATGAAATCGTCTCCCACAAAACCAAGCTAATCAATGAGAACCATTAGTGATTGCTAGGTTACAGCTTTTTATAAAATAAACCAAAGTAAATGAATTTACATGTGCAAAACAGGCTAGTAGGGATGGTATTTATCTAATTTGTGCATCGTCGCTGGCATACCCCTACTCCTTACGCTACTTATTAGATATATATTGTACCTAATTGCCTGTAATCAGCTATCCTATATAACTGAATGCTAAAAAGCCATATATTATACTTGTATTAGTTTTAGTCACAAGCAGTGGCCCAAATCTATTGAGACATGAGCAATCCCCATTGTTCTTTACAACTCTTTTCACTGTGGTCTCCTATGGATGAATTAATGCATATTTAAAAAAAAAAAAAACTTACGCCTCTTATATATGATTCCTTAATCATGATTTTACCTTTTTTAAATGAACTTCAATGGCAACACACTGCAATGTCAAATGAATGGTTCTGTACTGTGGTGCAATCGTATGAGCCATTGATAGAATGGTACCACATTTTCATGTTTTCATATACCAATGGCAACACAATAGTATGATTCAATACACATTGGTAATCCATTGCAGTGCCATGGTATTTACTGTAGTTGGGCTTCTGTACATTATATGTTCAGAATCTATTGTGTTGCCATTGCTGGTAGCAATGTGGTCTACTCATTCTGCTAGTGTTTCTTCAGGGTAATGCAGTACTGTTATAATGGTGTGCCATTTCAGCATAGTTCTATCAACAGAGACCTGACAGACTGTTAGTATTAACAATCTAAGGTGCTATTAGCTTGGTATTCTAATAATGCCCCCTGCGCTTTGCAGAAATGCACTGCAATAAATATTTTGAACTGGACTAGATATGGCACAGCCAAGTGGACATTAGTCCACATCACAAAACCTCACTGTATGGCACAATTTCAGGGCTGAACAGGGTGTTGCTCTTGTGTCCATTTCCATGGGAACTAAAATTCACATGCACCTACATTTTCAAAAGGTATATGAAAAAGCAGAAAGCACCAGCTAGCTCTCTCCAGTCCTTATTTACAGTACTGTAGACTGAACAGCAGAGAATCAGCAGAGAGCAACACTCAGCTGAAAGACTCGTCCAAAGGGCTGGTGCCACACAGACTGCTCCCCTTTGTACAGCCTGATCTTCCAGGACTGAAGCAGTGGAGTCTGTTCTTATCGAACCAGAGGAATACTGACATCATATCATCCCTCAGTTCTCTGCATCTGCAGTTAAATCTGGGATCGAGACAAACAGCTCAACAGACTGTCGCCTTTTCACGGTCGCTGGTTGAAAATATTACCTCACAAATCATCCAGTGGAAATGACCTTCAAGTGACAACTACCCTGCCTGATTCTCTACATCAAGGGCCCTTTGTAATCTCAATATCCTTGTCACTGCCTACAGACCCAGCCGATGAAAAAATACATTTTCATGCCGTGGTTTCTCATGACATACTTGACTATGCCACAAATCTTTACATACATTCAAAAATATATAAGGAATAGATAAGAATACGGTAGCTATGCAAATTCATTTGAAGGCACATTACAGTAATCTATTACCTTTTACCAGGCAGTACAGAGTAGGCAGTAGGGAGCTCACTCCATCCTACAGATGTAGGGAAGTACATTTTTCAGTGTTTTGTAAAGTCATTTTGAAATTCAACCATTAAAATATCATCAAAGTCCAAATTTAGATCCAAAATGTACCTCCATCTTAAAATATTTTGTATTTTGTGAAGATCAACATATTGTAAATAGTTTGTTTTAAATGATACACAGTATGCAATACAATCTATTTGCGGTGCACAATGAAAAGAAAAAAAGATATACTGTATATCCTTTCACTAACTTTTCATCTTTTAAACATCTTCAAGAATAAGAGTTAGTCAAGAGAATATGAGAATATGAGTTAGTCAATTTTATTTTTCTAATATATTCCTATTGCATTTTATACCAAATTCATTGGCTGCCCATCCTACATAGCAGAGAACAGTTTTAATGTGTGGTTCCACTCCACAGAAAACGTGCTGTCCATTTTTGGTTGTATTTATAGTAACCTGACAGTGCAAAAGGACATATTCCTTTATACAGAATTCTAACACTGCTTCAATCTCTGATGCACGATCATAAACTATAGAACTACTAATAGAATCTGTTATACACTAATGTCAACACCTTTTAACAGTAGTTTGAGAGGACTGCGATCACAGGCAGTAGTCAAAATAGCAATGTATCCAAATACTGTGATAGGATCTCTCCCACTACTGTATATTACAACTGTTTGCATCCTCAGAAGTGAAAAAAAAACAGTAGACCCCCAGAGAAGTGTCAGTCAGTTGCCCGGAGAGTCTGTGTCATTCCACCCGCTGTGGAGAGATGGTAAATTAAACAATTTTCTTCATCATTTATCAAGCTGCTGGTAGGGCTAAAGGGAAACTGAGCTGTAACTACTGTATGCACGCTAAACATCTAGCGGCAATGCAGAAGACATAGTAATGCAGACAGACAGCTCTTCTAAAAGGAATACAGAGAATTTCCCTCCATGGGAATGCATTTCTAGGGTCTTTTGGTGGTAGCCATGAATTTCACATCACCCAACCTTGTTTCAGTCCTTAACAATAATACAGTCAAGCTGGTTTAACATTTATTTTTTAGTTCTTTTGAAAACCAAGCCGCTGAGGTAATGTAAAATTAGGGAAAACCTTTGAACCTCTTTACCAGTAAACACCATCTATTATGCACCCATCTGTGTTTATAGGATGAGTGGGATGGGCAGCTAAGTGGATTGGCTGTATATTGAGTCCCTGGGTCAATTTTCTGAACCAGTCAGTAAATGTCAATTTCACCTGAAGGCTGAAACATCGCCAAAGACAGTTACCTTTGACTGGTTATTATTGTCATCTTATTGCTTGTACTTAAAAAGCAAATTGGTAGGGCTATGAAATATCTTAACTAATGTATTTTTCTTGTCGTTTACAATACTTTCTGCTTTCAGTCATCACATCCATGTGAAAAAGAATACATTAGTTAAGATAACTCTGATATTTATATACCTGTGCCAAGTTGCTGTTTAAAATAGGTTTAAAGCCCTCTTGTGGCCTGTCTTTTGTCTAAGTTAGGCTGGTACACCAGAGTGCAACCATTAACCTTTCCCCATGTTTTCCACATTGATGTATTTCTGGTTCCTAGTTGCTGATTGAGCTCAGAAACTTTTCAAGGCTGGTCTTAAAGGAGCCATTGTTTCTGCCTCAACAACTTGACCAGGTAGCCCATTCCAAAGCCTGAATGAAATCCTTGATCTTTGTGGAAAGGGTGGTTGCTGGATGGGTTGTAGATAATGGAGTTTGACAGAAACATGGATTTAGCGTAGTTTAACAGACCTCGACAAGTATTGACAAGAAATAAATTGCAGCAGTTTGTCTTTGATTATAGTTAGAAATTCTCGACGGCTAGTTCTTTTATCTAGGCTTCAAAATACAATTTTGAAAATCCCTTCATAATGTCGTATAGTCATTACAGAATAAGAAACAGCTCACTGGGGTGTTAATTATTTAAAAATCAATTGTATTAACTTGATATTTCTTTTGAATTGTGTGTTTTCTTCAGACCAGATCCAGAGGGAACCCATTATAACACGGACTTCCTCGTCATCAAACAGATTTTTGTCTCCTATGTTTTTAAGTCAGATAATGATAATAAAATATAATTAAATCCAGGGAAAAATTAGAATGTTTTAATCAAACATATCATCTACTGTATATACAGCATAGCAGTTAATTAAGCAACTTCAGAGTCAGCCTTTTCTAATGAAAAATGTATATTTGTAAATCTGTCCCTAAATATATAGGCAGCATATTGATAGATGGGCTGCAGTGAGTTATTTCTATATTTTCATCTACACTGCAGGTTTAGTTGGCATTGTATGTTGGTTAAGTTACCAGAAACACAACACGCAAATTAAAACCTAGATAGATTTTTTTTTTGTTAGTTTTATTTAATGGCACAGTAAAACATCATATATCTCGATCACAGTCTTTAGCCTCTCCTACCTGCTTTAGGTACTGGGATGTCTTCACTCTCTCTATATATAAGGCCAGTTTCTTTGCAGTGTTCTTGTTTTCTTGTTCACATATGATACACTGGCTTTAGTGTGTACATTTTAAAATGGCCTAGAGCTCACAGCTTAAAAAGAGTGTTGAGAATTTTAGAAAATTAGTCATGATCACTCGATAAGACGACTTTGAATGAATGAATTCTGGGATTATGACTTGGGCTAGAGTTCAGTTATTGGGCTTATCTGTACACCCTAAGAACTAAAAATCAATTTGTTATCATACAGTTTGCAATAACAAATCCTATGTTTTAGTTTATAATTTTCTGTACTTATGGCTATTTTGCGTGTGTTGGAAATTCACTAAGGACACATTTAACCAGAACATTTGAAATCTGTGACTGTTGTACTTCTGCATCTCGGAAGATGTTATCAACCTTCAGAACTGTAATTTGGAATGAGTAGATAACAGTGAGACCATGCACACACTGCGACCTATAATTAGCAAATAAGCAGATGGATCAAGAAGCTATGCAGATCTGTAATGCAGTTTCTTATGTAATCTATTTGAATGCTTTATTAGATCAACACCATACATTTTGACAGAGCTATAGGTTCAGTCTAAATGGTATTTTTCTGCCTGGGAAACTGTCTTATTAAGTGCCCCTTCCAAACTCCTTAGGCTAGCTGCTATCGCCATAGCAACTGTCTCCCAGAAACGATTTTGTTCTAAAGGGTACTAGGTATGGCGTAGTATAGGGATTGTGCAGCTCTTTCAGTAGACGGTCCAAGGTCATAAACAGGAAAGAAATAGATCTGTGATCTAAGACTGGTAAACATTATGCATTTTGTATTTTAATTTGATTATTTTATTATTAAGAGGTAATGGGTTAAAAGCCATTATAAAGAATTATTTTATCATATATCATATTTTATGTTTGTTTTCAGGTTGTGATCAGGAGATTGTTGTTTGATTTAATTATATTCAAGTGCATGATTGTTGCAAGGAAAACTATTACTAAGTATGAGAATAGTATGGTGATAGTAGGTGTGCAATATCTATTTATATGTATATGTTAAATGGTTAATCAGTTTTACCCAGTATACTTTTGAATATTACCTGTAGTATTATATAAAGATATAAAATAAGGAAATAATTCTATAAATAGGTGAAAAAATGCTTGGTTTCCAACATCTTTCTTTTGACAATTTCTTTGTGCCTTTTTGAGCCCATTATTAAAAGGCAGTGAGGCCCTGTTGTATATGACGTTTCAATCCTCCTGGGGGCTGGCTGCAAACGAGCGTGAGCCGGAGACCACTGTGCTTGGCAGAGAACTCTGAAACAGATTGGATTATGGGTTGAAGCGTAGCTTATCAAAAGCTGTCAAGGATGAATGTCAAAGCCACAATAATTGTTGCCTTCAAGTTACAGGTCTGTAGAAAAGAACAATTTCAGTTAAATACATATAGTATTTTCATTTTATTTCTATATTTCATTTAGTGCCCAACTGCTCAAACCTTGACTGCCTGGCCGATCGTCTCTTTATAGCTAGAGGTTCTTGCTAAGCTACTAAACCTGGAATACAGTGTTAAACTCAGTCCATCTCCACCTGGCCTCGTCTGGCACCTCACTAGTAGAGGTCTTTGTGGCTCAGGCAGGCAAACATACCCCAGAGGATCTTCTCTGCCTACTCCATAGGAGCGCAATGGCTAATGCGGCACCTGCTTCTGGTGGTTCTTGTAAAAGGAAAAACAATTCTCATTGTTTAGTTTTTTAGACTAAGACTCTTCTGTAACATATTTTTAAAAAAATATTTATTTCTCAAGAAATATTTTTTTTTCAATTCTGTGACTGACGTGTTTTTAGTGTTGACTGTCGTCCTTCAAAGAGGTGAACCAAAGGTGTAGTGAGATATCTGTAAAGAGCTCATGATATTTTTTTTCTTCACCAATAGCTAAAATATTTAAAAAATAGAAATTACATTTACCTTAAAATGTGCAGATATAGGAAAAAAACCCAACAACTAAGTATTGGAATTGTTTTGTTACTGTAGCAGGTTTATGGTCAGCCTTGTTAAAGGTGTCGTGTAGTGCCCTGTATGGTTTAGGCATTACCACTACTTTTTTGTTTAGTTGAATGAGCCAGTAGATGTTTTGACATCAGCACTTGTGAATCGTTCTTAAAAGAGAAGGATTTTTTCCAATAGTCAAAACACACTCCACCAAGGGGATTTAGGGCTGACTGAGACTGCTGTCTGACCAATAACGAGTTATGAAATTCTCTGTCTGCAAGAAAAAATTGTAATGCAGTCATCAATCCTAACACTTGAATCTGTCAAGAAAGACAGCTGCAATTATGAATGAGAAAGGATTTGTAATTTGTGGCTTTCAGGCTGAAAAACGAGATACAGTACAGGTATTAATAATGTTTGGTGATTTAGAATTTGTGCAAGATCTCAATTTATTTGCCAGATGTTTCAGTCGGTAAGCTATATGCACTGTATGTGTTTCGCAAACCAAGCACAGTACTCCCTCTGCTGTTCAGTCGTACACATTGCAATTTTCCATTGATTTCTGTGCTCCAATACTGATGTAAAGCTAGGATCTGGGAGATAAAAAAATAGCTAAACAAGTAAAACACCAAGGCTTTAAAGACATTTTCTTACCTCATATTAGCTCTAGTTTCATCCCTACTTTTCTTGTACTTAATCGGTTCCTGTGCTGTAGGACAGGTTCACTCTTATGGTCTGTCTGCTTGTATGTGACTCACAGCTCAGGAAGGTAAGTGCAAGGAAACTTTAAAAATGATAGCATTAAATTTGAAAAAAAAAAAAAAAAATCAAATATAAACGTTATCTGCATAACAGAAAAGGGACACGGTAATTAACACCAGTGTCCAGTGCATCAACCTCCCCATCCCTTTGTTTTCGGATTACCTTTTAGTTTAAATGTTCTTGCTATATAAAGTACCAAGGTAGCAGCTATGCAGCATACATTATTTAAGAACAGGTCAAGAATAATTCACTAGAGATCAATTATTCACTGGAGATCAATAATTCAAGCCTAAAAGCCAATTTGTTTTTAAAAGGTCAGAAATGTGGTGAAAATCTGTGAGAGGCTAACGTGGTTTATTAACATAAATATAGATAGATTGATAGGGTATACCCTGGTGGAGAGAATGATGGTGTCACCAGCCTTATATTGCATATCTTGGTATCCCTGAATAGCTCATTGTCTCCTCTTTAATAATATGCATAATAAACCATCATGCCGGTGCACTGGTACCCCAAAATGTTTTCCATTTTTAGGAATGTAGAACAATAGAGACAGGGCTTTTATCACACAGTTTTCCCTACTCAAGCCTCTTGCTCACTTAATATCTTGTATAGATAGTATCCTTGAATAGATCATTGTCTCACGTTTAAGTAAATGCAAGATTTTTATTTTTTTTAAAAAAAATTATACTGTCCCACAGGTGAAATTGTACCCCAAATATTATCAATTTACTACCAATGCAGAATGACTGTGGGGGCAAATGTTCTTTTTTTTGCCCCACAAAACATGTTTCTACAATAGTTACTGCCAAGTCAATTTCAATGTGGTGTCATTAATTAGAGAATTCCCTTGAAAAAGACGTTGCTGTGGAAACTCGTCAGGAGTTCTATTGTGACTCCTCTATAAAGAGATTATTTTTATGTCAGTAGAAAAATATAAAACACATAGCTACAATATTAAGAAATTAAAATCCTTTGTCTTTATTGTGTAATCATAATTCACAATCATAATATAATTCTACCATGCACCAAAGCGCTAAATTAATTGTATACATCTGTGAGCAAATACTTAAATGTTTCAGCACATAGGCGCACATGCTTATATTGGGGATGATTCGGTACTTAGACATGATTCAGAGAGCTCTGGTGAGACCACAGGGGGTGCTTTAAACATCTGGGTAATAAAATGACCAGGGTCCGATGACAACAAGAAAAAGCATTAGTGAAGTTCATTTTGATATGTCTTATCCACACAAGTTGCTCTTTAATCAGTGCTGGGACAAATATTCTATTTTCTGTTATGTGGAATGTAATTATTATTATTATTATTATTATTATTATTATTATTATTATTATTATTATTATTATTATTATTATTATTATGTGTTTATTTAGCAGACGCCTTTATCCAAGGTGACTTACAGAGACTAGGGTGTGTGAACTATGCATCAGCTGCAGAGTCACTTACTGTACAACTACGTCTCAGACGAAAGACGGAGCACAAGGAGGTTAAGTGACTTGGTCAGGGTCACACAATGAGTCACTGGCTGAGGTTGGATTTAAACCGGGGACCTCCTGGTTACAAGCCCTTTTCTTTAACCACTGGACCACACAGCCTCCTCCTCCTTTTTTTATTTTTATTGTGCAATGCCCCCTTTTCCACATGTATTTTATTTGACACCATTGCTTGAGCTAAAAAAAAAAAAAAGCATACGTAAACCTCAGTAATGCTATTACAGTGTACTTTATGAATTGTGTGTTTTGCCACTTTGTTTGACAAGGCGATGTCTACTTTATGTACTTTTTGACTGAAATACACACAAACTACTGTCTGACATCCTTTGATTTGTAGTTACATCAGTCGGGTATAGTAAGGCCTTCATATTTTTATTACTTTCATACATTTTTAAATATAATGGCTTTGATAACATTTTGCCAATTCACAAATATTCAGATACTTGTCTGAATTTCAACAGATATTTGAACATGGAAATGTTCGTCCCAGCACTATCTTTACTCCGTCCCTACTTTCACTAAAGTGACTAGGTTCTACTTGGTTAATTACACTTTCAGTACTTTGCAACTGGATGCCTGTAATTAAGACTATGCACAAGATAGCTGTCTGAGAATCCTTAAATATTTCATAATGTATTACTGTGCTGAATGAAAGTGGCAGTCAGTGTATTAAACAGTTGAATGGCTTTGCTGCTGGGAACACTCAGCATGATAATTGAAATTAAAGTACAGGACATTAATATCAGTTTCAGAATTGTGGAATGCATTTTAATTTGGATATGACTGTATCATAGATCTGCCGTAAAACAGCCTGCTGGTACAGTATGGTGATAAATCATGGGAGCAAATGTAAACAGTTCCTCTCCAAATTAAGGACTCCCACAATCGCTCGCTTCAAAAAAACTCTCAAGACCCACTTGTTCTCTCTTGCTTTTAATGCTGTCTAAGCCTGGTATCTGTTATTAGCTGTTGTCTAAATTGCTATTTCAGGTTTTTCACTCCATCTTATTCGTATGATTCTGCTTGACACACGCATCCACAATGTTTAGAATTCACATCCTTGCCCTGTATTTAATGTACTATGCCCTGTATTTCACTGTATTTAATGTATTATGCACTGTTCCTCACTATCTTGTAAAGCGCTTTGTGATGGTGGTCCACTATGAAAGGCGCTATATAAAATAAATATTGATTGATTTATTGAAGTGTTGGCTGCTTGAGAAGAATGGTATCAATATTAAGAGAGGGCTACCCATTTTATTACACTCAGATTTGTAATATTTGAGAGGTTTTCTTTGCTTTAAAATCGCTGGCTGTCTGACTATTTGTTTGCCTCTTCTCAGATTCAGAACATTTCACTGGCTGCCTCAGGATAGTAATCAAGATACTTCGGCATACAGTTTGCATTTTTTCCCTGCAAAGTTGATAAAGTTGCTGACTTTGACATGTCTAACAAGCTGGGGAAGTGCTTCATTTCTCCTTTGGCATCACTCACACATCGATTCTTTGAAGCTTTGGACTGCTTTAGTTCACATGTCTGTTGGTTGTAAATCTAAGTAGGGCGGTTTATAGTGACCTGAGGCAGAATACATTCTATATTACACTGACTCCTGCCTGCATTCTTTCAGAGACCAGTAAGTCCTCAGTTTTTATTAACCCTTTACTGCCTCACCAAGATTATGTGAACCTGCACTAAATACATTAAAGAATTCTCTCACCAATGTATCTCATTCATGATATTTCTTTTTTAGTTATTGCCTTTCTTATGTTTCTCATCACATCCTTGAAACTTTTTTTTTTTTTTTTTTTTTTTTAAGTTTGAGCAGCAAATTCAACCAGCAAATCACAATGCAATTGTCAGCAGGAAAGCTTGCACTGGTGTTGAAAGTGAAACTGATAATCAAATTAGTCACACTCTCTTACCTGTAGTTCACATTGATGACTCAGAAAGCCCTTGTGGGGTCCTAACCAGAGAGACTAGTTCTAGTGTCTGGGCTGAGATGAAATATGTCATGACAAACAGAAACAAAACAAGGATTGTAAACCAAATGTCATACATGCTATGTGGGTGAAAGGGCGTTTTAAATTGTGTGCACTCTGATTATTGTACCTTTAATGACTTCTGCAAGTACTGTAGAGAAAGAGTAATGTAGGTGTCACTATTTCTGAGTATCTCAAATATGTATTTATCAATAAGTGGTTCTCAGGATACAGCTAAAACGCAAATATCATGTGCATTACCTAGAATTTTAAGATTTAGACATAATTAAAAAAAAACATATCAACATAATTTATTTAACATCATGTTCAGTAGTTCGGGACAAACACCAATCACAAAATGTTTTATTACAAATATTTATTGTAGAGAATGCGGAGTATGCGATTTAACAGAAAAGTATGCTGTATATACACATTCATTTGGCATCAAACCTAAACTTGGTTTGAGGGTTCGCTGCCTGGCCAACTGGACGAGGCTGAGACCCCCATTTGATAAAACATAAAAACTGTTAAGAAAGGTGGAGATGGGGAGGTGGTGGGTTACGATGAAATCAAAACGCAACTGAGAGATAAGTGAAGAGGGTATTTATAGTGCTAACAATTTAAATTAGCTAATGTGTAAATTGAATGATTCAATTTGGTGATGCGGAGATTGGTGTCTGACCCTCCTCCCGAACTTTAATTATAAATTTCATTAATCACAGAAACTACAAAATTATATCACAAAAGTCTGCCGGAAGCCATAATAGTATTACCGTATTTCATGTTAGATTTCGAAATGGCACATTTTTCCATTTTTGTCAGTTTTTTGTTAAGTATGTAGAAAACTACAAGGCGGTATGCAATTCAATATGTTAATGTAACATTATTCAGCAGGTTGAATTCGCTTTTATGAAGCAACATTTGTAAATTGTATAGGGTATATCTGTATGTGCATGTAATCCTCTCCACTAGATAATAATCTCTTTCAAGACGTTTGATAGATACAGTGGACCATTCAAATAAAAGCAAATTCTAGAAGCATAGACCAGACTTGTGATTTGTAGATGAAGCTGCTATCACAAGATACAATACAGTACAATAAAACGCAGGAGCAGCAACATGCCAAAATGCAATATCTGCTCCTTACTGCAAAAAGGTATTACACATGGTCAAAACCACAGCTTTACTAAGCTGATGCTTGTGTCTTACATAAATATCAGGTGGTGCTCATTGCATGGGTAAACCAGGGACTGTGCCTGCAGCCCGCATGCTGGGGTCTGCTAATGCTTCTCAAAGAGATTGTTCTTTTGAAGTGTTGTTTTCAAGTTCAGTCCTGGCTGTGTTTTTATTTTATCTCCTGATCTGGAAGCAGCTGTTGAGTGGGTTCAGAGCCCATCTGGACAGTGTTTGAAATGTGCTCTTCTGTGTCTGTGTGAGTAGGGTGCAGCAGGATGTTTTGTAAGTGCACTGTTCTGAAGGAGGGGTTATATTGTTCAGTTACAAAATATTGCGGGAAGACCAGAATCATGCCCAGTTTCAGGGTTGAACGAAAAAAAAATGGTTAGGTATTGATTATCAGCTAGAAATGATCACGACTATTTAAAATCTTTTTACTCCCATTAGTTGCAACTTGTTTTCCTTGTTAGTTCTTCATCTCACACACTTTGTCTGCTTTTCACTTGTTGGCTTTTTAAAGTAAAGCTATAGCACAGTTCTCTTTCAAAATAGTAAGGGGACTGAATTAAAAAAAAATTCCAATGCCCAGTTTCATGCACTTAACCGCTGTCTCAAACATCATTATTGATCCTTTTTTAGTTCAATAAAAAAAAATCAAGTTTGAAGCTGACCTGCATCTTTTCTTATATTATAACTACTGTTGGGGGATTATTCATACAAAGAAACACAGGAAGTAATCTATAAACGTATGAAAAATAAACCAGCCACCTGCCATAATCTCATTCACTATAAAAAGGAATACTGCTTGTGATACAACATCGCCCCCACTAGAGGACACTGTGTATGTTTATATGCCCAGAGTTAAGCACTATTCCAACAAAACCTACAATTTCACACTCTACTAGCTAGACTTTTACTTCAAACCCTCTTTGATGATTACATCTACATTTTTGTACTAGCTAAATTACATCAGGTCTGGACAGAGCAGAATATATATGTTGCTGAGCCCACATTTCCCAAAATGTTATGAAACTCTCTCCACCAACTCCTTTGCAACTGTATCTCTCCTCTGGGGAGTCAAAGGTCCTCCATCTCCCAGCATTGGTGATATCAAAAGTATACGGCTGATGCAGGAGATCGCACCTCAATTGAGCGAAGCTGCTGCTGGACTGGAAGATGAGATCCTCAGCAGAAAATATTCTACTTTAATCAATTAGATATATCAAAGCTGTGGTTTTTGGGTGGCTGTTTTCCAGTGATCATCTAATCTATTAATTGCTAATCTAACCTTATTGTATGGAAGCTGTAATATCAAAAGTATACGGCAGCTTGACATCGAAAACTGTGTGTGTGTCCTAATCAGCCTGTATTTTAACTTGAAAAGCTATATATTGATTTGGAAGAGTGTACAGTACATCTCTGCTCTGTCCAGATCTGGTGTCCTCATTCTTAGCCACTGAGAAGCCAGAGCTTGTAGCCTTGAGGTTAGAAAACTTACCGCTGGTCCTGAAGGTTGTTGGCTTGTGTCCAACATTTTCACAAATATATATGTTTTTTAATTTTACCATTTATTTTTATTGTGGTCTTAATTCATTTGAATTTGTGAGTTTAGAATGCCGCGTGCCAGCAATGAGAGGAGGTAGTTAATCTTGTAACTACTTAGGGATTGTAGGAAAGTCAACTCCCAGGATCTTCTCTGTCGGCTGTGTACCTACAAGCACACTGTGGAAACAGCAGGGTTGAGAGGTCATGGCCTTAAATTGGTTTCAGGACAGAGGACATCAAAGACCACGGGTACTTACTATTTCAAAGGAGCAATTATAGGGATTGACGCACTTTGGGAATGAGAGGTTAGAGATAGGAAAGTGTAGGGTAAAGGAGGAGGTGGGAGCAACACAAGGTAATCACAGAAGCGATTTTAAGTAATAAAAGGCAAGACCATTGGTAACTGGAGGGGGGAGGGGGGAGGGGGGGGGGGGGGGGGTGGTGAGATTGACCAATCACATTGACCATTCCTTGAACAGAACTTATTAACCACAAGCATGGTCGAAACCCATTTAGTAAACATGTTTCAATAATGATGTTGAATATGGAATATCATGTTTTGCCAATGAACACAAAGCAACAGTGTGTTGTTAAAAGCTAAATCTGTATCATTGTATTGTTTAGGCCTCGATCAAACTTGGAATGCCCAAAGTACTTTTGTGAGAATAGAGCATTCAGTCTGCACATGTGTAGACAGGGAAATTACCCAGATTTGACTCAAAGATATCCTCTTTTTAAATACTGCACTTTCGTATTCATCAAACCTCTAAGAAGTACGTATTTGAAATGTGTGGTCTTTGAAGATTAGCCGGGGGGATCACATTTTGGCTTTGAAAACGGGTTCAGTCTTGATTTACAAACTCACAAAAAAGCACACACAATCTCCATAAACCCTTTAGATCATGCAAAATCGTCTTTAAAGTTTTTTTTCTCTGTTGTTATACTAGAATCTATATTAATTCAGCATGAAGCAATATAATCGTGCCCAGATGTATAAGGGGGATTTCCTTTGCTGTAAGCTACTCATTATGTAGAAACATACCGCTGCTTGACAAGGTAACCAATCGTTCTTTAATTTGTGGTGTTTAGGGAACAAAATGCTAAAAACATTTTTTAAAACAACTAATTTTTGAAGACATTGATAAAGCAAGTCAAAATAATTCTCGTTGAATTTATAAAGTTTTGTTTAGTATTTCTAAGTTCAGTGCTATTGACGGTTTTAATACTGTAGTTATGGAAATACTGTGGTCAAATGACCTAGGAAATGCAGACTAACTGAAAGTAATTTGTGCCAACTACCTAGTATAGTGCTAGATATAATTGTTTCAATATAAAAATACATGTGTGCTGTAACATGTGTTACTTACTGTAAAACTACACATTTGATAACTACATAGCAAATAGAAGTGTATGACAGATAAGATTTATATAATAATATTTTATTAGCTATATAACCCCTTTAAGGCCTTTTGACCTGTGGTGGTACACTAGACATAGGTTCTTGTTTCGCATAATTTGGTGCCTTCATCTGCCAAATTTCACAGCTCTCTATTGACTTTGTAACTGCGCTGAAGAAGTCTTTAGCTAACAGGGACCTCTTCTGTTGACACACGTTACATTGTGGCTTCTCCTCCAGATTCAGTCAATGCTTAATTGTCGTTATTGGAATTGGTTCATCTCGGGAAGCTAGAGCATTCTGTTTCTCAAAAGAGCAGCTGTACTATTCAAATGGAAAGTCTAATTGCTGAAAGACCTTAAATATAGGGGTTCTTATCACATGCAGTGGCATACCAAATTTAATCCTAATAAATGCATAAAGCAAAACAGGATGAATTCAAAAAGGGCCTCAACAGAAAATGTGTAATATGCATTGGTACCGTGTATTTAAACCAGCAGGTACTGCAGGTCAAAAATGCAGACTTTCATGACCTCAATCGATACTCTGAATAAGGCAAAACTTTGTCTACTTGACTTAGTTTCTTATAGTTTTGCCTTAGATTTTTTTTTTACCTAATGGCATTATGGTTTTAATGGAACATAGGGCTTCTGGACTGATTTACAGACTCCTTCCATTTTGTACCAGCGTTGTTCAAGTGACACATACTCTGGTGAAAGATGTATCATAAATAGGAATGTAATGATTCATGGTGCATTGATGAATCGTGATGCTTTCTTTACATGATGTATCGTATTGTAATTGAGGTATGTATCGTCTGCATTGTGATACAATTTGGGAAGTCATTATAATATCAGGTCATTATCCAAACAACCCACAGTTCCAAATGATTACTGCCTTTCTGTACATCCTTTCATAGATATATCATCTTGGGAATCACATTTCAGGAAACTTCTCATTGACTTTTCATATTACATTTGGCCTTGCATATGATGTATTCCACAATACATTGCAGAGGGTCCGAATCAGTCATGTCAGGGACAGTCACGTGTCAACAAGATGTGCTAAACTAGGGAAGATTAAAATAAACCGATACCAGTGATTTCTATTTTAGTGTAAAAATGGAGATGATTGACACAACAATACAGTCAAAAACAAAAACTGTGAACATCTGAAATATTTCCACATGACAAGGTCAACACTTGTTCTGTTTTATTTCTTTTTGTCTTTCAGCAGTCTGGGGATGCCTTGAAGCAGGAGCACTGCCATTGAAAGACGCACTATAGCCAGAGAAGCTTTAGAAGGGTTTGTGTTATCACGAAGCTGGGTTGGAAACTGCCTTTGAGGGTTCTGGATGTTTTTAGCTTTCTGAAGATCTCTTCATGCTGGTGATAAAAGTGAAACGCTTGTTCAGCCTCAACAGAGCCCCAAGGCTGCTGCCCGTCTGTAAGGAGTCGCATGTATGCTTTTATCAGACAGTTATTTATTGTTGCCAATACAGTGGTGTTGCAAAAGCCATGACATTGTAATAGGTTTGGCACTGCGAAGAGGTGATTTTTAGTTTGTAATTGTGTATTTTATTTGATGTCGTAAAGCAGTGGTAACCAATGCTTTTTCATTAACTATTATTATCACTGCTCCCTTTTTGTAGGGATGTGAAGGATATGCACATATTTCGAATGCCACACTGTTGGTAAACTGAGCAATACCTGTGTAGATTACTGTACAGTACCTTCAAAAGACTATTATTACTGATATCCTATTTATAGAAAATGTCAACATTCGTGGCATGAACAAGGTATGTTATGAAAAACCATGAAATTCGACATTAAAATAAAATAGGATAAATAACTAGATAAAGTAACCAATGTTTCAAATGTTAATGAGTGACTATTAATCACTGGTAATTAATAACATTGGTAGCGCTTATTGTAAATCCCCATTTTTTACAATAAAAAATACAGCTGATTTTAATATAGTTCTTCATAAACTAACAAAATACAACAGCATGTGTATTGAAAACGAATATCTATCTATAGTATGCTCTTATTGATTTAAATATAAAACTATGACATATCGTATTTGTCCTGTACTGTAGACCATTGGAGTTGAACTTGAACATTGGATGATCTATATGCCATCATCCTTTAAATCACTACCACAATCCTCTGGCATTTTACATTTTTACTGACAGATGTGCACTAAAGAGATTTGTGCCCCTTTAGATGTTAGATTTTTCTGACTACACAGATTCTGATGATCTCAGTGGCGGTACCAGAAAGTATCACAGACTTCAAATATCTCAAATTGAAAGGATTTTTAACACAAGAAAAGTGGGCAGTGATAATAATACGAGTGTGAATACGAAGTAAGGTAAATGGATTTGAAAACATTGGTCAGCACTCCTTTAACTGTTTATTATGCATGTTCTGTATCATCCTCTACGCAGCAATCAATATTTGTCATGTTTCATAAATACAGTTTATCTGTATTCTGAACATTTTGTTTTAACACAGTATGTGCTGATGCGTTTCAAACAGAACTATCAAACATATTCTGAAGGGGGGGCATTTGTTTATGTTGGACAGTTTTGTTTGAAATGAGGAATTTAAAAACTGGACAATTGGGGACAAGAATGATGAGTGTTATTAGCCTCATTTCTAAAAAAAAAAAAAAGCAAAACTAGAAATACATTACTAGCTCTTGAATTCAATTTTTTTTTTTTTTTTAATTTAGTAGTCGGCAATTGATTTTACCCCGTTTTTCTCCCAATTTGGAATATCCAATTGTATTTTAGGCTCAGTTCACCACTACCACCCCCGCGCTGACTCGGGAGCGGCGAAGACGAACATACGCTGTCCTCCGAAGCGTGTGTCGTCAGCTGACCGCTTCTTTTCACTCTGCAGGCCTGCCATGCAGCCAACACAGAGCTACAGCGTCGGAGGACAACGCAGCTCTGGGCAGCTTACAGGCAAGCCTGCAGGCCCC
Source organism: Acipenser ruthenus (assembly GCF_902713425.1). Lineage (NCBI taxonomy): Eukaryota > Metazoa > Chordata > Actinopteri > Acipenseriformes > Acipenseridae > Acipenser > Acipenser ruthenus. The sequence goes on from NC_081205.1 coordinate 20,931,784, forward strand.
TGGCCAGTCTACAGGGGTCACTGGTGCGCGGTGAGCCGAGGACACCCTGGTCAACCTAACCCCCCCCCCGGGCGGTGCTTGGCCAATTGTGCGCCACCCCCTGGGAACTGCTGTCCATGGTCAGTAGTGGAATAGCCTGGACTCAAACCGGTGACCTCCAGGCTATAAGGCGCATCCTGCACTCCACGTGGAGCGCCTTTACCGGATGCACCACTCGGGAGCCCTGAACTCAATTTGTGAGTTATTTACTTTTTTCATGGGTAGTTTTTGTGTCATAAAGTGCTTATGCCATTTATACTTTGTCAATGCCTCCCTTTGGCATGTTTTTATTTTATATATAAAACTGCAAAGGAATGCACTAGTATTTATTTTAACAAAACAAAAAACAAACAAAAAAAAACCCTGAAAATCTGTGAAAATGTATTTATTTTTGTTTTTTTCCCAGTAATATCCTGGCATACTGTAAACCCAAACTAGTCACCATAAATGTAAACAATGAAGGACAAACAGTACATCATTTTGCAGTGTTTGAGCAGCCAGATCCTGTCGCCCAAACTGCACAAGATGACAATAAGAGACTGCCTACACATGACTTATTAACTAGTTTAACAACAAAATAACAAAATTAGGGTTATTATAACTGAACTAATTTTGTACAGTTTCATCAGCTTCGCTTCTTGTTGGAAAATTTTACAAAGTGCATCTACTAAAAAACAAGAATAACACATTATTTAAGAATACCCATACTCATACCAAGAATGCACTGCTTAAACCATTTTACAAAACGTTCAGTACTCAGTGCTTTTTCTTAATGTATTGCTGTAAGGTTATTATTCTGTTTTTCAAAGCCAGTGAAGATGCTGAGGCTGTTTTCAGATAACCTAGAAACTCTCGTGAAGCTGCATGATGTAGCTGAGGGGTTGTCAAGTGCGTTTGCACTGCCAAGGACCACTCTTCAAAAGGAAAGCACAGCACTAATCTAAGCAGCTGAATGATCCTTTGTTATTTAGAGCACAGTAGGCGGAAAAATTCCCCATCAATAATTGAATGGATAAACCTCATTAAATCTGAACTGTGGCTGGATCAATTCAGTAGAGATGAAAAACAAACAGAAAAAAGATCACTATGTACAGTCTTATTTAATATCCATTGTTTAATATCATTGACCAGTTTTCCCATGTCTCTATTCTATGAATGTATTATAGTTTACCATGGTTTGCAATGTTTTTAAATATGTTTTACCATACCTCTCTGAGCTACCTAATACCTATGCTTTACCATGCGTTTACTATACTTTATTACACTTTGCCATGCATTTCTTAATGTAAACCTTAACAAGAGATCTTCATTATTTTATCAACATTACCACCAAATTGAAATGTATGATTTGAGTATAAACATAAACTGATATTATTACTTTATACTCACATGTGATATTATTACTTTATGTTCTTGTAAATCAAATGTTCCCAGTTAACACAACTGCTTTAAAGTTGGCCATACTTAAAAAAAAGGAAAGTTTACATGTAAACAACTTGCTGTTTAAATTTGATGTACAGTCATGTTTTGACATACACAGTAATGCGGGGAACACGGCAAATTTGTTTTACAACTGTTTAGTGTTATGTGCAGTGTGCTGAACATGTACAGTATTGAAGTAAACTACTGAATGAAAATGCAATTCATGAAAATGAATTGAATTAATGAATGTTACAAAGTTTGTGTGTTGCTTATTGATAAACCAATTGAGTCAGCTCCTATGATTGTCTAATAAAATCCAGTGGTGGCTTATTCGGGTGAGGTATAAGTGAATCAAATTGACCCTTTGGACAGAGGATGCACACATTTAAAAAAAAAAAAAGGATTGGAAAGGGGTCAATAGACCAGTTCATTTCTGCAAATATACTCTATAATACAATTGTGAAACAAACTCCTGCTGTCACTTGTAGGAAGAAAGTCCCATCTTTATAGACCCATGTCCTTTTTATAACAGGTGAAAGTAAATTGAATAACACTGGTGCAAACTAGTTTCTTTGCAGGTGAATTGCTGGATTGCAGCACAGGTGATGCAAAACTGCATCTGTTTTTAAAAGCCCTCTGTTACTGTTTGTGAGGTAGGACTGCTGTGCCGTCTTCTGCAAGACCAATAAAACATGAAATACTTTGGATTGGTGCCACAGAGTTTGGCCTCCTTGTGGAACAAGAGCTATTATTAACTACAAGGGTATGCAAGAAAAACAATGTTCTGCCAAAGAAATGAAAGCATGTATTCAATTTCAGCTTGGGACATATTGTTCATCAACTCTGCAGCGAGAAATCATGGAAACATATCGTTTACACTGCCTTTAAGATTCTTACCCTTTAAGTGTGTGCATTACAGTTTTAGTTAAATTAATATAGTGTACATAGGAGGCCTGGAGAGCACTTCTTATTATTAACACATCAAAGGATACCAAACACTCCCTTTTAAATGTATAATGCTGCATTTATTCTAAATATGTCCCGAATATGTAAATATACTTATTAAAAGCAGGCAGCACATTGCATCCTTATTGATAAGCTGCATGTCTCGTAACACAACACACTCCACACAATGATGGAGGACAGGAACCATTTATGGAAAGATACTGATACACTTGCCTACCCTTTCTAGGTTTTTATCATGCTTAACTTATCGTTAGATACTAAACACTAATTTGAAGCCCTGATTACATTTAGTAATATTTGTTCTTTTATATTAAAAAGGTGGTAATTGTTTTAAGAAGTTATTGTAAATCTGAATTGTGGGTCTTTACAAACTACAATAAACCAACATGATTTCTTAATTTATTGAAAAAGAAAATGCCCATTAGTTCTTGTCAATGCAGTGCTCATGAAAGTTTGGAAAGTGGCACTGGAATGGGTTGCCTTGTTATTTTGATGCTGAATCACTGGGATCCTTTAAGACCCAAAGTTTTGAGATCAATTGGCTCCTAGGAACGAGATGAGCATAGATAGGCTGAATGGCCTCCTCATGTTAATAAATGTTCTCGTGTTCATATTTTAATAATAATAATAATAATAATAATAATAATAATAATAATAATAATAATAATAATAATAATAATAATAATAATAATAATGTATTAATTAGAACTGAAACTTGGAATTATTAAGCAACCAAATGCAGGCAGCTCATTGTCAAATGATGTTTAGGATTAAAAATCAACTTGCTTGTGGTTTTCTTCAACCCATCAAAATTCTGATTGGCTTCAATTGGTGAGACAAAGAAATGTAATATGTGCTTTTTCTGATTTTTTTTTTTTTTCAAATCAGAATGTTGGTGTGTGCATGTTATTTTGAGCGTTCTTTTTTTAGAATGGGTAAAGTTAGTACTTCCCATTATGTCATTTTATTTGATACTGGAAAATAATAAGGTTTTATGACGAGTTTTGTTTTTATAATTCTTATAACACTCTTTGTAAATATCTTGATTCAATACAATGTGTTTGTTGATTAAATGCTTGAATGTCCTCCTTTGTCGTTTGTTTATTGGTTTTATGCTGAGATGTAACTGACACAATCCACACACAGCAGACAGGAAAAATTGTCTTCAAAGTGTCTGTAAAATAAACAACATCAACAGAAAAGCAATTTGGAAGCATGTCATGGTAATAATTATTGGAGTTGTATTTTTCTTTCATGCTAAATAGTGTTGTGAATTACTTGGTGGGGGCAATTTTATAAGCATTTACTCTTATTCTATACTTAACACCTATTTTTAATGGGGAACATTTCATGTTAATGTTACCAAAAATAATAATAATAACAATAATAAACTTAAGAATGCTTAAGTGGACATTCACACTGGGTTCATTTCAAACGTCCTCAGTTCGGTTCGTTTGCTTTGAAACAATCTATCAACGTGCTAGCTGTTTACACGTGCCTTGTGTACAAACGTACTGAGTTCTTTTTTTTAATTAACTGGGCTCGTTTTCGTGGTTCACTTCCGTGTTTTCCCAGGACTCAGTTCACTTGTGTTCATATTGAAATAATCAAGTGAACTCGTGTTCTATTAATAAAAGACCATCAGATGTTTACATTTTCTGGCATTGCTTCTTCACACTATGTAATATTCAAATACAATAGTACTACAGTAGCCTACTGTATATATTGTTTAATGTTTTGCTTTTTTTTCATTTGTATAAAATCCTCGTATATTGGAAAAAAAATAACTACGGTATTGTAATAATGACATCATATATAAAGGAATGTATTTTTTTAGGGATATAGCTCCTTGTGTAAAACATTAGCCTAGAGTGTGTACGGCGTTGAATAAATAAATTATGTTTCATTTCATTTATGCAAGACAATAGTGAACACGTAATTCATACCTGGGAACTATTTGGCAAACCCTGAGACTGGTATCCTACTGCAGAGCATTGTTTTATTTCTGTAAGTTTACTAAACCATTTTCAGGAACATATAATAATTTAGTCCTTTTTTTAATACAATATTTTGTATTTTAGTTTTTTTTTTGTTTGTTTGTTTTTTTTTGCAGCACTGGTAAACATATTTACGCACGCACCAAGCATAACTTTGCCCAAACAGACGTTTGTTAAAAACTGGACAACGAGCCAAAAACAGAATGTTTAACTTAAATACTGTACTATATTGCATAATAAAGTTGGTACTTGCACACTCCCTCGCACAACATTGTATACAGTAATCCACGTGCAGCTGTATTTTCTGCAAGTGATTTTTTTCCCCAATGTGAAAGCGATTGGAGGCAGTTCACATAATTCAACATGAACTTGAACAATTCTACAAAAATAAAGAAAACAGATTTAAAAAAAAAAAAAAAAAAAAAGAAGTTAGGCTATAGCAATCGCACCAGCCAACCAGAGCCACGGTAATTTTAATAAATTCCCAGGTATGTTGATATTACAGCAACTACGTTGGGTTTTGTCAGTCTGATTTTTATTTTTATTTTTTTCTGATCAAATTTCTAACAATGCCGTTGTTTCCCCCGTTGTCCATATCACTCATCTGGACATTTTTACCACCTGTTTGTGTATGCAGTAACTGTACGCTATTGTACAGCCAAATCTACCGGGTTCGTTTCCTGTTTACAAAAGAACCGAGACCGTCCAGTGTTCACATTCACGTTTTTTAAGAGAACCGAACTCCGTTCTTTTGCCAAACGGTCTGAAACCACCTCTTCTAGTGGTCTCAGTTCGGTTCTGTTCGGTTCGTTTGCCAATCGAACTTTGATGTTCACACTGCTCTCCAAACGAACCGAACCGTACTCAGTACGAAAAAAAGCTCCAGTGTGAACAGGCCCTAAGAAAGACTGAATTACATTACTTACTGTTGTTGTTTGTTCTAGTTTTGAAGAAAAAAAAATACTAAAAAAACAACAGGTAATTTTCTTTAAAAAAATAGGAGTTAACTGAAGACTTAGACTGGCACAAATGCCTTGAAACTGTGGGTGCTAATGGGGTAACCAATACACACATACACACAAATACACCATCATTTAGTTTTTTTATATCTATAATTCAGAAACACAACAACATTTCAAATAGTGCACTGCACCTTCCCAGAAAAGTTCCCAACAGCCCGAGTCTCTATACTGAGTTCAGAAAGATGATGTCTATTCTATAATTAATATCCCTGCAATCTGTCTGGCTCCAGAGAAAGGCTGCTCGGAATCTGATGCTACATTTGTTTATTGGCGTTTATTTTACAAATCTTCACTGGACATTATAAACCGGATTCATTTTTGCTCCTTTTTCCTAAATAGTGTGTGTCACATGAATAAATAACTAAATTTATATATATATATATATATATATATATATATATATATATATATATATATATATATATATATATTTGAATGCGTTTTATTTTAAAAACTATAGAAACAATCCTTTCCCTTTATGTATTGCTTCCTAGAAGCTAAAACTCAAGAAATAAACTATTTGTCCAAACCTAGCCTGTCCTTTTATAGTAAACAGTGGTTAATTGTTGAAGGCTTGTGACCGAATGTCCCCTTCTTTTCAGACCCAGAGAGCAGACAGAATCTACGTGCGCCGTTTCTGCAACTGAACCCAGTGAAGTGGATGAAATACACAGCAAGGGGGCTTATCCGTGCCATTATGATAGCCAACACGTAATTACATGCTCTAAAAATAAATGGTTAGATGTGAGATCATCACTGAAAAGAAACAAAGGCAGATTTGTGATTTTTTTCAGATGGAAAGAAATAATACTGTATTAAAATAATCTTAAAAAAAAATAAATAAATAAAGTAAACGTCTTTATGAACCCTTACAGCGTGCTCCATAAGACAGCTGTAGAAACCAAAATGAAACAATAACACTGCTTGTTTTCACACAGCTGCTTAAGCCAAACTGTTTCCCTAACTTGGCTCAACTCAAACGCGGCGGAGGACACTTCTGGAGATACTGAGCTGCCAGTTTGTTAAAGAAGAGTGTTGACTCATGCCACCTGCGAACTGCATTAGAAAACCCCGAGCACACAAACTTACTTACACTCTCTATAGCACTACAACTGACCATGCAGTACATTTATAAGTTCCAGGTTTGTATAGTTTAAATTGTTAAATTGTTTAAAATAAACAGTTAAAAGACAATACAAACAAGTAAACACATTTTGTATTATGTTATAGTTTAATTATACTCTGTATTATGCTTATCTTTTTTTTTTTCATTGGATTTCCAAAAAAGTATTCCGCGCTTTTAGACACAGGTGTCTTCTGGCAACACGCTTAGGCTGACACGCAGTAACATTACGGGTTTCTTGTGCCTCACTCTTGTTTAGTAACTGGGGGCTGGGGCTGGAAGCACATAGCGGGGTGTTAATCCAGAACTATATTTGTCTTGTGTGCTGTACATAGTCACAACAGCGACTTGCAGACTATTTTAAACGCAACAACTCCAGGCGTTTCTAGCTTTAATGAAGAGAGCTTCACAACGTGCTCATACAATACAAGGAACTTACCGGCATTCAGCGATGACTGTAAGAAAAGTAAACAAACTTGAACAGCCTTGAGGTAGAAAAAAAAAAAATCGGAAGGCTGGAGAAGTGAGACGAGAATATGTACCGTTTTAAATCGTAAACACAATGGATAATAACACGAGCACCACGTTGTCTGATGAAGAGGCATTGATTGGAGAAGTCCAAAGAGGAGACAGCGAGGACAATGGATTCCAAGAAGACATTGACCTGGTTCAAATGCATCTCACCTGTTTACCGGAGAGGTACATGCACGCGAAGTTTACTTTATCGGCATACCTGCTGTGCTGGATGATACTACAGCTATGCAAGGTAAGCAATAAACATTCAAAACTAACATTTAAATATTGCAACTTTAAGCCAATGTTTAAATGTTTCTTCTTCTTCTTCTTCTTCTTCTTCTTCTTCTTCTTCTTCTTCTTCTTCTTCTTCTTCTTCTTCTATTCATTATTTTAATAATGTTTTTATTTTATTTTATTGGAAATGATGCAGAGTAAAGCATATTAAAGGAGTTATTCTTGACATACATATCTTAATGCTTTTGAATAATTCGTTATTTAGTAGTTAATATTAACTTATTTAAATTCACTTATGAACTGGCTTATATCCAATTAAAATAACAGAATTAATGTAAAGTAAATTGCATGACACACACTATCTTAATATAAAATAATCATTACTGACTTTTAAAAAACAAAAAATATAAAAGTTTGTATTACAAATAAATGTTAATTGACCTGCAATGCATTTCAATTCCTCTCACATATATTGTAAAGTCTAAAAAAATAGCGTTGAAGAATGTAAACAATCTGGAAGAAGGCAAAAATAATAATAATCAAATGTAAACTTCTTGAGATATTAAACACACTTATGTTACACACACTTGCATTACACACACTTGCATGTGGACTGTCTGTCCTCCCCCTGCTTTGTAGAAGTTTTTGTACGGTAAATTGAGTAGTTTCCCCATGCTTTGCTGTGTTTTTAAATATGTTTTACCAATACCATACTTCTCTCGGCTTTACAGTGTTTACCTATGCTTTACTGTGCTTTCACAAAGTTAATAAATTACACCTTGCTATGCTTTTACTATGGGGAACTTCCGTAAGGGTCCGACGACTGATTCATTTGTAATGTACAGACAGCGATTGTCGGTGAAAAGTAATTTTCATTATTCCCATACCATTACTTGCAAAGTCCTAGCTAAATTAAATCACAAAAGGTTTTTTGTATTATTATTTTTTTATAATAACATAAAGAAAACACATCACTGGAATCAGTGTGCAAGTAGTTTGCTGTGAAACGTATTGGGTGACAGTGTGTTGAAACAAGCTGGTGACTGTTTTCATCTCTGTAATTGGTCAAGATTGAGAAAGCATTTAGTTAAGGTAAAGGTTTCATGTATGTGTTAGACTGTCGCACGTTGTGGCTCCATAGCAGTATCTTCACTGAATTGTTTGGGCTATCTTTGTTTGATCTGTCTTCGTACCTAGCGTTTTTAGATCGGCCCACCACCACCTCTCCAGCCCCTTGCAGCAGGGTATCTGCTTCAGTTTAAAATGCTTTTATTTTTGTACTTTTTCTAGTTTGCTATTTACCAGCTTACCTCCTGTTGTTTTGAAGGATGAAGACTATTTTTTTTCCAGCTGTTAAAATACATTTGAAATCGGAATGATATAACTGCTAACCAAAGGGCACGGTTAAACACATACAACCAATGCGGTACTTATCATTTCGTGATAAGACTACTGGAAGCTTTACACCTAAAGTTTGAGCTAACGTTTCAAAGTGTGTTTATAAATGTTCTTTACAGAAAGTTTGTAGATTAAACCCTTTTGAGAGTTCCAGCAGGACTATTATACAAACAGTAGGTAAGTGTACTCTGGTGAACACAAAGTGTCCAAATGAATGATCACCAGGGCTTCAAGACCCATTTTCTTGGCTAGCCTTATTAACGTTATCACTGGTCCCCCTACTCTGTGTTCAAAATCTTTAGGTCCTTTGTTGCTTTTTATTTTTTAATTTAGATATTTCAATATTTTATGTTTGTAAATACCACTTCCTGTGCTAAAGGGCAATCTCACAATAATCTAGCCAGTGTTGTGACCTACAGCACAGGAAGAAATGAGGTACCAGGAAGCAGCAGCAGCAGCAGCAGTATATATATATATATATATATATATATATATATATATATATATATATATATATATATATATATAAATATAAAATATTTGTGTTCAAATAACGGTTGTAGCGATACACAACTGCACAATGCAGGTCGTGATGCAATAGTATGTAAAAAAAAATGTAATTGTATGTAAAAATAATGTGATATCTTGTAACAATTGTAAGTCGCCCTGGATAAGGGCGTCTACTAAGAAATAAATAAATAAAAATAAAATAAATATGTATCACAGTACATGTGATGGACCTCATGGGCTACTTGTATGATGCATAAAAAGATGAAATGATCATGACGTAGGAAGACTGTGTATTCATACCAGCTGTGAAACACATTATTTTTCATTCAAGAACCATGTGGTGATCGTGAAACTATGTTGGGCTTTTGCTCTTGTATCACAGTGCAAACAATATGATATGTCTTATAGAGAAAGTATCCCCATTCATCGATACACAATACACACCCCTAGTCCAGGTACAGTACTTGGATAATTGGTCATGCCTGATATTATCCAGACCACAATAACAGAGTAATTAATGTGGTAAGCACCTGCAGTTTTTGCTGTGACCCAGTAATAGCTGTTTCTATGATTAGGTTAGGAATGGAGAGTAGGGCTGGGGTACAGTTAAAAATAGTTGTACAATTAAATATGAAATTGCTCTGGTATATCTTATAACAATGGTATACACCGTTAATTCTGGCGTAATATAAAACATTAGCAAGTAAAAGTTTAAGTAAACTGAATATATAAAAAAAGAAACACAAGATGACCATTTTATTCCTTTGATGTGCCATACTTACCATATAATATGTTTTTGTATATTTATAAAGTGACTGGAGTATAAGCGTAAACAAGGCAGGTCTATCATAATCAAAAACCATCAACATTACAGGGAATTTATTTCATCCTGATGCTGTAAAAACAAAAAAAAAAACAAAGCAATGAAAACCAGGCATGTGGAGGGAAAAGCACTACTTTGGTCATTCTGTAGGGGGCGCTGAAGATGGTTCTGATGACATTAACCTCAAGAATAAAGTAAATACATGCATGGTCTTGAGCTTTTACATTTTTCTTTTTTTTTTTATTTAGCAGACACCTTTAAATGTGGTTAGTACAATAAAACAGGCAGGTTTTTTAAATTTAAATTCAGTGAGACACATTCAGTTATAAGTGTGAATTACGAGGCAGAACTGTGAATTATATATTTTTTTTATAATGGACTGAGCTTGGATTAGAGGCTAATCATATAATATAATACTGCTCCCTTGAGGAGTACTCTAGTAGAGCCTGCTGTACAAACTGGATTATAAGCAGAAGCTTTTTAACAAAGCCTGACCTGAACAAATCTTCAACTCAGCAATAATCCCTCTGTTAAACAGTTCATAATCACAGGCTTTATACATGGGATGTCTCTGAGTTTTGTATTCCTGACCACATAGATGTGAGTGATAATGTGTGTATGACCTCTGCTCAATAGAGGTATTCAGTTGTGTAGTCCTAAATCAGAAAGTATCGGAACGCCAATTAAAATATAGATTTTTCTTAAACAAATTATACAAACTAACGTTCTATTTGTACATTGAGCTTGAGGTAACATTTAATAGGTAATGCATGCGTATCGCATGCGACTTAGGCTATTCTCCCGTAATTGTTTTTCCAGTCAAAGTTGGCTTGTTTTGAAAGCATATAAAACAGGTAAATGTTGTCTTTGGTGGTTTGGTTCTTTTTTGGCTATTTTTATCATGCATGTTTTTTTCTGTTCCTTTTGATTATGAGGTCATCTCCAGCGCAGAACTTCAATCACCACGATGCCCTGTCTAGTATATCTTATCCTCCCGCTGTCTTTTTTCTGGAGCTTGCATCCAAGAAAATTATGAATCACAAACGCTCAGTTATTTTTTATTCGTCACCAATTTAAGAACTGTATCAGTACAATTAGAATTGCTTTTAAATGTATTTTTAAACACTATCCGCCGTTGCATCCAAGTTTTCAGAGCAAAAAATATACCTGGCTGACAATAGGAGAAAATCAGGCCTGTAAAAAAGTGAATTGCAAAGTAATCTTTGCAATGAGGCCTTTACTGGCTGGCTTGATTTTGTGCACTGGCCCAAAAACAAGCCACACAAGCACTAGGCAAAGTTGTCAAATGGCCAAGCCACATTTTTAATCTGGCACAATACTCATAAGAAGTCTATGAGGTTACATTTAGTCTTCACTTTGTATATAGAGAGAGGATCCTGTCTCAATACAGAACACTTGTACAAGTGGGTGTGGTTTTTCAGCAGTCAGTAATTTTAAACTTAGCCCTGAGGAATGTAGAAGTGCTGAGCATTTGCCTAGCAGGGATCTGCAAAGTTCATTCTCCTTGGACTGTCAATAGTTTATTTGCATACCTGTATTTATAAAGGGTTGGGCGAGGGGGGACGAACAGAACCGGAATCTAAAATATTTTAAGAATAACAGATTGTAGAAATACTTATACATTTTACCAGACTAATTATAACTTACATTCACTATGTCGGTATATCACCTGCAGTTTTGAAATAAATGTTTAGAAAAGATGGGTTTTCACTAAAAAAAGACATCTGGTACCATACTGGATTCAAAGACATTTTCAAGACTCAAGGACATTTTTATGCCTTTCCTTTTTGTTACTGTTTCACTTCCTTGGTTATTTGTCCACTAGCATTTTCTTAGGTGAAATGACCTGATAGACACAATTTTCTAAGAGGTTTTCTCAAACGTTCTCAGATGAGACCTCTATAGAATGGAAGTGCACAACATGTAAAGATATATGGAATTATTTTGTCAGGTCATTGATATCTTAGGCCCTCTCACATACGTTTAAAGATGAACATCTTTTGGGTGCTAGTTGAAACAGGTGTAAATCTGCTGGCTAGGTGTCTGTGACTTTATTTATTATTGTTGCCCGGTCTTCGACTTATGTAACATTAATTCACTGGAACACTCACACACACAGGACAACCCTGAACCACTGATTTACTTAAAGGTAATGTTGGAAGCATTACAGCAAGCAAACAATAATACATGTATTATATTAATTCATGGAGAATATCTATTAAGTCTTAAGTCATAGCAACTTAATAAAATTACTAAACAACAAACATTAAAGTTGCAGATGTCTATGTCAGAACATATTGATTGCAGCAACCCACTTTAAAACTACTTCTGGACAGTCTGTGAGTATAGATAGGACTGGTACACGTTCTATTTTTAAACAGAGCTTGTTTGCTCATCTATGTGTTGATCCACAGTTGTGTTGTAATAGACTCATCACTGTCAGCAATCAAAAGACAAACAGAATGCTTAGGTATATAGCTACAAGTGTAGAGTACAAATCCAAGGATGTTATGGTGGGTTGTATAGCACACTGGGGAGACCGCACTCAGAGTACTGTGTCCAGTTGTGGTCGCCACAGGACCAAAGAGGGAGTCCAATGAAGAACAACCAGACTAATCCCAGGGCTTAAAGGAATGAGCTCTGAAGACAGGCTGGCTATATGATTTTTTTTTTTTTTAAGAAATATCTAAAACATAGGTCATGCCCGTAATCTTTAACAAGGGACAGTGCAGATGCTGTGATGGTATTGTCTGTGTAAGGTAATAGCTTCATTTACCAGAATACAGGATTGTAGTTTAGGGTTAAACATCATTTTGGCAACCTGCAGGTTTAATGACAAGCTGAGTAGAAATGAGCTGCTAAGAAATTAGGCATCATTTGTTTATGGACTGAACCTGCTCCAGGGCATTGTTGTGGGGGAGACTTTTACATTGACGTTAAAGGAAGCAGAGAGGTATGAATTTACAGTAAAACAACTAAGTAATGACACCCTGGGAACAGGTCCCACACAGTTCCAATAATTGGTGGGATGTGTAGAATGCACTAAATGATACATATTTGAATATTTAGTGTCAGTCCAGGTATGAACTTCATGACCAATTTAAGGAATACATTTAAATGTATTTAAAGAGGAATTATCTATTTTCAGCTACATTAACTGCTACAGTAGCTGTGAACCGCTATTTGACTGCCCAATATTTGAGATTGTTATTCCAGTGTGTGACAGGATGCTGTGACATTATATATTAAAAAGAATGACACTTTTTTGTATTGGTTTCCTTCAAAAGCAAAGCTTTGTGTTCATAGAGCGAACTTTGCTAGTGTTTGTAAGGGTCGTCTGGGGTAAACCTCACTTGTCCAGCTACTGTAGCTCATTAAAGATTCACTGCATTCTTGGTTTACATGTAGATGGTTTACATGTAGGTACAAAATCTCTAAACATGTTCAGGACCAGGTCTACTCTCCTGGTGCACTCTCCTGGTGCACTCTCTCCTATTATCTTCCCACAGTAAGGAGCTCCTATAAACCTTTGGGGTCACCCATCACTTAAAGGGGTGACAGCAATATAGCGTCACCCCTTTGTAACAAGTTGCAAAGCATGCAAATGACAGCAAATGACAATAGTTTTTGGAAATATAATGTAATAAACAAAAAACAATGTGGAGCCATTTTTATTTTGGTTGGATGAATACATCATCAGTAAGATGTCTGTTTATTACATGCATTTGTATGTTTCTAAAAGACGTGTACCCCAGTTAAAAGTGAATTGGATTGGGCCTTAAGTCTTGATACCCAAACACATGTATAAAATAGGATTGTGTATGAATTATTTAGGTAGTGTAAATGGGGTATTATGGTGGAAAGTATTGGTTGTTTTTTCCCTGATTGCTATAATTTAGATCAATTACATTGGTCAAGGCATTTAACAGGCAGGAAATGAAGCAATTAAATCAGCACGGGGCTGCTGTTAGGTAGAGTCTGCATAGTGTGGGATCCGGTAAGAACCAGTTTGATTGTCATTTCTTCTTAATTATATGTAAAGTCTACTCAAAGCTGTGGTTGGCCTCTTAAGGTGGAAGCATCTAAATGAACTGAGCAGCTGCCTGGCTGTGGGGTGCCCTTGGGCAAGATTGGAATTCCAGCCCACTTTTACATTATTGTTGCCTACCAACAAGCCAAATGTCACTGGAGGGCTTTTCAGGCCACATACAAAATCATGCTCTGAGATATTTTGATACCAACATAAAACTGTCTTTGGATTCATTGTAACAAAGTTAGACACTCACACTAGTCCTGCATACAATCCTAGGTTTCAGACCTACCTTCATTTAGGTTAAAACCCAGAACTGGGTGCAGGACAAGTCTGCATTTATAACCTTGCCATAGAGTTTATGTATATTTATTATATTATACAAGTTTATCATGGTTATTTTGCAATGTAATTTTACATTATTTCCCCATGCTTTATGCATTTACGATACTTTACCATGGTTAATAGTTTTTCCAGTGTGTTATCATTTGTGATTTGCCTCCTTGTCATTTGCTGTACTTTGCTTTACTTTTTATGGTATAGTGCAGTAAACGTTATAAATGTATTGTATTCACGTTTGTTAAGTAGATGATTAGTATTGTAAAATATATATAGGTCTCCTTTATCCTTTGACATTGAACTCTGAACCTGTGTTCTGGGGAGCTCCAGGTTATATCAAGGTCTTGGGGTCTCTTTAGTTCCAGTTTGGCAGTCCAGTGTGGTATAATTTGCTCTGTATTTGGGTGACCAGTTGCCTGACAGCTTTTCAAATGCCCTGGTGCATTCCACAGTCTCCTGGTCTAGTCAGTAAACTGAGAAGGTTAAGAGTTTGCCAGATATATTGGTCATTTTTTATCAGTTCATCTTATGCTGTATAAGATTTCATGTTTTTTTATTATGTTATTCTTTCTTTTCATGGGCTTGCTCATCATCACACCCCATTTCTGATCGGCAACCCCCTACCCCCCAACTATTCAGTTGTGTACTTTTCTCAAGCAAGAGACTGGGTTTACTGGCTGCTTTGAAATTGAGTGGGTGAAAAACAAATTATATTGCACTCGCTTCACCTCAAACTCAAACTCTCTAAATCTGACCTCCTGTTCTTTCCCTCCTCCCCCTCCTCTGATCTCTCATCTCCGTTCCTCTGGAATCTACCACACTCTCTCCCTCCTCCTAAGCTAAGAACCTTGGAGTCACCCTGGACCCCTGCCTCTCTTATTCCCAGCACATCTCCACTCTGAAAAACACCTTGAAAAACTCTATTACTACTAGAAGAAATGCCCAGGATTGTATTCATTTTGCTTACTGTCTCCATTAATTAAACAAGAATTGAATGTATCATACTCATGGGACATGTGTGTATTTTTGCAACATAGTAATTATACATTTTGAAATGACAAGATTTGGTGCCGGACTGCACAGTCAGATTTACATTGATTTTAGGCAGACAAGACTTCCAGAGAAGACTGGTTCCGGATTGTAGAGGGTACCACATCATTCATTTCAATAGGGATTTGGTTTGGTCGGGACCCAAAAAGTATGCTGAATTTCAGAATGCCGATTTGTGGAGAGTCTGGATTAGACAAGTTTTATTGATTTGAAACAGTAACTTGGCCTGTTTTACCATGCTTGTATACTATGTTTATACTATGCAGTAAAGGCTGGTTTCACAGACCCTGATTAGCACTTGGACTACTTTACCAAATATAACATCGGGCAGTCCCCCCATCAGTGCGAATCGGGGTCTGTGAAACCAGTCGTTAATGTGTAAAATCTCAATAGTAATCCTTTATAAGAGAACAGGCAAAAACCCAGCAGACACACCCATTGATGTTAATGTTGACGTTGGCTTGGATGTGAACACTGGTTTTGGAGCACACATCCCTAACCTGCTGAGCTGAATTAGTTTGTATGTCATCCGGCACAGGCTGGGCATGCAGAGTCTTGTCGTCTTGTCTCACACACACATTTTTAAAAAGGTGAAGTGCGGATGGGATGATCTCTGCTCTGTAGAAACACACACCTTTTGGTCTTAGACCATCTGAAAGATTTTGGGGGAAATAAATCACAGAACAAAGGGTTAGATTTCCAAGGCTTTCATTTCAGCTCGTAACGCTTCAAAGTTAGAAATGTACAACTCCAAGTTTAAAGGCCGATACAGTTCTGCTCACTACCTGTGCTTTCTGTAATTTTGTTCATGCTGTGTAACAGTTTAACTCTTTACTTTATGTTGCATATTGTATGAGGTTCACCTCGAGCTGAATTAATATTAGAGCAGTTGTATGTAGATACGCCACTGTTAAGATAATTAAAATATAGCCCAATGTCTTCTACCATCCTTGTCTATTTTAAAATATATGTTTCTTTCCCAGTTTTCCAGGTCATTGTCATGTGGAAAGCTGTTGACGGAAAGAGAAAAAAAAAAAACAAGATATTTTATTTAGTAATTCAAGTGTTAGAGAACATCCTGCAAAAGTTTACTAGAAACATGTTGTCTGTATGATAGTGTTGTATTTGCAATCATTTTGTCAACCCTTTTGCATTTTTTAATTACACATCATGGGTCATAATTTACTTGAGAGCATTCACAGTATATCCAAATCACGCTCCCTTTTGCAACAACGCTGGTTTTCTGTTCCCACAATACACCACTCACCAATCCAAACATCAGCATTACTGCAAGAGAGAGCATGAGCTGGATACGCTGTGACCATTAGAAGAAAAATTCCTAGTTTATTTACCCATAATGTGTGAATAAAAAATAACCAAAATGTGTTTCTTGTTACCACTGCAGGGGGTTCAGTAACACTTTCAGTACCACAGCAAGGGGAGCGATGTGTTTGTGTAAATCTGCTATTGTTGCTGTTCATGTCTCAAAACCTGTTTCAGAGGCTGACTTCATATTTTCAATGTAAAGGAAACGTCTGCCCTCACTTTAAACTGTGGCCTAATATCGCTGCATGGTTTACGAATGATTAAAGGCTTTGAGATTTTGAGATATTTTATGTATTCTATAATTGTCTAGTTCAATTTTAATTTCTATTGTACCTGTTCTTTCAGTCTTTTTCTCTATACAATAATAAGCCTCACATTTCCTTAGACAGAGCATTCTCTGCTTTTACTGATACAATGCAACACAAAGGTCATTTTCAAAGCTGCTGCTGTGTAAGCTGGTGGTCCACAGATACTACTTAAAAACACATTAAGAATCAAAAAGCATATTCCATTGTATTTTTTATTTATTTTGTTTATTTATCAGACGCCTTTATCCAAGGCGACTTACAGAGACTAGGGTGTGTGAACTATGCATCAGCTGCATAGTCACTTACAATTAAGTCTCACCCGAAAGACGGAGCACAAGGAGGTTAAGTGACTTGCTCAGGGTCACACAATGAGGCAGTGGCTGAGGTGGGATTTGAACCGGGGACCTCCTAATTACAAGCCCTTTTCTTTAACCACTGGACCACACAGTAGTACCATAAAGTGTCATGTCCATCTGCTGGTCTACCATGTTCATGTGTAAATTAAAATCATGTCAGGATTTGGAAGCACCTCTGTGCTCAGGTGTTATACAGAAATGCTAGTTATGTTTACCAGAAATGTGCAGTAACATTTTTGTAAGACCATAAGCATCATAAAGACAATAATTGAAGCCAATTTCAGACTGCTTTCTTTTCTTTTCTTTTCCTAGAGGGTGTTTTTGAGATGCTCGCCTACTTGTCAACAGGTAAGATCTTTTTTTTAAAATTTTTTAAATCTAAATTAAAAAGGTAATAAGGACTGGTTTTGAGTTTTATTTGCTATTTGTTCCAGGTCATTAGTAGTAGTTATTGGGAAACTTTGTTTTTCAGGAATGATACACACCCTTTGTACTTACGCATATTATAATTTCCACCACCTCCCCTACTCCCACATTGCAGCAAGAGGGTGGGTATCGTTTGCCAATTTGTCCTGTTTTCTTCTCCTTCTGACTTACATGTTTGCTTTTTGTTATATCAGCTTGATTTTAGAGACAAGATTGGCAAGCCATACCCTGAAGCATGACGGTTTTGACAGCGGTCCAAATTAATCAAAAGTTTTTTTGCTGTTGGCGCCAGCATTAAACTCCAGCAGGATTCTGAATGGGCAGGTTTTCTACTCTCCTTTAGGATACACTTGATTACTTTCGATGGTGATTGATTTTGTTATTTAAAAATGAAGTGTTCCTGGTCTGTGCATAATGGGGTTAACTACCTTTATTACAACAACTGTATAATTCCGTCAAACTGGGGCAGCATTGCAATAGTTTCACCTCAAATACTATGTAACACGCACTGTGGGATATTAGGGCAGATTGCACTGAACAGAATGGTGAACATGCAGATTGCTTTGGCCTGCAAGGTATGCAAGTGGACTTGTTGAACCTGAGGCTCTCTATCTGTGATGTTTCAGATCTTTACTTTCAGATTCTTCCTTCCTAAAGCTCCATTGTGTGGTACCCGTATTGTAAATCAAATCTCTACAATGTGCAAACTCAAAGGAAATCATCCTTATCTGCTTGAGTCATACATCGACATGCTGTTTGACATTCTGTAAATAAAAGAAATCAACTGAGAATTCCTCTTCCTTAAAGACTACAAGCTCTGTACCGCCTGTTCCTTGTGTGTCAGGATAGGTGAAACAGGGACATCAAGGAAAGGGTTTATTCTGTTGTCCTTAAAAAGCTTAGTATTTAAGGGTTAAATACAATTCTGGTTTTAGGTTTTAGCACCAATTTTAGTGTCCTAACTGCTTTTCACTTTGTCTCTGAAGACACAAAGCTGTAGAACAGCTCTCCATGCTTCAGTCCCCTAGGCCAGGGGTTCACAAACTTTCTTAGCTTGATTTGTCATCTTGACTGAGGACCCCACCTAATGAATCCACAGAAACATTACATTTGTCCTCGCAAAGGTCAACCTTTTTTATTGTATAATGGTACTACAGTTAGGCAGTACCATTATACGTGTACATTAGAGCTGACATCAGGTAGTAAGTTTGAGGTATTATTCAAACAACCTCAAGATCTTAACAGCAGTGTTCATGTAAAATAATTGCTCCCCCCCTTTATGTTCTGTGGACTTCAGAAACCATATTGTTGCCTAGACCAAACTAGTCCCCTGTTCAAAATTCCACCTAACACATCTCAGGCCAGATTTCCAGTCCTGTTGAAAACTGTACAAAACTAGTACCAAAGAACTCAGTAATATGATTCAATAAGGTCTCTCAAGCAGGCTCATCTTGTTTCATCACTATACCCGATTTACAATAGTAACGTGTAATTATCTCCTTTCGACTTGGATTAAAAAAAGACTGGATTCAAATCTTGGGCCCATTGTACAGTACCACACTGCTTATATGAAAGCATTTTTCATGTTATATTTATATACAGAAATTTGTATTTGAATAATACAAAAAAATATCAGATTTCAGTTGTGCTTGGTCCATAGGTATTATGCAAAATAATATTTTTTACTTTTTAATCTTAAGGGTAGAAGGGCTACATTTAATTGTTTTTTTTTTCAATATCAGCATACTATTTATCCTGATTCTAATAATAGTTTTTATAACACATTGTGCTTTTTTCAGCTATATAAAATCATTAGGTTGTATTATCTGACAAAGCAATTATCCTACATAAACCCAGCCTGATTATCATTTTGTGATTACAGTTATTTATTAAAATATAGGGATTTAGGTTGTATACTTGGCATTTGATACATAAGGACCTGCCCAACCAATCACACTGAATTGCAGGTTTGATTGTTAAGCTGAACTAAGATCCTGTCAGTTTGGGGATAAAACAGGAACAGCTGTCCAAAAGAGTACCAATTATTTATTTTATTTGTAACAGACAAGGGGGAGGAAAGGCATAAAGCAAACCAGCAACCCTGTGAGTGTACAATTGTTTACAAATGTACATCAACCTGGCAAAATACAGAGTTATAGGACACCGAATGACTGTGTGTAAGGAAATATCAGCATGACTATAAGTGGTGTGATATAACACAGAGACTAGTAGTCCTACACCAATGTTATATTATATATATATATATATATATATATATATTGTTAACATACGTTCAAATCCAGCTATATTCCTTTTCTGTTCATGACCAACCTTTGTTTAGTTGAGTGTGATGTTTATTAAAAAGAGGAAAGTATGATGAAGAGAATACCATTTGGCACAGGTAGGTGTCAGATTGTGATGTCACTGCTTTGACTTGACTTTGCAGCTGAATGGAATTAAGTGGGTGCTGTGTATGATTTTTTAAAGCAGGTGACGTCAACCACACTGATATTGATAATAAAGCACAGTAAAAACTGAACATGATACAGGTTTTGTGATTTTGCACATGTAAAACATCTAAAAGCTGTATGCATACACGTTATGGTGTTCTGTATGCAATATTGTGCTACAATACTAAACTGCGCAGCAACTAACTTTCATGTGAACCTTGTAATCTTATGATTTTATTTGAAAATGAGTGGAGAGAAAATCTGCTTGATAAATTTGATAAACCAAAGTGATATGCCCGATTGACTCACATTATATTATGGCCAGGACATTCCAATATGATGATATGCAGGTTTAATCATACATGGAATCCCTTTCCACTTTTGACCCATCCAAGACCAGCTACTTCATATGAAAACAACACCTTCTCTGCAAAGCCTGTGGCAGCTTGTCAAGATGTTTGTTTAATCTCCCGCTAGAGATGCCATCTTGATAGTGATGACTTTCCTGCAGACTAAATGGAAATCCTTTTGGTCAAAGTGCAGATTCTTATTGATAAGCAACAGAACATACTTCAGCTGTGAATGGCCGGGCCAGCTGAAATTCAAACCAGTTCTGTCAGTTATACACATCTTTCTCTGCAGTATCTCAGACTGAAGACCTTTTTGGACCGTATACCATTCTTGTGTACCCAGAACCTCTGACATTCACTGGCTCTAAACACCAGAGAGGCTTTCCTAGTTGAGTTTGAGCTCCTTGTAATTACATGATTAATAATCTGCTTTGAACACTTCAGAAGCGGCTCAATTTTAATCTTTTTTAAAAAAAATGTATTGTTCAGTTTACCCAGTTTTTCCCAGGTTTAGGCAGTGCATCTACTGTATATGCGTTGTGCTTTACCAAACAGTATGCCTCTTCTCCATTGCTATGTTTCCCATGATGTACACTGAAAAGGCACTAACCTACAGTTTCTCAGTTTTACCTTTACCATGATTTACTGTGTCAGGCCAAACCCTACAGTACCTAGGTTGCCCATGATTTTTGGTCCTGTCCAGTGTTTACAGTACGGTCACTGTAATATATGTATTTCTACTTGACACTCTAGACACATGCATTTTCACAAGCCTGATAAGGGTATACAGTATATATGAAGGTTCTTTCATTTTTGTTATTCAGCCTTGATTCCACTGACTCTAAACTATACATCAGGTACCCCAGAGTGTATCTCTGTCCCTTTCCACCTTTCCCCTTTCCCACTGTAGTACCCCCTGGGGGAAGGCGTGTCAAACTTTCTAGGGGGTCACGGTGAGCGTTCTAATGATACAGTAATTATAGTTGTAATAAAAAAAGGTTGAGAACCCCTCATCTAGAGGATAAAAGAAGTACTTTGTTTGCTGTAAGTGTCTGGTAATAGTACGTGTTATTTCTTAGATCATCTAGAGCAGTGGTTGGCAATTAAATTTGATGGCGGGCCAAATGACCCGCGGGCAGCTGCAGAGCGGGCCACTTGCAATACTCCTCGCCTATACAGACGTGCTCAAATTTGTTGGTACCCCTCCACAAAAAACGAAGAATGCACAATTTTCTCTGAAATAACTTGAAACTGACAAAAATAATTGGCATCCACCATTGTTTATTCCATATTTAATAGAAATCAGACTTTGCTTTTGATTTTTTATTCAACATAATATTGTAAATAATAAAACAAATGAAAATGGCATGGACAAAAATGATGGGACCGCTAACCTAATATTTTGTTGCACAACCTTTAGAGGCAATCACTGCAATCAAATGTTTTCTGTAGCTCTCAATGAGACGTCTGCACCTGTTAACAGGTAGTTTGGCCCACTCTTCCTGAGCAAACTGCTCCAGCTGTCTCAGGTTTGATGGGTGCCTTCTCCAGACTGCACGTTTCAGCTCTTTCCATAGATGTTCGATAGGATTCAGATCAGGACTCATAGAAGGCCACTTCAGAATAGTCCAATGTTTTGTTCTTATCCATTCATGGGTGCTTTTAGCTGTGTGTTTTGGGTCATTATCCTGTTGGAGGACCCATGACCTGCGACTGAGACAGAGCTTTCTGACACTGGGCAGTACGTTTCGCTCCAGAATGCCTTGATAGTCTTGAGATTTCATTGTGCCCTGCACAGATTCAAGGCACCCTGTGCCAGGCGCAGCAAAGCAGCCCCAAAACATAACTGAGCCTCCTCCATGTTTCACTGTAGGTATGGTGTTCTTTTATTTGAAAGCTTCATTTTTTCGTCTGTGAACATAGAGCTGATGTGACTTGCCAAAAAGCTCCAGTTTTGACTCATCTGTCCAAAGGACATTCTCCCAGAAGGATTGTGGCTTGTCAATATGCATTTTAGCAAATTCCAGTCTGGCTTTTTTATGTTTTTCTGTCAAAAGTGGAGTCCTCTTGGGTCTTCTTCCATGGAGCCCACTTTCGCTCAAAAAGCGACGGATGGTGCGATCAGAAACTGACGTACCTCACCTTGGAGTTCAGCTTGTATCTCTTTGGCAGTTATCCTTGGTTCTTTTTCTACCATTCGCACTATCCTTCTGTTCAATCTGGGGTCGATTTTCCTCTTGCGGCCGCGCCCAGGGAGGTTGCCTACAGTTCCATGGACCTTAAACTTCTTCATAATATTTGCAACTGTTGTCACAGGAACATCAAGCTGCTTGGAGGTGGTCTTGTAGCCTTTACCTTTACCATGCTTGTCTATTATTTTCTTTCTGATCTCCTCAGACAACTCTCTCCTTGCTTTCTCTGGTCCATGTTCAGTGTGGTGCACACAATGATACCAAACAGCACAGTGACTACTTTTCTCCATTTAAATAGGCTGAATGACTGATTACATGTGAAGATTGCATGTGTGATACTAATTAAAGAAACCAATTAGTTTGAAATATCACTAAAATCCAATTATTTATTATCTTTTCTAAGGGGTACCAACAAATGTGTCCAGGCCATTTTAGAATATCTTTGTAGAATAAGCAATAATTCATCTCTTTTCACAGCTTCTTTGCTTTATTCTATGACATACCAAAGGCCTGCAAGTATACATGATAAAATAGCTTTTAATTTCATCACTTTTCAGGAGGAATGAAGCATTATTTCAATGAGCTGTAAGGGTACCAACAAATTTGAGCACGTCTGTATATGTACAGATAACTACCGTTGGCTCTGTTTGTGCTCTCCATGTTCGAATCTACTTATGTGAAGCGGCTTATTCCACAATTAATGCAATATTAAAAACAGATGCACGAAACAGGCTGACACAAGAATCTTTGGAGGACTGCCTATGTATCGCTGTCACGTCTATCACACCTGGTGTTCTAAAGCTGATCATTAAATGTGTCATAACGCAATGAAGCATTTAAAAAAAATGTATGCTGCTTTTGAATTGTGTTTTATGTTATTCTGCGTTCCTGTCTATCATATGAGGATTCCAGTATCATAGCGAGGCATAAATGCATCATCACAATCAGCAAGTACTGTACTTTGGAATCGATATTGCAAAACACTTAATTTTCTGCAAGAAATATATGAAGGTCATACAGAGAATCCACCGTGACAGCCCCCTTGCGGTAATATTAAAATAAAGTTCCACTCTCGCTCAACCCTTGATACAGCCCTGTCAGGAGGCATCCCTGTCCACGGGCCGGATTTGGCCCGCCATTTGCCAACCACTAATCTAGAGTGTTGCAGTGGGACAGGTTAATGGTTGCAATCTGATAGAGTTAAGGCATTGTTCTGAAATCTTTATTGGAGTCACAGGGGTGTTTTAAACTTTTAAAAAGTCACCAGGATGTGATGATGGAAACAGAAAATGATACAAAGTGAATCTAAACAAGAAGAAGAATACTAAAAGATAAGTCTGATGTTCCCTACCCATACCAAGTTTCCCATCAAGGAAACTCAGAGAGCTTTGCTCCTGGAAGCAATCTTTTCCCCCTATTTAGTTATCTTTTGGCAAGATCCAGTGTTGCCTTTGAGGCATTGTTGTAACTGGAAAGCATCAAAGCTGAAATGACCATCTAACAAACTGTCTGCTCATGTACTGTGCATCGTCAAACTTTGTAATGGGTAAAGCTACTTGGATTCTAAAAATGGAGGGCTTTTCTTGATTAGAAAGCAGTGGAAACCATTTGAAAAATGTAAATAAAACAATATATGCGATGAGTGTTGAAGGTGTTTGAATTGTTTTATATTTATGAAACTCTTCTATAGGAGACAGCTGTTAAAAAAAAAAAACTGAGAACAGTCCAGAACAGTTTCTTACATATCAAAACTGTATTGCAATCATAGAAATAGCCTTTTTTTTTTAGTTAAGGCGGTGAAGTTTGTGCACTTTTGGATACGGAAATGGCTGGTAACCAAGCTCCAGTTGTACCTCTATCGAAGCCTGTCAGATCTGCTTTATACAGAAAATACTGATAATACCTATACCTTCCTTGTGAAATAAATTTATAAGCAATACAGTGTTATTCCTTCTGGATAGCCGATTGTTCTGTTGAGCTGCAGGGTATTTATGCAAAATTGTACGCAATTATGCAACTATCTTAGGTCCATTATAAAATCAAAAGTTACGCTGTAAACACGCACCAACACTGCAATTATAGTCTGCAATGTTTTTGCCAGTCTGTTTCATACCTTTTGTACTTACATGTCCACATGACACTTCTGTTAGGTTAAAAACAATCTGGCAGAAACACAAAAAAGGGCAAAACTAGCTTTCCAGTCCCCTAACCTAACATGGATGCTGCTGCATATTTTCTCTGAGGCTCAGTTTTTCCATGAAGGCCAGAGTACGTTTGTGTTGTTGCCAGGTTCTAAGCCTGCAGTCACTGTGACAGCACACAAATGACATGTAAGCACTTCAAATCCCTGCCTGTTTCTCTGTGAAGGAAGGGGCTTGCAAGCTGTTTCTCAATTTACGTGTTGATAATACAATATTTCAAGTTGGCTCAGGAATGGGTTTTCAATTAAATAGTGATATGATTTATCACCAAAATATAAACTGTCACAACCTAGTAAGATTAACCCGGATAAGCCATATTTTCACAACCACAGACCTAAATCAAGCAAACCAGCCAACATTTGATGTGATTCTTATTCATTTTTCCTTTTAGTGCATAATAATGTATGGAAGATCATCAATATAAATGCTCCCTATTGTTTGTTCGATATAACAGTTCAATTATATTTTGATGGTAAATGGTATTGAGCTTGTTTTAACATATATTATTACCACTGCCTTTTCTAAAGGGGTTTAATGAAATGCTTAGTATCCTTGTTTTTTTCTTATTACATAACAGGTAAATTGCACCACTTGTCTGGTTTGACATTTAGGATTTATGCGTGGTGACCATGCAGCTGTTAAATTCACAGTTGGGCTGCTGTGCAAGCCTGCAATATACATATCTCAGACTAAGTGGCTCTTAAAAAACATTCTGAGCAAAGACAGCGCAGCAGTGTTATTGAAACAGGTCTATCTGCTTATGTATGGGATCTGTCTTGTCATCAGTATTAAACATAGGGGAATACAGTTCCACATAACCTAAAACAAACACTAGAAAAGACTGGTTGGAACATCTCTTTTTTGTGTGGCCTTTGACTCCACCTGTTTTAATTCTGTGCCTACAAGGTGCAGTTCATTCCTATTACAAATGTGAAGAAGTCTGTTTATAGCCTTGTGGCAATGTGCCCCGTCCCTGTGTGCATTTGTATGTTGCGTGCGTGTGTTAATGTTGGTGTATAGATTGGTACACGGGATATAAACGGGTCTGTGTTTCACGTGTATTTAAAAAGTGTAGATTTGTATTTAGGCACGAGGAGAGCACAAATCACTTCACGTGCTGGTTAAATGTAATATGTGAGCACGGGGTTGCACAGAATTAATTCACGTGCTGGGATTCAAGTGAATAATTAATTAGTAATTGAATCCCAGCACAATAGTATATATAGACGCACATTTCTTGCACTCAGGGTTGGTGTTCGGTGAGTGGAGAACGGGAGAGAGAGAAGGAGAAAGTAAAAGCAAGCAAAAGCAAGCAAAAGCGTAAAGATAAGTGTTTTCACTCACCGTGTTTGTTCGTCTGTCCTGCACCGTCTGTTTAGTGTTTAGTCGTTTTGTATGTCTGTTTATTTTGGCGCAAGTGCCGTGTCCTGTTTTGTGTACTGTTTAAAACCTTTTATTTGTTATTAAACGCTGAGTGCAGCCATTGCACTCAGCTCATCACAACCACCGTCTCAGTGTAATCCTTTTCTGGTCTGACGCCACCCACTCTGGCCGTCTTTGTGACACGTGGTGTCCTGCGTGGGATCGACAGCGCCTCCAGGACTCAGGCCAGAGCAGGAACCGCAGTTTTGGATTTAAAAAAAAATATATAAAAAAAAAAAAAAAAAAAAAAAAATGGCAGAAGACGCCATCAAAGTGCGGGACTGGATGCTGGAAAATGCTGGGCTGGAGGCCCAGTCTATACCAGTAGTCGTCCAGTTCCTGCAGTTTATGGATAGGGAACGATGGGAGGCTTATGCAAGGGAGCAGACCGTAAGCACCTGGGAGGAAGGTGTGGGTTTGGTC
Organism: Acipenser ruthenus; assembly: GCF_902713425.1. Taxonomy (NCBI): domain Eukaryota; kingdom Metazoa; phylum Chordata; class Actinopteri; order Acipenseriformes; family Acipenseridae; genus Acipenser; species Acipenser ruthenus. The sequence goes on from NC_081205.1 coordinate 20,958,728, forward strand.
CTCAGCTACCTGGAGGCAATTATAAGTGGAACAGCAGCCCAGGTAGCAGTCCCACCAGCAGAGGAAGAATGCCTGCTGTCCCCGTCTCCACCAGCAGAGGAAGAATGCCTGCTGGTTTTGCCTCCACAGCCCAAGCGGGAGGAGCCTGAGCGTCCACAGCCCAAGCGGGAGGAGCCCGAACGTCCTACGCCTGAGTGGGAGGAGCCCGAACGTCCTACGCCTGAGTGGGAGGAGCCCGAACGTCCTACGCCTGAGTGGGAGGAGCCCGAACGTCCTACGCCTGAGTGGGAGGAGCCCGAACGTCCTACGCCTGAGTGGGAGGAGCCCAAACGTCCTACGCCTGAGTGGGAGGAGCCCGAACGTCCTACGCCTGAGTGGGAGGAGCCCGAACGTCCTACGCCTGAGTGGGAGGAGCCCGAACGTCCTACGCCTGAGTGGGGGGAGCCCGAACGTCCACAGCCCAAAAGGGAGGAGTCGGGGCGTCCACAGCCCAACAGGGAGGAGTCGGGGCGTCCACAGCCCAACAGGGAGGAGTCGGGGCGTCCACAGCCCAACAGGGAGGAGTGGTTGTGATACAGTATGTGTTGGATCATAGTTCTGAAAACATCAGAAGAAGATCTTCTTTGCTACATAAGAAGCAGTAACTCCTATTACTGTTAATAAAAAACGATTAATGCAGGTTCAAATCGCTCCCTCTGAATAGCATAAAAGCACACTTTTGTTGTATAGTTTCCATATGTGAAAATTAAAAGTATCAAATTCCTGCAATAGCAAATGTCTTAATGCACATATCAAATTATCTGGAATAAAATACTAGTCAGTGTTAAGCGAACAAAAGGGTAATTTGACCTAGTTGCAAAGTGCATTATGAATAAAATGACTCATTTAATAATGATTTAATTAATACACATTACCTCATGTTATGTTTTGAGCTATTCCCAATGAGTTTTGCCTTTCAATTAGAATACAGTTTTACAATGTTACAGTTTATGGGACATTCTCAATGTAACCGTTTTTAATATGCCTGTCTTGGCATGCAGTGCAATAGGAGTTTATATAGAGTATTCTTTGTGCCCAAACCAGACCTCCTGGAGCTTCTCACGAAGTACCTCAGGCTTTTAACTGACAAAAACATGTTAAACACGCAAACTGAAAATAAAGGTGAGGGATGTACTTTTCATTTGGTTCTGTGCAAAACAAAGATGTCCCTGCTTTGTGCTGCTTTTCATTGCCCTGTAAAGGTGTACTGTGCGGCGTCTTTGTACTTGTCTAGCTCTTTACATGTGGGTTTTGAATTTTCCTGTTCCTGTTTCTTGCCAGAGGGGGTTGAGTCTCTGTGTTAGTGCCAGTAGTTATGCACTGGTTTTACCTGTCAGATAACACCGTCAACCCGAGGCACTGGAAAGATCTGATTGGCACTTGAAGAAAATTATTTCTCGCGGGGACATGCTTCATTTTTCTTTATTATGTCTTTGTTTATTTAATTTTAAAAAAACAACTATTTTTTTTACATTAGAGGGGTAATGAAGCAAAGTATGGATTAAAGTAATTTTGGATTCAATCACCAAAAGAAAGGAGATACCTAGAAAGATGTCTTTCAAAGACTGAACAAAAAATGTCACAGGTAAATGGAGTAATTTCTGCTTTACAGCATTATGCTTTAGTTATACAATTACAGGATGTATAGGAGCCAAGGATTTCTATTATTAATTGAGTAGTATAATGCTTCAGATGTTATGTAAGGCTTGATAAATCAAAGTTAGTCAACAATTGTGCCAACAGGTTAAATTAGCACAGAAAACAGCAGTAACATGTCACTGTAAGATGTGTATTTCTGGACCGGAGACAGACTTCAAAAAGGTGTTTCAGAGTTGAATTTAGATTCACTTGTAAAGCAACCGTGAGATTCTGCTATTCCACCCATGTTAAGACAGACCATAAGCAAACCTATTGCTCTGTTCAAATGGATGTTGCCGTGCGACAGCACAAAGTTTGAAAAGTTTATAGGAAATTTGCTGATCCCTGTTGACTAGCAAGTTGCTTGTTTCGTGTATGGTGCAGAGGTCTTTAAATTAATTCTGCATGACTTTCGAAACAGTTTTGCAAAGAGAAATATCACATTCCTGATATGCAAGTGGGGTTCCAGTAAACACTGGCTTATCCGAGAGGAAGACATATACAAAAGGTTCATGGAAATATTTCATGGTTTGTAAACAGAAAAAAGCAGTTTTTAAAAGTTTAGTCAAGAAATGTATAAATGACTAAAGATTGCAATCATGTATTTTATAAATATATTTACCACATAGGCATAGTAGGAGCATGGTATGCATTGTACATAATGTTCTTAAAGTACAATACATGCACTGGAAAAGCATGTTTTAGTTTTTTTTTTTTTTCATTTTCTGATCATTTTCTAGCAAATTACATTCAGATCCTTGGTTTAGCTGGACTGAACAGGGTGAAATGTAGAACTAAAAATAACTCTTTTTTATAGTCTAAACTTGTAATTATGACATTGTGACTGGGCAGAAGCCCTGCACCGGTAAATAGGGTGTATTTTGTATTTACGGAATAATTCCATCCCTGCCAGATCTGTGTAATTGCGTAATTCCCTGAGGTGTATTCAGTTCTGTAAAAGTTGTCACTGGGACCTGCCTCCTGCCCCAGACAGTACGTAGAGAGACTTGAACACCCGTCCATCAGCTTTTGAACAGCATTGGGAAAGTACATCCTGTAAGGTACATAAACAGGATTCTGCAAAGAACGTTTTGTTTATGGTTTTGCTGATGTTTACTGATTTACCTTGACACAATCACTTCAGGCTTGTATATATTAATTTATGTTTGGACATTACAGATAGAGGTTGTGCTTAACAACAGATACCTGATACATGGCAACCAGAAGATCCTCCAGGTAATAATACAAGCTCAAGGAGTGACAGTTTAAAAATCTCCCAAGCAAAGACACCAGACCATTGGTGAAATTCAGACAGGATATCAGTAACCCGTCTCCTTTAGGTCTCCTGTTTCGATCTGCCCTCTTTTCAGCTTCCCTCTCTCTGAGTAAAAGTTAAGAAATGTCTTCACCAGCTGATTTATGACCCCTGATGCGTGTTGATAAGTTTGGAAAGAGTCAACAGTATGTTTAAAAATGCAATGCTCAATATGGACAACACAGGACACACCAAAGGTAACGTAATGCGCTTCTGGAAGCACTTCAGGGTGTTCTGTAACACTTTAGTACCTGGTTTAAAACCATTGCGTTACCATTATAACGCCAAAGCATTGCCTTAAAGATAATTTGTTCTGGGTTCAGAAATATGACACACAGACTTTCCAATTGAATGGCCAGCATACGGAATGCAGTTCAGCAGAGGGTTGAAGACGAACTGTTGTTGTTTCAGATATTTAATATACAGCGAGGACTGGAAGCCATTGCACTGTGAAAAATCACCAGGCTTAGTTTATAAATACATACTGGATACCTCACTCGTGGGTCTTGAAATTTCAATTAATACGGAGACATGGACTACACGATAAATCACAATAAAAACTAAAGTACAAGCAGGCCTTGGTTCAAATCAAATCAAAATAGATTCAAAGACGTTTAAATCCCAGTGGCATATTTGAAACAGCTTCCATGTGAGTTCTCAGCTGTCAGGGAACAAGCGTAAAGAATGGTTTGTGGACAGTGCCAGCCAGGATTACAATTTTAGAAACACAGATTTTTGGTGAATCGCTCTATTGGGTATTAAAAACTTCATGACAACTTAACAGTCCTCTGCTCCATGGTAGCTGCCGTTTTGCCATTATCACTCACATGGATTAAACCACCTCAGTCCATATTTGTCTAATTCTACAAGTCTGCACCGCAAAGGAAATTCCCTGCTACTCTGTAAATTTATGCAAGCAGCATTTTAGTAGTTTAGCGTGGTTGAATTAAAGATGCAAAAATGTGTTCCCTTGAACATACATAGCAAATTCAATCACATTTGGATGAGCTGTCAATGTAGGTGAAGTGAAGTACATACAGTATGTAGAGCAGGCACCACTGTTTTCCCCATTGTATGGGATATTATATCAAGCATGGTGGTTCAAGGAAAATATCTTATAAATCTCCTCTTAACCACATTTATCTTCAAAATGCAAAAGATGGTCACAGGCACTTTAAAAGATGCTGGCCCTTGATCAAAGAAGTATGGTTTTAATATTTTGCCAGAATGTTTGATGAAAGTTGACTTCATTATTACATTACCTAGCCAGCAGTCAGTGATGCCATCACTTTGGCTTCAGTGTTATTGTAACCTTAGTGTGGTTTGGGGGGCAGGAGCGAGGACTCCTCCCCTCATTAAGTCCTGCTCATAATATCTGCTAAACCCCTATTTAAATCCCGTCATGCATTTGCTCTCTGTCTTACGGTTTTTGTTTTACACCATCCTACCCTCCTCCTCCACTATGCTCCTCCTCTATTATGCCGCTCAACCTCTACAACTGCTCCACCTCTGCAATGGTCTCCCTCTAGGGGTAAGTGAAGCTCACTTCCCAACCTTGGAAGCCCAGCCGCGCTTGTTTGTCCTCTTCCAGGAAGGTTCTCCATGAGACAAGAGGGACCCCCGGCCAAATCTATCTAACCCTTTTTTTGGGGGGAAGTATCGGTTGCTTCCCAGCCTCGGAGGCTGATCGGTTTGGTCACCTCTGTCAGGGCGACTCTTTACGAGCCAAGGGGAATCCCTGTACTCATCCCGAAGTCACAAAGCACTTCTCTTCTATTATCAATTCCTGAACTTCTTCCACGCAGCCCTTGCTTCTGTCCCATGAACAACTGTTTAAAAAAACAAGGAAGAAAGGTTGTGCCAGGGTCGCTGCAGGAATTTGGCACTTTAAAGTCTCTGCACTTGGTAGTATACTTGTAAATGTAGCTGATGTCTAGTGGAAAATTCTCATTGTATTCATGTCAGTTACTTTAAAACATTAGCAGCTGCTGTATTCAGTTAAAAGGAAGCAGCTATGAAAAGGCATGTGCTGCATCTCTTTAAATTGAGATATTAAATAATGAATTCAGGTAAAATGTTAAAATGATGTGCCCTTCTCCAAATGGATAATCAGTTTTAATATTTGACATGATCCTTTTATTTTTAAATGGATTAATGTTTCACTGCAATTGAGAACTGTGGATTTGTTGGAGTACACAGAGAACTGTGGATTTGTCAGAAAACACTAGTTTGTCAAAGAAACCACGGACACAGAATCAACAGTAGTTATTTTCCAAATCTTTAATACTAGCACGGTTTAATTTTTAGAAGAGCTGGACAATCAATTGCATTTGACAGTGGTATTTTGAATGTAAGTTGAAAGTGTTCAGTCAGTGTTAATGCGGTCTATTTAATTGATCTTTGTGGTTTAATAAAAACCAAGCTCAATCAGTGATAGTGGGGAAAGCCATATAGAGCTCCAACTCATGACTATTTCTGTTTCTCTATAAGACTATAAGAAAATGTACAAATTAGTGTAGGCCATTTGACCTGTCAGTGCTCGTCCAGTTCCTTGGAGCTGGTTGATCTCGAAACTCAAGTTGGGTCTTAAAGAAAAAAAAAAAATCTCAATTATTCAGTGTCAATAATGTGAGTTGGTAAAATATTCCCTACCCTCACCACTCTGTGTAAAGAAGTGTGTACTACCTGCTGTCCCAGTTCTGTCTCCACTTTATTCCAACTGTCCTCTGGTCCTGGTTTCTGTGCTGCACTCGTCTTTATAACTCTTTTTGTTTTTTTCACCCTAGTAGTTTTTTTGCTCTACGCTGGACTCTCTCCAAGACCTCTTGTATCCACCTTTTGGAATACCAGTCAAAGACTGTGGTTACCAGTTGCCATTGGCTATGTATATCCAAAAAACATTTTTTGGATGTGATCCTGAGCAACCAGCCTGGGTGGACAGGTGGCCCAGCAATACATTAATGTCCTTCCGTGTCAAAAGCAGTTGTGAAGTCCTAGGTGTCAGTTATCCATTATCACCCCTGAAAAGAATTTCATTAGTGACCTTTAACATGCTGGTCTAGGGAGATACTACAGAGATGGTCACAGCTGTGTGGCTTCCATCTGGCTTAAAATGAAAGGTCAGAAATGGGGCAGAAGTTGAACGGATACTCAAAAGTTTACAACCCCCCTCTTGTGTATCTGTATTGTTTTATACAAGCTGTAGAATAAAGAGGAATGTGCTAAAGAGACAATATTCAGATTCTGACTTGGTTTGTGCAACTTTTGCGACTTGGATATGGTCCAAACCAGAAATGTGCAGGAAACAATCCTGACTAAAAGTTTGATGCCTCTAAGGCTTTTTACCCGTCAAAATCAGAATAGGCCTCAGAATAGATCAGTTTGGGACCAAACTAACTGTGGTTTAGCACTGGCCCTAACACTATAAGAAAATTGCATATTTTTGGGTACTGAGGTAACTACAAGTGATCCACGATATGATTGCTTCCCTTTGCCTGTTTGTAAACAACGTTAATGAGACTGTGTATTACAGCTGGATATTTGCCGTAATCTTATCATGTGAATTATGTAGCAATATATCCATTAATTGCTTACTTTGATGCCTAATTTCATTGAGGTGAAGAAAAAAGCAACATGAATAATCACCCAAATGGATCTCATTTTATTAACATATGTGCAGTTATATAACTTTTCAAGCAATACGTGCCTTAAAATGGATTCAGAATGCATCCAGTAGGCCCCTGCAGACTACTTTTCAACGACAGTTATAAAGAAAGTGTTCTGCAGGTGCAATTGAATTAGCATTATGGGAACAATGAGCAGTTCTGCAATATGAAGAGCCTCCTCTACTAGAGCAAGCAGTGTAGTTTATTACGTTCAGGTTGTATGCTTAATTCAGAAGCACTGTACAGCTATGGCCAAAAAATGTGCATCACCTAGAATTTTAGGATTGAGACATAATATTAAAAAAAAAAAAAACTATGTGATTGTTATCAAAGAAACTACAACATGATATTGCAAAAGTCTACCAGAAGCCATCATAGTAGTACAGTATTTCATGTTAGAGTTCAAAATGTCACCTTTTTAAATTTGTGTCCGTTTTTCATTAAGTATATGGAAAACTACAAAGCGGTATGTAATTCAATGTTAACGTAACATTATTCATCAGGTTTCATTTGACTTTATGAAACAAAATGTGTTAATTCTATAGGGTGATGCAAAACCTTTGGCTGCAGCTGTACAGTATATTTTTTATTTTTATTTCTAATCAGTAATTTGTATTTAAAGATAAGAAAAGCGAAAAAAACAACAACTTTGTCTTGATTATATATTGTACTAAATATAATGAATATTGATAATCTTTGCATCACAGCTATTCATATCTCTTCCTGCGTACATACTGCCTACTTGTCCACCTTTTTGTCTATAAAGCAGGGTGGTTGTTGGATAATTTACTTATAATTTTATTGGGCGCAGGAAAAAATGGCTTTAATTCAGTTTCCCCTCTGTTGTAGGAGAGAGCAGTTTAAGAGAATTGTGATTATTGTGATAATTTTTCGCAAGTTATCGATAACTGAAAATGTAACTAACGTCAAACCATTCTGTATATAGCAAGAGCTTATCAATAGCAACCAGAACCCCAGCATGTTTTTATTTTTGGCCATTGTGAGTCTCACCAGCTGAAGCCTGCACTGCACAGGCCCTGAGTCATCATTCAGGAGAAATGAGGCAGGACAGTCAGACACTGGTGGGGTCAGATTACACATTTCTGATAATAGATATGACACTCATAAAACCTGTGCTTGTGGAAGATATTTTGTGCATGTGTGTGTCACATTCATCATCAGTTGACCTATGGAGAGTATGGTAAGCACATGCCTACTAAGAAAAGGGGACATTTAGTCTCCAAAACTGCGTCTATAACTAAGCAACCTTGCAAGCAAGCATTATCCTGAGTAGTCCTGTCTAAAGTATGGTTATGTTTCTGATGTTGCAGTTTTGATCCATTACTTTTCAATTGAAAAGATGCAGGCTTGGTATTTATGCATACCTCCAGTCGGGGGTGTTAAGGGATTCATTGGTTTGTTGTAGTAACTCATGCTGTTACGTGTAAATCTTGAAACGTGATTTCTCGTGAGTAAATCAGTTTGACACAGAAAGTCCAGTACATGCCTTTTTAATATATGCTGTTCGCCTAACAGTGTCCTGATATTTCAAGTAAACACTTCTTGAAATGTGTTCAGTGCTTATGTAATAGAATTTCCAGTATAAATCAAATCGTGCAAATGACACCAATACACAAATGACATCTGAAAGAAAGAACACATAAAAAGTGTTTCTTTCCTTTCTTTAATAGGTAATATGATGGGATACCAGGTTTATTCAATGTGAAACAATGTGAACAGTATGCAGCATCATGTTCTATTGTGATCACTTTAGGTTGCCAATGTGAATGTAACTTGTAAAGCACTACTAACCCAAGGTTTGAAAATCCCTTAAGAGCACTAGCAACTCTCTGGTGCTCAGATGCCACTGAAAGCAGGCAATCAGGCACCACTGTGCCAGTTGTAATGTCAATAAAAAACTTTTTTTGTGGTTGGCATCCAAGTGGCGTGTTTAAAATGATTTTATTTATGTTTAAAATTGATGCTGGCATGCCTTTGTAAATCAGATCTGGCACTGTCTGGTTGGTGCCTCTTTGGGATGTCTTTGATACCCTTGTTCTGTTAAGGTTCTTATATACCGAACCATAGAGGACTATGTGTCTTCTAGCAACCACGACTAGTCTAGTGTTCAAAACAGATTTCATCAGCGTCTTGGATTGCGATGTGTTGGGGTTCCAAGTGGATAAAACACAAGTACTTAATGAGAAGCGAAGCAACAATTAATCGATTAATTGACAATGATCACCATGGCTTTTATTTTGCGAGCCTCATTTAAACAGTCATTGATCGATTAATCACCCTTGTGCCTTATTTGGAGCCTTGTGTTTCATGTATATTTTACATTACCACCGCATGTATGTTTACAGTTGTATTTGAAGGGTTTAGTGAAGAGCCTACTCTTTTTTACTTTTTACTGACCGGTGTTTGATTTGGGAATTGGTTGTTGATTGCAAAATTCTTTTTTTGGCTCATCCACTGTTTATCCTCATCGAAAATCAATACATGTGTTACTAAATTCCATGAAATGATGAACTGTAATGTTCAGATTCTATTTCACAGTAAAAAAGGTGAAACTGCTGGCTAGATGTTTGTGGCACAATCACTATTTGGCTATTGATTTATGAAAAATGATTTTGCTTGGAACTCCATTTCTTGCAATTCACTGCAGCCCATCTTTTATTAAATATGTACCACTATGGCCAAATGAGTTGCATCACCCTATAGAAGTAACTTCATAAAGTCGAATGAAATCTGCTGAATAATGTTACGTTAACATATTGAATTACATACCGCTTTGTAGTTTTCCATATACTTAATGAAAAACTAACAGTTGAAAAATGTTGAAATACTGTACTACTATTATGGCTTCTGGTAGACTTTTGTGATATCATTTTGTAGTTTCTTTGATTACATGATGTTGATGTTAATTAAAATGTAAATAATTATATATATAGTTTTTTTTAATTATGTCTCAATGTTATAATTCTAGGTGATGCAAAACTTTTGGCCATCGCTGTACATGTGTGTTTTTGCATCGTTATAAATGTATCTCTGTATTTACATTCTGATACTGTCAGCTAAAAAATGTGCTTACCAAGTTTCATAGCAATTGGATAAGATGTAAATAGTGATAAATAGATGGATGTGCTCCTCTACTATCTCTCTGTTGACAGGTACCAGCATCCCCACAGGGGATAATTAAGCATGCAAACTACACCACTGACATCATGCCAGTATTGCAAGCCTAGTTTTGTCTTGCTATACATAAATCATATTAAGCCACAAAGTAAAGGAAATAAAAGCTTACAAAATCAAATTTACCAGCTGGAGCAGGTTCAGTCTAAAAAAAACAAAACGCAACTAAAATGCCCTTGAGGAAACTTTCAAGAACATGACTGAAAACCCTTTGAAAGCATCATTACCAAGAAGCTGGATACAGATTGAATGAAGGCATATATGAAGATTCTCTGTCTGTCTTATCAGCAAGATACTGTGCATACAAACTTTATATTTATGTCAATTCAGTTATATCCTGTGACACCCATCTCCTCCTCCTCTTATCAGTACAATGTGTTACAAGTGAGGAGGGGAAGCATATTAGCGTTTTGCTGTGGGGAAGCATTGTGCACTGACATCTCTACACCACTGCTTCCTCATGTCACTTAGATTTGAGGAGCCTTTTCAGAAGCAATTTCTGCAGGAATAGTTTGTAAACATGACAGAAACAACAGTATAGAATCATACAGAACACACATAATATGTTAAACAGGTAAGAAATGTAGGTGGTACAAATCTATTTAACACACACTGGCACCGTTTGGTACACGTATACTACATTACCATATGTTATTTTTTAAATATATATTACCTTAGCAAAACCATAGCATTCGCTGTTGTACCTAAATGTACTAGATCTAAGACACAGCAGTGGGTTTTAGCTCTCTGTGACGCATTTTAAGAAAGAAATACGATTTGGAAAGACACTAGAAAAAAGGTTCATATTTGTCTTGCTTTGTAATTTCTGGTATACACGCAGTGTGGGGAAAACTCAATGAACTGTTGCAGATTACAAAAGAAACCTGGATGGTGAATTTATCTCCACTGTATGTTTTCTTTAGAGGGATAGTTTGGCAGTATTTGGTTTCAATTCTTATAATTAAAGCACCCTCCCCCTCCCATCTTAAATTCATATACAACAGTAGTCTTAGTTCAACAATGCCTATTGCCTACAGTGCACTTTATTTATTGTCATTTCTATTCCTCTAATACACTGTGTAGGGTGTTTTAGTCCTGTAAGGGAAGTCATCTTATGCTGTTTGCGGGAGAGGAATGAAGCAAAGCTGTTCTGGATGGTCACCTCTTCTGATAAGAGACAAAACTTATTACCTTATTATAAAACCACAAAACTGAAGATCATTCTCAAATCCAATAAATCATAAAAGTGTTCCAGGCTTGGGGAGACACCTGTCCCAGTAGTCCTAGATATATAACCATATTCAGAAACAACACTTTTTCTTTTCATTGTTTACATCCTGACTGATGTTTTACATGTATACCTTTAAAGAAAAATTACGGGTACGTTATTTAAACAGTTGTAGCAACACATGGGGACTTATAATGCTATTTTTTGGAACCCCACTACTTACTCTTTAAGAATCCTACTGCCCAGTATTTGGTACCTACTATCTCCATCCCTTTGAATACAAAGAGAGCATTTTGTTGCAGTATTGTAAATGCAGGCCAATTCAATGAAGTTTAGAAGCATGCATGGGGGAAAAAAAATAGGTTGCATGGCAATGAACGCAAATTCGAATCCATAAAATTAAATTGTGTTTTATGAACAACATGCAATATGCTATTATTTCACTAATTGACACACCTGGTTACATATTTATACTGCAATAGTGTTTGTACCAGGGTAGCATGGCTTGCCATAGGACCCTCTGAACACTGAGCTGCTCTTACAGCAGCCACTTTAATTCAGCTCTGATCTCACTGGTTGAAATTCAAGGTGATGGCGTGGCAGCTTCGTCCCAGAACAACCTCCCTTTTTTAAAGATGCAGCATCCTGTCTTTTCACTACGGCAATAGAAATTGGTCCTATCCAGATTCATTAAAGGGACAACACTTCATATAGCTTGCTTCTTCTCTTTGAGTATTGAGTGACTGCCAGTTTCAGGGTGCATGTGACGTGTGAGGAGGCTTAGGCTGCATTAACCTCACCAGCACAGCTGCTAGCTTAGTGGAGCTCACTTTCGTCATGGTATTAAAGCTTATTGGCAACAGGCCAATGTAATGGGATAGTGCATTGTATAAACAAGCCTCTCTTGAAGTAGCTTGTGAACCAGGATACGGTAATTACGATTGCTTTTATTGTACTAAAGTTTTCCTTATAGATTTGTACTATAAAAACAAGGCACAGTTTAGTAAAGCATTGGAGAGACTGAGATGTAAACGTATAGGATATGCATTGGAAGCTGCTTCTGTGGTGATTTACCATGCTAAAGGTTCAAATTAATTTGGCTTTCATTTTTAGTGTCATTATTTTACAATGTTCATGTTTTGTCCAGTTTTGCAAAACACACATAAAGTGTCGGGGGAAAAAAAAGACGACTAAAACCAAGTCTCCTCCGGTTTGTTTCTCTATGGTGTTAACGACACATCTTTATAAGTAACATCCTACGGCCGATCCTGTAGACAAATACTATTGTTTGTTTCAGCAACGGCCTTGGTTGAGAAGTCTTTTATTTGTACGTAGCTGACTCTGAGTGTTTTTTTTTTTAAACTTTACAATAAGTTAACCTCTCTCAGCAAATTGTGGATTCCATTAGTGCCTGACAGTCCATATAGTGTCTTATGCCTGTGCTGAAAACAATACTGCACACCGGAGAGATGCCACCTGAAATGGCTTACAGCTCTGCTTTTAACCCCTAAGGTACACAAGGTCGCTCAAGCGGTTTCTTCTGCAAATACATTTGAGAGAGACTCGGGTATCACAAGGAAACTGACAATTTGGACGACCAGATCCAACCTGTCAATACATTTTAAACCCTGTTTCGTGCACCTCATTGCACAAATAAGAAAGTAAGCATTATTTTATTTGTGCGACACATATGTCCCTTGTACCTCAAAGGGTTAGTGAGTCTCTGAGACGGACACATAAGCCTTGTATTTGTAGAGGTTGCCCTCTTTCATCTCAAATGTTGACAGGCTGGGCCCCTGTTTACAAAGCTTCAACACAAATTCTTGACTGTTGTTATTGAGTTTGTGCAAAAAAACAAACAGAAACAAAACGTAAAAAAATGTGTTTGAACAAGTTAAAGCTGTGGACAGGTCTCTCGGAACTGAATTAAACTTTTGTGAGCCCAGTTCTTTAGTGGAGCCCATCCTGATCACTGAAAGGTTAAAGTATATTATGCTGTACACAAAGGTGTCAAATGCACCTCTTCTCTTGGCTCTCACTAGATGGCAGCATCGAGCATCATGGTTTCCTCTCGTGGACTCAGAGTTGGACAATAAGGATTTCATGTTTCCTAAATTAAAAATAAATAAATAATCCATTGAATTCATTTTTGTACTTTGTTTTAAAATGTGACCATCTTAGCTGTTTAAGAACATACATCAGGCATCCCTTTATAAAGGTTTCCAATAGTAAAAGCATGGTAAAGTATAGTGAAAGTGTGGTAAAACATGGTTAAGTATTGTTAAACACAGAGAGGTCACGTAAAGCATATAAAAAATGATCCTGGTGAATGTTTGTAAGGGTTAAAGTGTGAGCAAGGTTGTTGAGTTAATATTGAGTTTGAAAACTGAATTCATAACCATTGTAGAGGCAGTCAAGTTTTGAAAACCCAGACTCCAGTGTATAAAGTGGACAAAGAGTTAGCTCTCTATAGTCCAGGCATGGGGAGTATGCCAGTTAACATTTCACTGACTGCCAACGCTGAAGAAAAGAAATAAAACATTTCAGTGATGAAAGCAAAAGAAGTTATTTGATGCTTTCGATCCTCAGACAAGCCATCTTTGCCAAACTAAATGCTTCTTTAAAAGATTCCTTGAGATGTTTAGTGAGAGGCAGGGGAAGAAGAGAGGCCAATAATCACTAGCTGGTTTTAATCAATATAGTATACTGTATCCCCTAACGCTTGCAGTTCGTATTGCAATGTGGGGCTATTTCCACTGCATAACCCAACTAGCAGTACGTTCTAGTGATTACAGACCCCATTATTTTTTATCTTGTTTCCATACAGAGTGTGTTGTTTTGAAACCCAGTCTAGTACAAATGACAGCTCATTGCTGTCATTCAAAAATGTGCATGTTTTTTGCAACACTATAAAAAACATTATCTTTTCCATAATACAGGGATCTCCAGTCTTTATGGAAATATAAGCCATATTTACTGTAAGCATTTCTTAAGTTATATTTGCTGTACCTGTTGCCTTATTTAAATTTTCCACTGGAATTACTTTAAAATCACTTTAATACCCTTACTTTAAGGGCAGCAGTGTGGAGTAGTGGTTAGGGCGCTGGACTCTTGACCAGAGGGTCGTGGGTTCAATCCCAGGTGGGAGACACTGCTGCTGTACCCTTGAGCAAGGTACTTTACCTAGATTGCTCCAGTAAAAACCCAACTGTATAAATGGGTAATTGTATGTAAAATAATGTGATATCTGTATAATGTGATATCTTGTAATAATTGGATAAGGGCATCTGCTAAGAAATTAATAATAAAATCAATTAGTTTAGTTTGTTTCCATCAACAACAGATCCAGAGCAAACTGCACTGAATCAGGATTCTGCAGGCTTTCACAAACTAGGTCTCTACAAATTGCTGTCTTTTCACTTTAGTTCTTCCCAATATACTGTATGAAAATAGACAAAGAACAAATTAGTATGTAAATTGCATAGCTAATATTGCATGTGTATTGCATAGCCAATATTGCCAAGGTTGTAATTTGAAATGGTAAATGCAATTCTTTAATTGTACAGTACTTTACTAAGAGTTTAACTGAACATCTTGAATTGATTTGTCATAATTTATAGCACAGTGAAAAAAAAACACCACTGTTGTTTAATACTGTATCCTAATACTGTCTGTCTCACTAAAGCTGCTCCAGTTTTCATGTATTTATTCTGATGTTTGTGTAGCTTTAAAGCTCGACCTATGCATCTCTGCTGGTTAAAAAGTACAATATCCATGTTCCTCTTTCAACAAAAACATTACGCTGATCTTGTAAAAAGAAAAAAACATGTTTTCACTAAAGAAAGCCATTCCTCTTTTTTTATTTTCAAAACCCACAGTTAATGTCCAGTAAATTTACACCAGGATTCTGCTAATCTTCAATTTGTAACCCCCCAGATCACCACTAACCACTAAACGCTTGCAATGATATATTTTCCTGTTCAATCTTTTTACATAAACAGTCGTGCTCTGATGGTTTACAAGCACCAAACTTAGGCACAGCTCAAGGCCTCATTTGTAATTGAAATGCACTGCAGATGCTTAATTATTCTCTGTGTAATGGGGTTACTGTGGAAACGCAAAGGACTCGAATCTTTCAGAACCTTAAAAAAGATTCCTCACACTTGGCAAGGCGCACGCTTGTCTGGCTGAGACACGGATCCAGATCTGCCAAAGAACTGACCCCAATTGATGCTTGGACTTCTTTTATTTCAGCTGAGTTAGAGGTACGTGCATCTACTGGCGAAAGCGTTCTTTCAAAATCAGAATCTGTTGTGTTACGATGCTTGACGCCTTGCAGTCTCATGATGATAAGGTTAATCCTTAACAAAACGAACAGACAAAAAAACGTGCGGAAATGTTGTTGCAGAGACCTGTTAGTCTTTTTCATTTGATTCAAGGTGAACTTTGTTTAGCGTGGGACTTACTATTCAGAATATAAATACGTTGTTGAAAAGGATTCATAATGGTCCATTTACTGTCAATCTAAGATAATGCAAAACTGCTCTTCACTGCCAGTCTTTAACAAGGATATTAAAGTCAATGAATTTGCTTTTGTAATAAGCCAAAACAAATATTTTTTTTGTGTATGAAAACATCTTATAAATGTGTCTTTATATTTATATTTTCAACTGGATTGTTGTTTGATTTTAAAGTCTGGTTCACTTTTAGGGGCATCTACTTGCTGTATGGGTTAATAAGCGCTCAACACAGAAATATGTAAACCAGACAGCTTTAGTATAACATACTTGCTGTATGTGGAGGAAGAGTAATTATTTGTGTGCTCTTTTCATTTATATTATCTGGGACACTGTCCAACGCTTCCTCTGTATATACTGTGTTCTGGAAACTGAAGCATTTCCCATACTTTGCAGCTGCTTCCAACGTTTTATACCGCAGTGATAAACAAATGCAAGTTGCCTGCCTCTTGGATTTAATTATTTCTGAAGAGCCCTCTATGATATAATATTTGTGAGTTTTGACCCTGAACAAGACAGAAGCTGTCTTGTCTGACGGACCAAGATAAAACGGGACAGTTCACTCCTGATAAACGACTACAGTGTCTAATGTCATTTATCAGCGTGTATGAGCTGCTAATCTCTGTTATGAATTCAATACTTTGTTTTTGTAACTGTGCGACATAAACTTTATAAATGATGTACTTCATAAGGTGTTCTCCTTAAATGCTTTATTCCCTCAATTTATTATTATTCTTTAAAAACACCATTTTAAACACTTTAATGCTAAAGTCTACAGTATGTATATGAAATATCGTTTCAGGTGCTGTACTGTACAAGCTGATACCCATACCATGAGAGGTCAGAGCAGCGGCTTTGCCACAAGTGACCTTGAGTGAAGCGAAAATCTGCTTGTATTTTTTTTTTTTTAATGAAATATACATAGGAATGATTAAACAGTGTGACTAATCTTAATGTGACGTCAATTCCATCCGCTACAAACTATCTGATACATCACTCCAATATCAGGGTTTACTATAGATTATATTGAAATATCTGTGCATTTCACCTCTAGTGCTTTGACACAGGGAGACCACATGGTAAAGTGTATTATTGCTGCTGTGGATTCATGTCCCTGGCGATGGGGATACTGGCTCAAATTGTGTCCAGTTGCCCTTATGTTAAATTTTAGTTTTACCTATATCTTGCTGGTTAGGACATTCTGAAATTAAGGTCAGTAACAGAAATGGGTCCGCCTTACAGTTCAATGCATATTCTTACATATTTCTAGAACCCCTTAATGCAATTGTGATGAAAGTCGGTTAAGGACATTATTCCTTATTCATTAAGTTATTGCAAGTATGAAAATCG
This sequence comes from Acipenser ruthenus, assembly GCF_902713425.1. NCBI lineage: Eukaryota > Metazoa > Chordata > Actinopteri > Acipenseriformes > Acipenseridae > Acipenser > Acipenser ruthenus. The sequence goes on from NC_081205.1 coordinate 20,975,675, forward strand.
GTGGGGTATACTGAAGAACTTGTCCTTTTGTTACTCTTACTTTCTACAAGCACGTCTTTTTTTTTATTAGATTGCTGTATTTAATCAAATTATCATCATTGAATGAGTTTTACTGCACCAATACAACACCATGGGGTCTTATAAATTGACACCCCAAAGCCAGACCGCCATACGTATGTATAAACAGTATTTCTATGTGCTGACCAGTGGCCTAGCCCCCAGGGACAGATCTATCTTTGCAAACTGATCCCCCCACAAAGGGTACCTAAAGCTAATGAGACAAACATGAAGATGTCCTAAAGGAACTTGCTCTAGTATGTGGCAGATGTATACAATACTGTACGCTCTGTAGATGCAGTAGGTTTCACAGTTTTATTAATGGCGCTATAAGCAGCTTTCTCACGCTCTCACGCTAAACTTTAGTGTCTTCTCAGACCAAAATATATTTTCTTAAATGAGACTAATAGGTTATTTCTATCATATGATCATAGGGTACAGGTGCTGTTAAACTGAAAATAGTGTATTATGTAGCCTAATTGCAAAATACAGTTGGGGTCACCTTGTCTTTAGATTGTGGTCTAAATTTATTCCACAATTGAATTGAGATCTAACAAACCAGTGAGGGATTGAGGTTTGTGTTTTTCAGCCCCCACTTTGAAAATGCTATTCAAACCAGTTCTACCTTTTATCGCAGGGTTTCCCAATCCTGGTCCTGGGGTACCCCTGTGTCTGCTGGTTTTCATTCAGATAAGTATAGTAAAGCATATTTAATAACATCTCAAACTATCCATTAGCTTAGTTAAACCGTTTTAATTGTTTTCAGCTTTTAAACAGTTGGAGATTTCAAGTTAACTATAAACTTTAACTTGAAATCGACAACTTTTTAGGAGCTGAGAACAATTAAAAAGGTCTAATTAAGCACATTATTAGGTCAATTAAGGGTTTGATTAAGTAATTGAGAACTCAGTTGGAATGAAAACCAGCAGACCCAGGGGTCCCCCAGGACCAGGATTGGGAAACCCTGTTTTATTGTACAGTAGGGGCATTGCAGTCTTGGCTTTACCCATTCATTTTTCAGAGAAAAATGAATCAACAGCAGACAGAACCACATCTGCCACTGGATTGCCATAAAGCTTTTGACTTTAATAAAGGGTTAAAAGCTGTTTTAAAATAGACGTCCTGGAGGTGTTTCAGTAAGGAGAAACATCACCTGACGCAGGTCAATTAAACATTGCTTAAGAAAGTCAAGGATGTACAGTATGGGTGGCAGGCAGTTCACATACAGTATGTGAAGATATCATTGATTTATTTGGTACGGTACAGTCTGTAACTCACCTTGATCTCATGCAAGAACAAGTCCAAAACTTGGCAGCAGAGTCAATAGCTAAATGGCATTTGTGATTGAGGTATGATATGGCTTTGGTACTTCAGCAGGAGAGAAGCTTCCAACACACAACACAAATTAACAGCAACCTGGAAATGGATACATATAACTGCCCCCATCTCGGTGCTAGCAGCTACTGGAGCCTTTGTTCAAACTTGAGAAAAACATTTCATGTAAGAATCAAATAGCAGGGTGTTTGAGTACAGGTCGATTCTGTTACTCTGTTATTAGTTTTGCTGGTGTTTTGGGGGAACCCTGTGTTACTAAAACACATGCCTGTTTAGTTCCTGCACTGTTATGAACCTGTACACAAAAGTTAGACGTTATAAGGGTCCCAAGCTAACTACAGTAGGACTTCTGATGGGTAATTAGAAGTGTTTTTTTTGTATATATATTTCCATGAATCCCTACTCTATATTAGTTTTATTTCAAAAGCTCTGTTCTTACAAACAAATTCAAGACATGTTGAAGGATTCGTTATTGTTAAATCTCTATGCATTCTTTTTGTTCACTGGTCTCGGTTTTGCTGTAAAACACTACTGAGTGCAGTGATGTGAGCTGACGATAATGGCTGTTACTAGCACTATTATTGCACCATGCAGTGCCCTGGACGTGATGTCAGTGAGTGATGCATATTTAACCTCTTGTAAAAGTTGACCACGGTAATTTATCCGTTTTCCAATATTTTTCCTGTGGTTATACTATGCTTTTGCCATAGTTTACTATAGTGTGCCATGTTTTTTGAATATGCTTTACCATACCTCTTTGAACTTTACAATGCTTACCTATGATTTATCTTGCTTTGCATTTTTTTACACTTTACTGTACTGTTACTATGGGTAACATTTAAAAGGGAACACATTAAACTTCACATTGAAGAAATGTAACTTACATTGGAGCAAACTAATAGTGTTGCAGTCATTCTCAAAAAAAAACTGTAATAATGTGACAATAAGCTTCAGGTTACATCACCTCCTCCCCTCTAGCACTTACATACCTCCCCGATTCTCATTTTAAGAAGACATCAGTTGTATCCATTTGTATGCTAAGTATTTGCAGGAATTATACATTCTAGGCAAGCAGCGCATGCTATAATTTGTTTTTATATTACGAAGTTTCTAATGTTTCTACTGTTACCAAATGAGACAAAACATCTTTCTGTTTCCACGATTGCAACACCAGTAACAACTAAGGCTTTGAAAGCGAGATAAGAGAAATGGGTTTGGTTTTAGGAGCAGCCTTGGCATGTCTTGATGTTATGACGGGTGTAGATAATAGTTAGGGGGAGACAGTTAGCAATAACAAAGCAGCAGGACAGAAAGACAGATTTACAGGAGAGACCCGCGGCTGACGTTTACTGCACAGCATGACGAGCCATCAGGGAGTTAGACTTGATAAACTAGATTCACGTGTCGTTTGTAATGGGGAAATAGTTAAGGGAAAGCAGGAGGTATGTGATTCAAACAGGATGTTTCAACATGCACTTCTCAACCCAGTTATCTTACCAGAAATCTTGAACCTCATGTTTTTATTTTATAAGAATAAAGAGTGGTTCATGCTTTAAATGTGTCAGGGCGATCTTATTGGTCTCCTATGAGCTGAATTTTGCCAAAGTAGAATTTGTTCAGCTCTATTATTATTATTATTATTATTATTTATTTCTTAGCAGACACCCTTATCCAGGGCGACTTACAATTGTTACAAGATATCACATTATTTTTACATACAATTACCCATTTATACAGTTGGGTTTTTACTGGAGCAATTTAGGTAAAGTAACTTGCTCAAGGGTACAGCAGCAGTGTCCCCTACCAGGGATTGAACCCACAACCCTCCAGTCAAGAGTCCAGAGCCCTAACCACTACGCCACACTGCTGCTCTAGGTGGTTATGTCACATGGCCATCTCCTGGTAGTCGCAAGATGTATGTATGAGCCAGCTTTAAGACTCCCATGGACTTGGTGTGTAGAGTGGAGAGAGTACTTCACCATTTTTTTGAAGAGAAAAAAAAAAGATTTCCAGATTTAGTTATGACATTTACATAACCAGAACACCACAGTGGGATGTCACATTTCATTTCAAGAAGGTATAGGGGACGGACAGCCTAAACCAATCAAAGGTTGCACAAGGCTACAATTGCATATATTGCATATTACGTAATAAATAACATATGTTGGACTGTCAGTGATCTTAAGAACATGTGCAAGGTGTACTCAAGTAAAAACACATGTTGGTTTAAACACACCAAAATATCCTGGAGGATTTGATAGATAGGCAATTCATTTCAAGACAGAAGACTTGGATAATGTTTGGCCCCATTGCCAGATTCAGAAGCTACATTACAAAAATACAGTTACATGCAGCTTCTCATGATATTAAGTTTCTTATTTTTAATCGGTGGCCTGGACTTACTGCAGTATACATAATCTGTCCCAACACTGTCTCTGTACTTTACACAATCTTGTACACACCACAGGTGGGTTTTGTTTGTTTTTCATGAAGCCCTTGTAGTTTAATATGCAGAGATCAGCTGATGATTAGCAGTGCTCACAAGAGACTGGTCATGCAGCAGAGAGACAGCTGTACAGAGCAACTGGTCATGATCTGTGGCAGAACATTAAAGTTCATTCCCAAATACTATTGCCAAGCCATTTAAAAAAAAACAAAAAAAAAAAACTATTGTTATCTGTTTATTAAAAACTCAACCGGCATGATCAGGCAGATAACATTTTCTTTTGTCTGGTTCTGTTCCTGTTTATCACATTAAAGAAAGGAAAAGGGGAACAAGAAGAAGAAAGAGAATAATACACTCTGCTGCAGGAAAATAATGTATTCAAGTAGTTCTGCCAGCTAACAACAATAAACCACAAGAGCTTAGCACTTAAAACAAAAGAGCAGGCGAATCCACTTTCAGAGAAAAGCACATGATGCTACACTATACATTTAACAAACCCTAGACCTCGCTCAAATGAGTGACACATGCAGACAGAATGTCTATTGAATGCAATGCTAATGATTAATAACATTCACAAGTGTTCTCATTTTCTCAACAGTCCTTAATGCATTTATTTTATAGGAGTGAACTAAATGTCACACCAAACAATAATCCTCAGTGAGGGTAAATGCCCACCTGTTAGAGTAAGCCATTTCAGTGCATTACTGACAGGTCTTTTCAGTGAGCTGATAACTTGGGCAGTTTGCATTTTGATTTAAAGAAGAATAACACTAAAAAAAGAGGTAAGACATCAACAGTTCATTGGACACCAAGCACCTGCGTTACATCTAACAGATTTATAGTAAGTGGCATTTTATTTGTGGTTTTAAATTTGTTAAGACTGTGACTACAAATATGGTTCGAGTGTATTCTTTTTTGTAGTCAGATAAAAATGTGCTTCATCCAAAACTTTTTCAATATGAATTCCCTTAAAAATTACTTGGTTTCAAATAAAAATAATAAGACTTGAAAGGTGTAGTTTACCAAACTCCCATTGCATAGCAGTTTTAGCCAGTCCAGGTTTTACTGTCTGCTCAATAAGCCACTTTGGAACATGGTACCAATAGTTGGTAGTTAAATAAGCTCATAGTAAAACCTGGAATGGACTAGGCTGCTATGTATTGGTAGCCTTATTGCCATCCCTGCAACCACCCATGTTTATTATAACCCGGTTCTGGGATTGGCTCTTTAACCAATGTAGGAAACTTATTACTGTAGGTATATAATTTCCCCTGTATAGAACAATACTGTAATATGCTTTCTGCATTGGATGGTTATCAATTATAGTCAATGGCAGTGCAATTGCTGTGTACTGGGAAAGGGTACCACAAGGGACAATAGTTTGAACCAATACACAATACACTGGTAATACAGTGCAGTACAATAGAGTTTATTCAACACCAGTGTGCTACAGCATCAGGACCTGCACAATATTTGCTCCAAGTTCAATTTGTTACCTTAGCTTTCAGTACTGTGGTCTGCTACAGTGTTTCTGCTGTGCTTTGGTATCCAAATGGGCTTTTGCTTATTTTTTTCTGCAAGGGGAAACTACATAGTAAGGAGTGGGTTTAGTTTATTCCGTGCTTAAAATTGGGAAAGGGAATTAGATGAGCTGTAGATGTTTTGGCAATATAGCTTTCCTTCTTTGACTTACAAGTGAGCTACTCCTCTTACCTAAAGGCTCATTAAGAGTGTAGTAGTTTACTGTGGTATAACAAGATAAAAACAGAGCAAAGTGTTGTAAATCATTGTCCAATCATTGCAACAGCATTGGGAAACCCAAGTGCAAGCATGATAAACCACAAAAGATTAAGGTAAAATACTGTATGATAAAAAAAGAAAAGAAACTGGAAGTATGATGAAGCAAAGTTTATACTATGTATTTACCATAGTTTACCATGGTTTGAGATGTTTTTAAATATGCTTTACTATACTTATCTGTGCTTTAACATGCTTTATTACACTTTGCTAAGATTTTACTGTGGGAATCTTCTAGGGTCCTCTTGGTTGATCGGTGGGCTGTAGCAGTGAAAAGAAATCCATTCACTGGACAGGAGCGATGTCTGTGGAAATTCAGATATGATTGTGCTGTGAAGGGTTTAGTATTTGAGTGGTTTGTATGGATTGGCTGGGGGTCCCCCTCCATCTTGCTGAGAGAGCCCATGAGGAGGTGAGGCTGAGCCGCCACAGCGGGGTGCTGAGCTTCGTCTGCCCCTCAGAGGGAGATGATGATGGGGAGGGATGGTGGGGGAAAAAGAGAGGTTGAAAATAGCAAGCTGTTAGAAGATTAACAGGACGAGAAGCCCTTGCTCTTGTCCTCTGAACCACACCATGGTACAATGATAGTAAAACCATCATTCAGAAATGGTGTAATTAAACTCCAGTACTAAATACAATAATAAAGTGATAAAGTAACAACAAAGCAAATGAATACTAAATACATTTAATTTAAAAGTTAATGGATAAACGTTTAGTACTAAAACACTAAACTAACTGCTGACCTGTTTTCCTTTCCAGACATGGAAAAACCCTGCACTGTTCCTTTTGCAGTTTGCATGCAGATTCTGAATTCTGCAGCCTGCTTGCTTTAAATGCTGTAACAGGGAGCTTTAGGTTCTTTAGGATACTGTAGTTTTAGAATATTGACATCATATATTTCCTTTGAATCGGAATTTAATTATAATATTTAGTTGTACTGTAGTTTATGGTCTAAAGTTCTTGCGGTTGTCTTAATCCAGCTCACAGTGACCTAGAAATCCTGGATTCCTGCTTCTCATTTCTAGAGCTAATGAGGGCTGGGATCCATTTGCCTGTATTTAATTACACTTTGCATGGGCATTCGTTACAAGACGTTATTCCACATCCTGTTTATATAGGTCATGATGGTCACTAAGTGTTTAATAGGCACTAAGTTCTGTGCTAAGGCCTCTAAGATTAAATATTCAAGGCTGTATCTTGAGAAATGCGCTTCTGATTTTAATGAAAATGTACATACATATTTGTTTCAGGATGTTGTGTCCATACTGACTACATTATTTTGGTTGGATGAGAAAATTACATATTTGCTGAATGTAAATATCCAGATATGTTAGAAATGTAGAAAAATGTATATAATTAGCAGTAACCACGTGGTATCAGTTAGATTTACAGTAATGTTTATCAAGCAGTAGGTCAGGACAAATGGTATGACATGGGCAAGGAAAACATTGTACAGCTCCCTGCAGTTGTTGTTAATGGTACAGACCTATATGAAAACAGCTATTAATGAAATTAAATTACATCAGGTTAGCTGTAAAAATACAGTTTTCAATTAATGCAATAATGAAATGCATGCCTATTGCTTATTACTGATTTTGGATTCAATTGAATTATCAAAGACATAACAGAAAATAGACAAGGCACGTTCCGTGTGGTACGGGTTTACGATCAGTAAAGGTTTCTGAGTTTGGATTAGCAAGAGGCGACTGTAAATGCATAAAATCATCCTGGAAAATGTATCATGTGTTACGTCATTGTCGTTTACATTTAAAAAAAAAAAAAATCGTATTGAGTCGTTCAATACTAGACTGTGTGGATTTGTCTGCCCTCTTATCTAAAGCCCTGACCTCACACCCAAACAGAAATGATAGTAGCTCTGCGATGTGCCTAACTCGGTAATCACAGAATGCCACTACTAGTCAAAGAGATCATTTCACACAGGGGTTCAACCTGTATGCTGTCAGTCAGTGCCACAGCTGGATTTTTTTTAGGTGAATTCCTCTGGCTTGCATCAATCATTTGAAGGTATTCCTAGGATAAACATGGACAGTTGTTGATACAGCCCAAAATGATTCCCCAGTTTGTAATATGCTCTCAGCCAACTGTGGTTTGAGAGCCATGTTAGACCTCTGCTGGAAAGTCTTAGTCTAAATGCCACATACATGTGTAGTCCTTTAGGTTTAAAAAAAAACATTCCCAGAATATTAGATTTCTAAAAACAGCCCTCAAGACATTATCATTAACTCTGTTTAGTATTTCTAAAACAAAAGAGTTCATCCTGATCAAGTAGCATTTATGCTTGGTAACATTTCATCTGATGCTGTTCTGTAATCTGTTTTATAGGGCAAGAGGGTTGGACTCCCCATTAGATACCACAGTAAATTTGCACATTCATTTTGCTGTTTCCCTATGCTTTCCCCATGGTCATACTATACATTGACCATAGTTTACCATGGTTTGTCACGTTATTGCTTTACCATACCTCTCTGGGCTTTACAATGCTTGTGCTGTATATGCTTTGCAATGCTTTCACTTTGCTTTCTTACACTTTTAATAAGGGCAGCAGGTCTTAAGATGCAGAAAAGGCTACACTTTTCTGTATTTATTAACAGAAGATACCCAGACACACACGCAGCAGCAGAAATACCCCATAGCTTTTAACCAAGTCACTAAAAAACGCCTTTGTTCTGCCAAATTATATTCTGTAGAAAGAAATTAGGCAACTTTTGTTACGGACACCCACACTAACAGGATCTGCATGCTGTACAAATCTCAAGGAGCTTTGTCTGAACAAAAATAGGGCCTACATGTTGGTATTCTGCTGGCAACATCAACAGCAGACGAGACAGGGCACGCAGGCACTAGACAGCCAGTGCAAGTGGGGCCCATCATGAGGGATCTGGGTGGGTCCAAACAAGCACAGTGGTTGACAGCTCCCACAGTACAGCCATTAAAGCGGAAACAGAATTAATTAACATTTCATCCCAGCTCCATCCTTTATTATTGTGTTTTTTTTAAATGTAAATAAATAAAATACTAGGTCAGAAGATCTCATGAATGGCTTGGTCCAATATTAGATTAGTCTCATCATGCCTTGTGTCAAAACTTTTTTTTCAATTGTTATAAACATGTTTCTTTTATTTGTAAAAGATTTAAGATGCATTGCAACTACATTTTCCATGGACTTTGCTACATCTGCACTTTATATGATTAATGAGTAGTATCATGTGGCTGATGCAGCCAAAAGTAACTTTGAAAAACTGATGAATGGGATTTGATATACAGAGTGTGGAAGTTGTGTGTCATCAGTTTCAGACTTGTAGAGTTATGGGTGGGGGAACAGTTATCAGCATTACATTATATAAGCATTCTTGTCAGTAAGTTACAAAATAAATTTAGTAAATAGAATACTGGAAAATGTTTTTAGACATTGGAGTAACTGCAAAACTGCAAATTGTAGTTCTATAGCAGTAGGCCTATCTCACAGATGCAGGCACTTCAAGTTCATCCAGTGATCCAGTGCCATACTTGTACTGGATATCTGCTGGAGAATTGATCACTTCGGATTGAACACGATGCCATCTATTGCAAAGATCTGATCAAATGGTGCTGCTGAAAAGGCAAATGGAATTCCCACAGCTGTCGCAATGATCTCAAGTGTTATTGCACTTAAAAAACTCAGACTTCTGTAACTCTTAAAAATAGAGCATTTATGAACATACTCCAAATTACAATAAGTACTGTTGTAGATGTGTTGCATTATTACTGTCTTTGTTTAATATATTATATATATATACTGTACAGTACTATATACATTTAACTTATGATTTGCTAATTGTGGCATCAAGAGTTACTGATGGAGGAAGAGTTAAAATTGCAACAACAAAATAAATATATTATTTGGTTGTCAGGTGTAAAAAAACAAGTACTATATAAGTCCAATTAGGCTCTGTATAATTATACACAGTTTATTTAGAAAAACTAGAATCCAATGTTGTATGAACTTGAATTGCTGGTGGATTCAGGAATGCAGTGCCTTGATTTAGCCAAATTAATTCCTTGAGCTGAGCCCAGCAGTTCGTCATATTGATCTCGAAATAAAAGCTGGATTTATATTACAGTTTGTAAAGCGACATGAGTGAGTGCCATGATCACTCATCCTTATGTGACTGTATGGTGAAAGTTATCTTTTATGATGTGTATGTTCCTCTAAATTAAGCAAGTATAAGAGTATATTTCTTTCCCATCACCATGGAGCAGGGGGAACATTCTAAACTCCCGTACTAATGATGCATCTGCAAGCTTCCTCTAGCCAAGGAGAAAAGTGATTGTAACACTAAATAGATGACAGGCTTGAAATATGCACCAAAACAACTTCAACTACACAATGATTTGAAGAGGACTGTGATGTAAAACTAATTAAAGGTAGGGCTTATGTATGGGCAAGGAAGAGGGGGTCTACAATGACTGTTGTAAGATTTCAATGCGCTTCAAAATCCTTTTCATCTCCATGCTGTTGTTTAATTCAGCTTTGCATTTCTAATGCATTTAATAACTTAATATCTGAAGCTGCAGCCCTGCCCCCCCCCCCATGTTCACTCTGTCATTCTCTCTCCCAACTGCTCCTCTAAAGCAGAGTGGCACAGCATGCAATCTTGGCTCAGAGTCCACAGAGAGCGCTGCTTTGTCCTTTGAAGCTGCAGGATTAGGCAGGAAAATCAGCTGGGGATAATTCACCACATTGCACCATAGTGACCCCTACTGGTTAGGCACCAGATGAATCCAGGAAGAGACTTCCAAAGCTGAGGCCGTGCCTCCAGTAGCTTGGTAATGTCTGTTACTGGTTACTGACTGGCAATTCTGGACACAGGAGATATTTCACAGTCCAGAATAGCCAGGGGTCACAACAGGACAAGCTCAATGAGTCTTAGAGCTGTGTTGAGAGCGTGAAGGCTTCACACTAACACTATCATTGCCAGAACAGAGGTTGTCCATCAGTGTATGTGTCATCTTTTTGGCCACGTCTTACTTGTAAAAGAGATTTTTAATCTCAAAATAAAGGTGAAATAAAATACAAATTCGATAAGTGAGACGTAGTTGGATTTTGGAATTGGGCATTTCAAATTGGGTAGAAAAACAGGGAAAACCAATAAAAAAACATTGATTTAAATACACAGACCAAAAATACATTTAAAAACTGTAGGGACTATTCCTTTAAACCTGTACAAAAAAGAGCTCTGGTAATTCATTATTTGTAGTTAGTTTTTGTAAGCATTCTAATCTTATATATTGGACCGGGAAAATACATGCAACATGAATAAGCTGCTAGCTTAAAAAAACAGAGCCTGCAGTGTTTATCTCAGTCAGGAAATGTGTGCTTTTTAAACTCCAGCCAAGCCTCACAAGGGTGTATGGGGTGGGGGGTTATGTAACACCCGAATGAGCGGTCACAGGAAGCACCATTTTTGACACATTAAATCATAGCGAGTCAAACCTAAGAATGAAGATTCATTTTGATTGAGTGGCTGCCACTGGAACACTCAAAATAGCTGGCCCGGAATGCAAGTTACTATAACACAATATAAAGGGTACGATGACATCATGAGGACCTAATGCAGATCCCAAGATGCTTAGAACCTTATCTGTGCCGCTGAAAATATAAAGCTCCGATTTCTGGTGGGAGACAATACAAATTGCAAAGTTACATTGTTGTATTAAAATGCTGACAGCATGTCATAATGTATTTGTAAGTTTTGTGTGTGTGTCGTATTTCTCTGGATGACAGTATTCCCTAAATAATACAGTCTTCAGAACTGGCACTGTTCTTCGATCCTTCTACTGAACCGATGGAAAGGCTGGTTTGATGTTAGGCCGGAGAAGGCAGTACAGAGAATTTAGACACGTAAATGCATGCGACCATGCCTAGCCAAGTTCTACAGTTCCATTCTGTAACATACAGTAAATATCACAGAGTAAGGGAATTCTATTATTTTGCCCGCTGGTTAATCCACGTTCCTCCAGATACATCCGAGGTACATCTATGCAGATCTCCCCCTCTTCACATCTAAGATATATTCAACACAAACCAGTAGATGGTGCTAAAGAGCTATGTTACTAAAAGATACAGTAACCAGTTAGTAAAGGGTGATTACACTACCCGATTAGTGTCAGGTGAATTCAGAATCATTTATCTCTCAATATCCTCTAAGATCAGAGTTTCATGCCATTGTGTTTGTATTTTTGAAAGGTAATTACCTTAAGGTTTTCAAAGTAGGCCATTTCTTATCAAGCACCAGCACTAGTGCAATGATAATGATAGTGTGAAGCTAGCTGTTTGTGATGGCTGACTCTAAGTGCTCAAGGCAATACAGTCTAGATGAGCTTGCCCTTTTATGCCCTCTGGCTAGCTGGAGTGTGAAATATCTCCTATGTCCAAAATTGCCAGTCAGTAGCCAGCAGCCATCCATACACCAGCACACTGAACAGCTTGGGCTCAGGGGTTAAACAATGCTATCAGGAGACTGCCAGTACACTGCCGGCAGTGCGTTAATAGGAAGGGGGACTACTTTTAAAAATGAGGTACGTTTATTGTTTAGGTAGCTTTGGTGTATTGCCTTCAGTTCTGTTGTTTGGAATATAGGAGCCCACCTATAAAAGTTAACCATAGTAAAAACATAGCAAAGTGTAATACAGCATAGTGAAAGCATGGCAAAGTGCAAACTATGTTAAAGACATAATAAAATTGTGTGGAATGCATGGGAAAACATGTACATGTATCAGTGCAAAATTACTGTAATTAACTTGTATAAGGTCCTTGCCATTTAAATCATAACAGTACATTTCCATAAACCTTGAACATACTGCAGTATATTGTAATTACTTTCCTTGAGTTAATGCATTAGCCTAGGGCCTTGGTCTATAGCTATACAATTCCATTTGCAATTTGTATGTGTACTTAGTTAATTAGTTAGTCCTTGGTAATCAAATGATACACACACATGTATGTTTCTAAATGTGTGGACTTTTTCACTGTCCATGACACAAATACGCAGTATTGGCTATATTTGGGTGACTCCTTGTGCGGTAACCTTGTGCGGTAACCTTATTTTTAAATGACAAATAGACAAATACACAAGTTAGGGTCAGCACAAGATTGGATTGACGTCCAAAGGTTACATGCTTGGGCCACACCAGTGATTTGCTGAAAGTGACCCCAGCGTGACACTTAGATGAAGTGTTGCAGAGCTGATGTTGCTGCCTGACAACCATCCCAGTGTGCAAACACAAACAGACGTCTGTACAGTGGGATGGGTTTTACACTATTTATTTGCAGGGAGTTTTGTGAATATCCTTTTTGTATCCTAATGTCTATAAATTATGATTGATACTCGATACTGGCGAACAAGCAATGTTTGTTCTAAAATGTATGCATTTGTCTTCTTTCCAAAAAACAGAATACAGAACATTTTTTACAATGCATTTAAATTATATATATATATATATATATATATATATATATATATATATATATATATATAATTTTTTTTAAAGAGCATACAGGGATTATGTTTAATTTCTTATCTATTTAATAACCTGCTGTGTATGATTAAATATGGCTGTTTTTGTATTGATCATTATTTGCCATTTTAATAACTATTCCAGCAGAAATTGCTTGAGATGAAAAATTCTTTAGGCTGATTGTAAAGAAAAGAGGGAGATATATTAATGTAGCTTTACTGCACAAAACACAAATATTCTACCCTTCCTCCTTCCCTTACAAAAAGCCTTAAGTAGCCTTACAGTAGTTGCTTACTTCTTCAATAGTTAGCAAGCAGAAACAGCGATAGATAATCGTACAGAATAGACATTATAGGTTATTAAACTAAAACAGGGATAATATACTGCGTGGTATCCCTTTATTGGGTTTCCTTTCAGGAGATACACAGGATGTGAATACAAAGGAGAACAGTTCAACCATGCTATTCTTTAAAAAAACAAAAACACGCAGGTTTGTGCCAAGCGTGACAATAGCGATTGTGATCAAGTCCATTTTGATACCTGTCCACAAAACAATATTCATTTCATCAACAATAATGTGAAAAGTGCACAAAATAGAGCAAAAAACAGCATCTAAAGGTATACAATCCAAATATAAAATAGCAAGCCAAACCTTAAATAAATCAGTCCAGTACTTGAATATTCACAGAGAAGCGGTAATGATGTGTGTGTGCTGTGGGGAGGTAACGCTTTGTGGGAGTTGCTTAACATGTTGACAGTTGGTAATAAAGTGCTCTGGGCCCCACGGCTCTGATTAATTGAGAAGGGATTTGCCCAATTAGCCTGGCTTGAGCGAGTGTGAACTTTTTTTTACCGCACAAAGGGCTTTTTAGAGCAGAACTCGTGGTGCCCAACTGGTATAAACAGGTTTTACTGTGGGTTTAATAGATGTGTTTACAAAAAAAACCTACAAGTGTATTAGCATGTAAATCTGTAGTAAATCTGTAATAAGATGCACCTATCAAAAGACACTTTTGAATGCAATTCTAGGTCGTCAAGGCAACAAGTATCAAACTTGACTGGCAGTCAGGAAATCAGCCTCGCTGTCTGTCCACCAATCTCGTGGTGGCTTTTATTCACCTATAAACTCCATTGCACAATATGCTTTATCATTTAATTTTGCCAGATCCATTGTTCATTTGGTATACACACAAATGGTCAGCTCTCTGTGTGTTTACTGTCAAATGATATCAGTAACAAAAAGAGTTCCCTTTTCATCTTCCTGGGCTTGGTGAGAAATTGATGATTGATATCTTTAGTAACATCTTACTGGTTCAAGTATAGCAGATGAAAGCACTGGTGTGGTAGTATATTTCAAAGGGAAGAAGCTCACAGCTTCAGTACATATACATTTGAATTTAAACAAACAAGACACTCAACAAGGCTACATGAGTGAGCAGTTACATTAAATCCAAAACACATGTTAGGCCACTACCTCATGCTGTAAAGCAGCAGCTGCTATTTCTGTAATATTTATTTTTCCAGCAGGGGGCGATATAAGACATTGGAGGTTTTATAGTTGTGTTTGTAACAGAAAGGCGTAAAGCTTGAAAATGCCCTTAAAACTAAAGTATGAAGTAGGGTTTAAAATGCAGAGTTCCCCCTGCCACCACCCCCACCTTCCCTCTTTCAATCTTAACTCTTTCTTTTCTCTCTTTCTCAACTGACTAAACTTAAAAAAAAATAAGATCCTTTTAAAACACTTGCGTGCATGTGCTTAACTGTACTTCCGAGTACTTTGAATAATTTACAAACACACCATACCCTTTTAGTGGCAAAACAGGTTAAACATGGCCTCACCAGCTCCCCTCTTTACTTTTTTGCTTTAACAAATTCTGAATTTACAAGATATGTAATTAAAAGAGAAGATAAATAGTTAAAGCAACAGCCCAGCTCCTCCACTAGTAAACTCCGACTGAACCAACCTGTTTGCATTATTGTACAGTGGTGTACAGATAAGCCCTAATTGCTATGCAACTCCTTAGCATAAGCTCCTGGCATGGCTCATTCACTTTCCCCAGAACTAATACCGTCTAAAATAGCAACAAGTAAGCATGCAACTAAAGACACAGCAGGGAAGCAGCAGTTTGCCCAGGGCCTGCAGAAACTGAAGGGAGAGAGCAGGGGCTCTGTCAAAAGCTTTCAAAATGTTAAGTGTTATGTATTTTTTCCGGAGTTTCTTTCAGGTAAGGAATTTCAGCTTTCTCTTGTGTGTTTCTTCTTTGTTGAGTTGTTTTAGACTGACCAGGACTGTACAATAACTGAAGCGGCGAATGCCAAGATGTGTTACTCCTGTAAAGGACTGTACAACGTTAATGTCCAGAGCTGCCGAGGTTTTTTGAAAAGACCGATTTTACTTGACTTCTAGCTTTGTGGGTTTTATATATGGCACTAGTCTAGTTAACACTGGTTAATTTGACCAGGTATTTGGATCTGAAAAGGGGTTTATTATATATTGTTTCTTTTCAAATCTGTGTTTGTTTTTTTTTTTTTTGCTGCCAGTCCCCTCAGACTGCTGGCATAAGGTGGATACTAATGCTTGCCCCTCTGAGTCACACAGCTCAGTTTTGGTTACTGAAAGTATTTTTTCTTCCCTCACATCTGTGTTTCATTAATTAATAACGGTTGGAGTTTTTATTGCAATTTTGTAGTAATTCCACATAGTGCTCAAGTCAGATCAACCGGACTATACAAACATTCAGTGAAAGCATGCAATAAGATGCAGATCATTCAGGTAATTCAAATCTGTTGTATACATTGTTTATATCTGCGATCCGACCATTTCATCTAATGCTACCTTTGATTTTTAGTTGCCATGGTTTTGCGTGTGTTGGGTAAAACCTTTCAATAGTGGCGTAAACATTTGAATTCCTAACAAATGAGATTTACATTTCTGTTTACTTGAATTTAGAAGTAAAGTATACTGGTTCAAATTGTAGATGGTTATTACTTTATAAATTAAGCTATGTTAATAGTTTGAAGTTTTTTAGGCAGTGTAAGGTTATTCAGTATTTATAGAAAAGTCTTTTCCGTGTACATTTAAATGTAAATATGTAGTTTCTAACAACATCATTTTATAAACCTTCCCTGATGTGCAATTCTATTTAAAGCTGAAAGTGTCATTTTAAAATGTGCTATGTGGTACTACATTAGTGTAAAGAAATATTGGTAACGCTTTATATTGCATGGCATAAATTAATATTAATAGATATGCAATTGCATATTAAATTAATGTTAAATTTATATTTAATAAATATGCAATAGCTGGTTTCTTGCTAAATGTTAACCAAATGTTGATTGAAAATGTAATTGCATATCACGTCCATTTATATTATGTTTTGTTACCCTTGAAAATATGTAATGATTTCCCATTGTTTACATGTTGTAAATTGAAAATACAGTTAATCTGACTTAAATGTTAATGGAAAGTAACAAGGAATAATTGAATGTAAATTTAATATCAATTGCATATCTATTTAATATTAATTTATGCCACGCAATGTAAAGCGTTAATGAAATATCATAGGTTGTCTTGCGCTTCGTTGGTAATTTCACCTGGATTGTGGCATTTTTCCTGTCATAACTAACCAGGGACTTGGCCTACTGAATGACATGCTTTGCAGCCAGTAATCTACTTTGACACCAAAGACACTGCTGAGGGGAAATTTCCTTGGTAGTGAAACAGTTACAGCCTTCCTGAAAGTAAGGTACGGAAACTGAAAACTTTCTTTAACCTAGTGTAGTAGCGGCTAGAATGTTTTTAAATGAAAACGCTTATTTCAAAACTGCACATTGAGACTAGAATAGCAAATTGAAAATTGCATGGCAGGCACGTTTTATGGAATTATTATATGCAGGATGAAGTGAATTCCTGATAACTGACTGTCAGATGCAGTGCTCTATACAAGGAGAATAACCCTGTACATGAGAGGACTCTCACAAGTTTAGCATTGTTCCTTGTTTAAGTTGATGTTCATATGCAGTCGTTTTCAACAGGTTTAGACATCATTATTATTATTGTTTTACTTTAGAATTTCGATGGTGTGACAGGGTAGCGTCACGGCCCAGGATGGTTACCGGCAGGAATTGGACGCAGAGACAGAAAGCAGTTTAAAGCGCTGTTGCACACTGTATTGAAACAAAATAACACAAAAACAGGAACAAACAAAACACGGCACAAGGGCCAAAACAAAAAACAAAAAAATAACAAAACACTTGTAGGCTGGGCATTAGCCTTCACTATCAAGTTGCAAAACAGTACAAAACTCACAGCACAAACACTCACTCCCCAAATTCCTCCAACAAATTCCTTTTTTTATACATGTGGCCACTCCCCAATTAGCACCAATTACCTAATTGGGGAATGGCCACACCTGTAATTGCTGGCAAGGATAGATTTAACCCCTTCCTGCCAACCTTACCCCCCCCCCCCCCCCCACACTACATACAGCAGCAGATGGATATTCTATGCATGGGGTGACATCTGTACACAAGATAAGATGTTCAGGAATTTTGACAACCCTTTGACTGCATTTGTTGCTCAAGAAAGGAGAGCTTCACCTCAACTCTTTAAGCACACCTGTCTTACCTATTGTATGCACCCCCTTACATTCAATCTAGCAAAGCCAAATGGGCTGAATTAATCATAGTAAATCGGGCTGTGGTATTGTTATTAATGTGTGCATTTTGGGGACCTCTATTCTAAAATAAATAAATACAGGTAATGGCCACTTTCTGCAGATTCAGGATACAGGACATTAAAACAATACTACTGACAAATTTTCTGGCCCATCATTTGCTAACACACCACACCACTGCATATTAGGGAGAGGCACGCCTGAAGCAGCTGCAGGTACACCCAGCTATGCCACCCTGTCACTGGGTGTGTGCTGTTAGCTGCATTCTCATACTCAGCCATGGCAGGATATTAAGTGATGTTTTTCAACCTCCAGAGGGACAGTTTACACCATTTAAAAGACTGACATTAGCCTGAAGCCAACGAGACAAGAATCTTGACAATATTATTGTACATTCCAGTAACACAACTCATTAGCGTGCTAACAACAATATTAACTTGATGTTTATGCTTAATTATGCTATCTTCCTGCTTGCAAGCAGCATTTAGTACATTGCTTTCTAGTAACTAGCTTGTAAGAATCCAAAATATATGTACAGTGCTTTGGGGTTAGTGTTAGGGACATCTGTTTGAAAGATTGATTAATATTTGATTGTCTTATTGTAACTGCTTGGGGGACTCATCCATAACTCAATCATAAGATAGTCAGGAATACATTTTGAAAGAAAGTGTCTTTGTGTGAAGTGTACCAGAAAATACAGTACGTCAGACACATCATATTGTAGAAGGATATGTCTTTTTTTGTTTCCATTCAGCATCATTTAATGCCTGATACTGTCAAACAAATAAGAGCTGTTGTAGCCTTAGGTCAAATCTTATCGGATTTCCTAGCTTAAGATATCTTTGTACAGTCTCGTGGGAAACCTGGGATACAATCTGCGTTGCCACGGCTTTGACATTCCGTTTAGTTCATAATACCAGATTTTGTAGAGGCCTTGCTGCTTGCACAGAATGGCCTGTCAAAGTCCGATTGTGTTCTCTCAAAACATTGTTTCTATAATAAAATGCCTATTGACTTTGGGATAAGGTCTCAGTGGTATAACAGGGTCAAGAAGGCACCATCCAGAGTAAACTCCATTTACAAGGAAGTCACTGTGGGAGAACCCAGAAACTTTTTCCATGTCGCCTACATATTAGACATCTCATGGTGGAGTAAAAAGCTGAGTTTTTTTTTTCATGTTGAGGACAAAGAGTTGCACTAGTGTAGATTTTAAATGTTAGTGTTAAACGTTTAGAATTTGTGTTTAACTGTTGTCAAAAATATGCAGGCCAAATATAAGTGTGTTTACACGGTTGTAAATGTAAAGTGGAAGCCAGATTATTTCATATTCAGTATGTGTTCACTGTTTTTTCCATATACAATGACATGATGCACGCATAGAGGGTTTATGGTGGATTTTCTGGTTGGTTACCAACATTAAAAATATGTTAAGGTTTAATCATTGAAACATGTTTAAACGTGTAGGAAATCAAGTGGAAACTACCCTAGGACTTTCAAAGAACTATAAAATGACTGGGTTACGCCACTGCTAATTAAATATCTTGGTATTCCAGAATAGATGATCATGTCTGACAAAGATTGGCACTGCATTGCATGTATTGGGATGAACTGAAGAACACATGTCAGAACCATTCATTCTACATTAGTAGTACAATCTAAACAGAAAAGTTTGATTTTCATCAGATGAATGAATGCCATTTATCACTTACTAAATGAGGTCCCAAGTGTTGACGACTATGATCAGCTAAAGTGATGAGAAGAGTTACAGTACCATCCTTCAGAGCGTTGTAACTATGTTTAGCATCTTGGCTCAGATGCACCTGCAATTACACAGCGGAAGAGATCTGATTCCTGGGAATGTTTAGGAATGCAGCTGGACGTAGTCAGGCTAACCTGAGCACCAGAGTCAGATTTCATCTTGGCAAGCCGAGCGCGTGCCCTAAAACAAACCGATCTGAACTCTGCTGCTGAAGATGTTGATTGAACTCTTTGTGATGCTGCCCAGTTAATTTGTTGTTTTTTATTTTATATTTACTTCTGCGTGAAGTAGGCTTCGCTGGTGATAACTTTAGAAAACTGAGGAAAATCTATAAGAAACACAAAAGGAAACTAAGGCTTTATAGGAACAGTAAAAAGAAAAACAAATCTTGCTCTTTGACATACAAACAAACCTGTTGGAATCGTTTTGTCTACGGACCACATATCTGGTATGAGTTGCACTGAGGTGCATTCTGGGAACTGTAGTTATTTCACCACTAAATATCCACAGGAGTCTTAGGAAGTTGTTCCACTTTTGAACTACATTTTTCAGCGATAACTGTGTGAAAACAACGATGTGCTGGGATTGTGTGAATGATCTGAAGTTTAAATGTTTAGTTTAATATAACATTACTAAATGTTTAGCCCTTAACTAAAAGTTTAAACTGATACGAGAGCTATGAAACACTAAATTAGTTCAATAACATTAATACTGTTGTAACTGGGACAGTTTATTTAGATACTATACAATCTGAGGGTTAGTTGTTCTGTTGCCTTTTTGTATTTAAACTGCAACAGTAATTAGACGTTCTGCAGTTTAGATCATTTCAATGTGATATTGAATAGTAAATGGAGTTGCAGTTAGTATGACTTCGCTAAGACTGTTGTGTCAATCTGGCACTGGAGCTATTTAGTTTCCAACAAGTACAACTACTTACATCCTACACATTCTGCACTTCTAGTGTAGGCTGCAAACACATGTCTGCATTTGGTGTTTTCATATGCACTGTATTCAAAGGATCGGAAATTTCTTTCACATGGAATCTAACAGCCCACCCTGTAAAGTGACACCTACAGCTGCCCACCCTTGCCATGCATAATTAATAAAGCCAAGCTTGCTGCTAGAGTTTAAACTCACGACGACTGAAGTCAACAAACAAGTGCAGCAGTGGGTTGGCAGTCGTGTCTCCTTTGAAGGACCTCTGTGGCTTTCATTAGAGGATTAAATCATCTTGGGGTTGGTGCAGTTTGATGTTGAACTTTAAACTAAAGCCATCTGCTTTCAGAATAGTAAGTAGGTTCCTCAGCTGGTCAACTGGGCTGTATTGTATGTGTGATGCGAAGGCATTAGCAAAACGTGGTGGGACAGCAGAGCCCCATCTGTGATAATGATATTCCCTTCAACGGAAATATGACACACTCCATATGTCACGGCTTCCACACATCCATTTGTCTACTTCTGGTGTCTACTACCTCTCACCAGGGAAAGTGCTGTGTGAGAACCACATGGACACATTCTTAACTGTGAATTGTGTAGCAGTTACTTTATAGCATCTATACACTTGTTACTTCCACTTTTTAGTCATTTTACTATCCATGCAGTAATGATTTTTTGAAACACTGTTCATATACATGAATTGTAAAAAAAACATGTGATATTTAACACAGGTATTTATATCCAAAATATGCCTGGCTCGTCACCGATTTATATTTATGCTACTGGAATCCATTGTTTTAAATATAAATTTATTATGGGGGTGGGGGGGGGGTGACGAGTCCAGAATAAAATGCAACAATGTTTTATTTCATTCTAATTGCAGTACTACAATACAAATTTCTGAGCAGAGTTGCGTTGTTTGAATGCGAGATCATTCAATATCAGCAAGAGACTAATAATCACAGTTAAGTTTAAACGTGTAAAAGTCACCCAGTTAAATAGTTACCTGGGAGAATAGCAGTGCCAAAACTAATTTATCATAGCAACATTAATTAATCATTAATCAACAGCATAAAGTTTATATTTTTCTTATTTAGAAATATGAACGACAATTTGACTCACAAGAAAACGTTTTCTTATAAAAGTTTAGTTTTCATTCTGTGGAAAATATTTTTTACACAATCAAACAATATTATTTCATGTCTAACATTACTTGACATAAGATCTCAGACAATTAGACATTTGCCTCAGCATTTCATTAAAATAAATAAATACAAATAAATATAAATGATTCAGTCGGTCTAATGATTAAATATAGTTATTTGACTGACAAACTATTATTGAGAACTGCAGTAGATACCCAGAGGATGAACACTGCTGTGTTACTTTCCATTAGCCTTTCATTTGTTACAACAGGGCACATTAACGTCTTTCTTTGCCATCAGCGCGGGTGGCTGTGGGCAGATGCCGAAAAGACATAAAATTCAAAGCTAATTCGGCATCTGCCCGCTGCAGCTGGGCACTTCGCCAACTGCCCGGGCATTACGGCAACGGTCCGATTTCGGCAACGGTCCATAACATACAGTATTAATAAGGGTATTAGCTACGTCATTTGATCTCAAGGCTTAATTTGAGTGGGTTTGAATTGGTAAAGAAATACCTTTGTTACTCCCACTACAGCACTACAGCATTATATTAAAACAGGGCTGCGTTTTGTATGCAGCCCTGTTGAGTGGCTGTGTTGTATTTATCTGCAGCCAGACTCAGAGCTCCAACCTAGTTTCCTAGGTATTGAGAGTGACTCGCAAAGTATTTGTAGCAGCTGTGGAAGCAGCTGAAACTGGCCTGTCGCTGGCACTGCAACCCTCAACTGTCCCCCACTTCATGGGACGTCCCGTACCTGCAGTCTCATCCCTTCATCCAGAATGGAAAATGACGACTTGAAGGTCAATGTAAAAGTATTGTGCTGTTTAGAATTCGCACAATTGGAGCCGGTACAAAAATGAATGTGTGACTCTGTTGTCCCCTTCAGCTTATTCAATCTCTGAAAATGCTTCTTTGTCTACAGGGTTTTCTTATGTATCTAGGCTGCTACACAGCCTGGGTTTGCAGTGCCATTGGTTTATCAGTCTCACCTTCAACATCTATGCCAGCTTCCTTGATTGATTTGTTGTGATGTGTTGGTTGAATTAATCACAGCTGTTAACAAGATTCATTGAATCTGGTGTTGTTTATAAAAGAGAAATTCAATAACTTATATTTTCTTTAGGGGGACTCAGTAGAGGCATTTGGTCTTCACTGGGGACTTATTGTCATGAACCTTGCTGAGTCCAAACTTTTTTTTAAATAACTTTCAAGGAAGGATGTGATGAAACACATAAAGACAAGAAAACGAAACTAAATAACATGAATGGTATGTGGGTGAGAGAATTATACAATGCTGTACATCCTATTTAGTCTACCTTTAAAGCTGCTATACTGAAATGGCCCTGTATCTACACAAGAGCGATGGAATGCACATGAACTATGCAGCCAACTTCCTATCAGCATAACCCTGCTTCATGATGTAGAATGGCAGTGCTGCTTTGCCACTTGGGTGGCTTCCATTCAGTGCAAACATTTCCTTTATCTGCACGTCAAAACCTGCAGACCTTTATACAGTCTCTTCAATTCCTCTACACATGTTAACATGTATATGATCTGCAATCCAATCCAAAATAAGAAATGCAATTAAAAGCAGTACTAATTTGGTACAATGAGAATCTGTCTTCAGGACTTGCAATATTTTCCCACATCTTTTTGAGGGTGACCTTGGGTAACCCCTCCGCTGCTGCTAGGAAACAGAGGGATGGGGGTAAACTCTTTAGGGAGACTGCTCTGTCCTCTGCTTAATGGGAACTCAAGCTCGGCACTCATTCCAGCCCAGACGCTGCTCAACAACAAGAGCCCGAGGCTGATGCGTGATAGCTGTGTGAGTAAAACAAGGCCATATTTACAATTGTGTGTCCCTTCCAGGTTAAAGAAACTGGCATACAAATAACTTTCCACTGCAGTACAGTGGAACCCTCAAGCATTTTATAATATATTATATATTTTTTTAAGTGGTACTTTTTCATTACAGAAAAAAGTTGTGCTAATGAAAATTTAAGATTCTAGCCCCTTCTCCAAACACCTGCTTATAGAGTATGTGTTTTTCTTTTCCCATGTCCTTAGAGCAGTTTGGTTAAAAGTGAATTTTCTGTATGTTATATTTTAATAGAACTCTAGTTTAAGGGGTTAAAACACAAATGAAAGTGAATTGTCCCATTGGGTCGAGTTTATAAAATAAAGTTTAGCATCACTACAACTTTATAAATTGTAGAAACAGCAACTTTTAAAAAAGGCTACAATAATTTGAATATGAATTTACTATAAGAGAAAATATAGGAAGCTGCATACATTTTTTTAAGTCATAAAAAAGCAGCAAAAATATGTACATTACTAAAACCCACGGACATTATATGAATACAATCAATTGTATAAAAATCTTGATCTATAATATACATTAGCAATGATCTGTTTCCTCAATAGAATATGCTGCAACTGAGACAGACCCAAGGAATCACTTTTTTTTAAAAAGGGAGTGTTTTCTTTTAAGAAACATTTGTCTTATATTTCAAGGTGGTTAAATGATCATATTTCATACAATGTTCCCCCCTTTGTAATCCAGTATGCTTAATGAGTTTCAATACAATGCTAAGATATAATTTACAGTACCTTACTGCTGCAAGTAGCAGTAACTGCAAGCATGCAAGATCCAAAGTGTGGTGTAAGAGTCCTGCTCAAAACAGCTTTAATACCACAGTTTGGGTTTAACTGCAATTGTGTGATTTTGTATTAAAACAGATGTTTTAATCTTAATGTTGTTCTTTTAAAGTAATTATAGCTAACAAAATAATTCTATAAATTATAGATATTTTGCACTTCCATTAGATATATGTAAAAAAAAAAAAAAAAAACTCTATTGCTTTAGGTTAAAGAAAATGCAATTTATCTGACTTTTTCACAGGGAATATGTTATACTTGCACTTCCTGGGTCATTTCACCTCATCAGTCCTCTGGGTAATATCTTGGTACTAGCTGGAAGCATCAGTTAATAGAGGATTGATGCATCTGATTGGTTGATATTGACAGGAAACTGATTTTAATTTAAGTGTTGACTTGTGTTTTCAGTTAATTTTATTAAATTAAAAATTGTACTCAATTAACTTGAATCTTTAATGGAGTTGAAAGCCTGTTAGAAGAGATGTGTGCTCCCCCCCCCCAAAAAAAATAATACTCAGTGCTTAGTCTAATGCCCAAGGCTGGAGTGCTAAGCTTCAAACCCTCAATGTCTTCAGTCAAAGCATAAGAGTTTGGCTGCAGTTTCTTGTGGGTTTTTTTTAAACTTTTAATCAGGGTTCATACAATATTTAAGAACTGCCTCTTTTAGTGATTCTCAAGGTTAGAGATTATATGCACCCTTGTAAGCAGATTTGTTTTAGGCCGTGTGGGGGAGTGTATTAAAGACCAGGATTCGGCCAGTTTCAAGAAGAAACAACACTCTTTTTAACAGGATAACATCTTACCAAATCAAACAGAAAAGAATAAACAAACATGTGTGCTATGATCCTGACACCTTTATCGGCAAGACAAGGGAAACGAAAATAAACTCACACAATCCCTACATCCCAGCAGTCACTTCTGTGGAACACTTCCCCCGTTTGTCCCTCACACAGCTTTTATACAATGAGGACTAATCAGTCCAACTAGTTACATCCTAACGAGTAACTAGTGCTGCCTGTGCAAACCTACCAATTAGACAATTATGTCTCCTAAAGACCTAATCCTTGTGGTTTTGACATGGAACCTTAACCTTCTTGTGCCAGGACTGATGCACCAGGCCTCTGGGCTTATTAAGCCAATTAACCCCCAAAACTTGCAGATAAAGACACAGGGAAAAGCAACAGAAATTAGCATTACTCATACAAATACTATGTATATGGACCAAGTCGGGGGCAGGGTCCTTTACCCTGTCACAAACCTTTTTAGTAAGTTACAGATATGGATTTTAACACTAGAACCGCCACGGCAGTCATTTTGATAGTTTGAGGTTTTCAAATTTAAATTACTCTGCGTGTCTGAATGTTATGCAGTTGTTTGTTCATGAGTTTTCCTAAATACATGTATTAAATACCCTGATGGCGTTTCAAAGGCAAGATCGCAAAAATAAGGAAGTTATAATCCCACCCACCAAGAACAACAAAAGGAGTCATTTTGCATGCCTTTTACAATACATGTTTTTATTTTGAATATAACCTACAACATTCCATTTTTTATTTATATACAAGCCTGTTGTTATCGCTACTGCACCTGGCAGCAATCAATTCCTTCATTTTGTACAAAGAATGCACCAGGGAAAATAACAGTAGGCGAGATTTCATCTTGAAGCTAGCCACAGCGCTTCGGCAGAAACATTTCGATCAGAAAACTGGCTGCAGCAGCTCAACCTGGATTCAGTGCTGCATTGACTGACACACGCAAGAGAAAACATATGTTACTTTAGTTTTAAATAAAAAAAATAATTTTATTTTTATAGTTTTGTATGTACATATAACTATTTACACCTGTTTACACAGTAGTTTCTTTTGAAATGTTTATTTTATTATAGTTTTTCATTTTTTGAAGTAGTGATTTATATGTGGTAAGTTAGAAAATAAACCCTTTTATGTTTACTTGTTCATTTAAATTCTGCGTTTCGGCTGTGCAGATGTTTGATATGACATGCTTGAATAAAACCATTGAGTTGTATCCAATAGTTTGTCTTTCTTAATATTGATGTTGTTTAAAATGGAACGTCATAATGACTGCCAGTAGTGGTTTTTGGTATGAGTATAACCGCGGCGGTTCTAGTGTTAAACTGAAATATGATCATAGTTTGGGCTATGATTTTTTTTATTTTCATCTTGATTTGGTGCAAAAAAAAAGTACTATATGTTTTCCTTTAGACAGTAGACAGTAGACTCCAATACAAACCCTGCTAGTCTTAATTTACCTAAAATCATATTGAAATGCATGCTGATTGTAGCTGCAGAAACTAAACTTCAATAGTATCATTTTGTGATGTTTGTGTGAAACGTTAACAGCAGTCTACTGGAATGTCATTATTTTGATGTCTCTATATTTGTATCCCTTTTCTGCAGTTTTATATATGCTTTTTATGTATAATGTCTTGTTTTTACATGTGCATGTTATATAAGGAAAGATACTGTAGGCCCTCCATACACACTTCTTTCTAATCATATTCCATTGCTCAGCATTAGTAAAGCCTGTTACCTGCATCTGCCCTAGTATATGTAGTGTTCTGCATTTTTGTTTTTTATCTTTAAAAAACAAGCCAGGTTTATTCGACTTGAAATCATAAAAAGAAAAGAAAATTGACAGAACTGGGTGGTGCAAGCCATCGGGGGACGCATCAAAAATCACACTGGACATTTCCATCAATGAGTTGCATAAGTTTACCAACTAAAGCATCACCATTTTCTGTCAAATATTTACGATTAAGATTGTCGGCGTTAAGGTCCTTTCACAATAAGCTCGTCGAGTCAATGCATCAAAGTCCGGCGTAAATTATTTTTTTAAGAATACAATACATCCTATGGAGGCATTCACACGGGACGCGTCGTGTAAAACCGACGACGTTAAACATAGACCTTATCCTATTTTTTTTGTACGTGTCAGGCGTAACCAATCACACTCCAGCTCTTGCCCCCTCGTCGGCATGACAACAAACATCATTAACACAAGCAGAGACATCGGCCCATTGAAAATGAGCGATTTAAAACAGTAGATCTTGCTGAAATGAAATGTGTCCTTAAAGATAATGGAAACAAATATAGCTACAGCAAAGGAAACAAGAAAACTCTTTCAAGGCTTTTTAACAGAAACACAAAATGAGGCCTGACGTGTTAAAATACCTCCATCTGAATTAAATGATACAGTTTTCTCGAAAAAAAAAGGAGCAGAAAACAGAGTGGGCAGGCAGTAAGAATTATAAAACCATGGAAATACATGCTGCAAATGAAAAGGTAGAGAAACGTAAACAGTCAGCAGTATTATTATTATTATTATTATTATTATTATTATTATTATTATTATTATTATTATTATTATTATTATTATTATTATTATTAATAATAATAATAATAATAATAATAATAATAATAATAATAATAATAATAATAATAATAATAAACCTAAACAGCCATAGCTAAAACAAATAAATAAATGAACACAGTACAAATAAGAAAAAAATACTGGATTATTATTATTATTATTATTATTATTATTATTATTATTATTATTAATAATAATAATAATAATAATAATAATAATAATAATAATCCAGTATTTTTTTCTTATTTGTACTGTGTTCATTTATTTATTTGTTTTATCTATGGCTGTTTAGGTTTTTATTTTAAGGAACAGTGCTCCATCATACACATGAACGAGTAGTAATTAATAAGTATATTTTTCAATAATAATACATCTCGACTTCTTGTGCATCACAGGTTTGACGTTTCTTGCGTTCTAATTATCTGAACGACTTTGGTGTGAAAGCAACTTGACGGCGTCAAAATACGCTGGATGCTGACGCTTTGACGCAATGCGCTCGCAGTGTTTCAGCTGATGGACAGTACTGTCGCACAAAGTCACCAATACATATCTCTCGGCAACAGTGGCTATCCAGCAAAGCACAGCACTCTGACAAACTCATTAACACAATCATTCTGCGCTCTCTTTTATTAAAGCGAGTGTAAAAGCAGCATAAATGGATTGCGTGTCTCTCAGTTCACTTTCTTGTTTTAGTTAATGTGTCGATTATTTTTCAGTATGTTCTTTTATTGTCAGTGCGAACATGTACCTCAATGTAGTATTTGCAGAGCTATGCATCACCTGCCTCATCTGACCCACTGCTGCTATTTTTGCTTTTTGTATACTTCAAAACATTTGTTTTCTTTTGAATATTCATTAACTGATTTACGTTTTCTCCCCATTCCTCATCCACTAAAAATCTTATATTTTCATGTAAGTATTTCAATTTAGTTTTTGATCAAGCTAGTAGTTACTACGCCCAGCAATTGCCCAATAATCAGACTTTGATTGGCCAACATAATCAGGATGATAATGTGTTTGTGAAGTGACGCAGAACCACTTTTGAACGTTATTTGATCCTCTGATGTCTAAAAGTCTGCTGTATCCTAGGATACAGTGTAGGGCTGCTTATTACAATGTCAGAGTCAAAGTAAAACAGCATTTTAATCAAAATATTGTGTATTTCCAATAAAATAGTACCTGGAAAATACTAAATAATAGACAAAAATCTGGTTTATATCAGTAAAAACTGATGTCCAGTTAAAAAAAAAAAATTCTGTAATTTTTCGGTAAAATTCGGAATAAACCAGAAACGCAGAACACTAGGTATACGGTGCTTACTATAGGGCCCCATACATCCCTTTGATTTTAGTACCCACAATAGACAGCTCTCCTTTTGACTAATGTTTTTCTCATTTGAGTTACATATCGAATACTAATCCCAGCTGTCATCTGGAAAGACTGTTATTGAACAACTTAATGGTAGCAACCATGTTGAAGGAAAACATTGATTACAAAGCAGAAATGTCAGATAGTCATTTTATAGAGCAGTTATTTATCTGGCCACTGGATAACAGTAACCATAAAGTTGTGTGTAGTCCCCCAAAGGGGAAAGAACAGTCAGTGTCTTGTCGTGTTTTCAAGTAGCATGTGTTTACCATAAGGGTATATTCAATGGAAAATATAGCACACAAGTTATTGCCTAGTTTTGGCTTTGATATGAAATATTTTTATATTATAAAGCTTAAAGCAGGGCATCCACCAATAATGGGGGAGATATGAAGAGCACACTGTGCTTCGTTCTTTATCTAACCCTGGCTCTCATGCACAACGGTCGGGCTGACTGTCTTCATTGTTCTGTTATTGGGCCTTCTGCATCTTTTATGTAGTTTGGTTTTCAGTTCAACCGCTCCCTATAAGCGTTACATATCAGGAATCTAAGTTTAGATGTGGTCAACATACTGTTTATTGTACAATAAATAAACCGAGGTGTACAAATTCTGTGTAGCCAGTTATCTTCACAAAAAAAGAGCTATCTGCAATATGCTTACCATGTCTGTGAAAACAGAATGCAATTAGTTGTGTATGAAAAGGGAGATTAGTTAGTTATATAAAATAGCTCTAATTCTATATGTATTGTGAGAATCACGATCTGATCTGCTTTAAACAAATCAGCTACTGTGCTGCCTGGCATCTTTCCCAGCACTCCACATGAAAAGAGACTTTATTTGTGTCTGGCCTTTTTTCATTCAAATCTGTGTGCTGCATAACAAATTA
The DNA here is from genome assembly GCF_902713425.1 of Acipenser ruthenus. Lineage (NCBI taxonomy): Eukaryota > Metazoa > Chordata > Actinopteri > Acipenseriformes > Acipenseridae > Acipenser > Acipenser ruthenus. The sequence continues at coordinate 21,005,649 of NC_081205.1, forward strand.
AGGTTGGTGAATGGAACTATAATCTTTCCTTAATATAAATAATATATTGTACTGTTATTTAACCTTTCCCCTTAGAGGAATGTGTCCTTCTCTGCACAGGGTGCTTTTCCAGAATTGTAGGATGCAGATTTGTAGGCATTGCAACATTGTTTGCCGTGATGCCTTCATGGATTTATGAGATCAGTGGCATTTTATTCATGGGGTGTTGCTGTAAACGATTTTGCCAACAATGTGGAATGTAATGTAGGTTTATACTGTAATGGTGATCTGATATGACCGTATTACCATGTAACTTCAGCACCACCTTAGCCTCGAGTAGAAGGTAGGGCACAAGTTTCAATGCATCAAGCTTGTGATTCAGATCAATCAGGGTTGAGTTCAATCATGGTTTTATGCGTCATTAACATGTTGAAAGACACATCTCCAGTGATATGGCAAAGCATTCTGGAAATTCAAAGAATGTCCATATAAAGTGTTTCACCATGAGTAAAAATACTAGCAAATACAGTTATACAGTGCTGTAGCCAACAGTCTATAGTACTGCTTGAAATTGGTGACTTCCTTTTTCTAGGAACAGCTGAACTGGGAAGGTGACACTAAACTATTTTGGGGAGTGCAGGTAATTTGCAGGTTTTGCACATGATTTGTATTTGATAAATGATTTAGGCTTCACTAGCTAAGGACTGACGTAGAGCCAGCTCTCAACACCGATATGTTAAACTTAGATGTGGTCAAGATGTGTGTTATTTCTAATATGAAGTTAAACAGCTTATTAATTATTAAACACATAAACAGAATTATTAAACAAGTACAGTGCCTTGCGAAAGTATTCGGCCCCCTTGAACTTTGCGACCTTTTGCCACATTTCAGGCTTCAAACATAAAGATATGAAACTGTAATTTTTTGTGAAGAATCAACAACAAGTGGGACACAATCATGAAGTGGAACGAAATTTATTGGATATTTCAAACTTTTTTAACAAATAAAAAACTGAAAAATTGGGCGTGCAAAATTATTCAGCCCCTTTACTTTCAGTGCAGCAAACTCTCTCCAGAAGTTCAGTGAGGATCTCTGAATGATCCAATGTTGACCTAAATGACTAATGATGATAAATAGAATCCACCTGTGTGTAATCAAGTCTCCGTATAAATGCACCTGCACTGTGATAGTCTCAGAGGTCTGTTTAAAGCGCAGAGAGCATCATGAAGAACAAGGAACACACCAGGCAGGTCCGAGATACTGTTGTGGAGAAGTTTAAAGCTGGATTTGGATACAAAAAGATTTCCCAAGCTTTAAACATCCCAAGGAGCACTGTGCAAGCGATAATATTGAAATGGAAGGAGTATCAGACCACTGCAAATCTGCCAAGACCTGGCCGTCCCTCTAAACGTTCAGCTCATACAAGGAGAAGACTGATCAGAGATGCAGCCAAGAGGCCCATGATCACTCTGGATGAACTGCAGAGATCTACAGCTGAGGTGGGAGACTCTGTCCATAGGACAACAATCAGTCGTATACTGCACAAATCTGGCCTTTATGGAAGAGTGGCAAGAAGAAAGCCATTTCTTAAAGATATCCATAAAAAGTGTCGTTTACAGTTTGCCACAAGCCACCTGGGAGACACACCAAACATGTGGAAGAAGGTGCTCTGGTCAGATGAAACCAAAATCGAACTTTTTGGCAACAATGCAAAACGTTATGTTTGGCGTAAAAGCAACACAGCTCATCACCCTGAACACACCATCCCCACTGTCAAACATGGTGGTGGCAGCATCATGGTTTGGGCCTGCTTTTCTTCAGCAGGGACAGGGAAGATGGTTAAAATTGATGGGAAGATGGATGGAGCCAAATACAGGACCATTCTGGAAGAAAACCTGATGGAGTCTGCAAAAGACCTGAGACTGGGACGGAGATTTGTCTTCCAACAAGACAATGATCCAAAACATAAAGCAAAATCTACAATGGAATGGTTCACAAATAAACATATCCAGGTGTTAGAATGGCCAAGTCAAAGTCCAGACCTGAATCCAATCGAGAATCTGTGGAAAGAACTGAAAACTGCTGTTCATAAATGCTCTCCATCCAACCTCACTGAACTCGAGCTGTTTTGCAAGGAGGAATGGGCAAAAATTTCAGTCTCTCGATGTGCAAAACTGATAGAGACATACCCCAAGCGACTTACAGCTGTAATCGCAGCAAAAGATGGCGCTACAAAGTATTAACTTAAGGGGGCTGAATAATTTTGCACGCCCAATTTTTCAGTTTTTTATTTGTTAAAAAAGTTTGAAATATCCAATAAATTTCGTTCCACTTCATGATTGTGTCCCACTTGTTGTTGATTCTTCACAAAAAATTACAGTTTCATATCTTTATGTTTGAAGCCTGAAATGTGGCAAAAGGTCGCAAAGTTCAAGGGGGCCGAATACTTTCGCAAGGCACTGTAATTCATATAACAAATTGCTGTGCTGTCAGTTTGCTGAGCACACTGCTACAGTTTTGTACTTAATACAAAATAGCAAAACGGATGTAGTGTATCGTGACATATCCTACAGCAACAGAGCAATCTGATTGGTTGTAAAGATTGTAATGGTGTATAATGTATTATAATTTAAAAGGCTTAGGGTGGTGGGTGGGTGTTTCCAGAACTTAGCCATGCAGGTTGTAGCAGCCTTGTATGTACACTTAAGAAAAATGCTGTCTTCTAATCCATCAGTTCAGGAGTTAAAGACAAACGCCCCATACTCTACAGCTATGGCCAGATGTTTTGCATCCTCCTATAGAATTAACTAACTGTGCTTCATAAAGTCGAATGAAACCTGCTGAATACTGTTACGATAACATATGAATTACACACCGCTTTGTAGTTTTCCATATACTTAATGAAAAACTGACAACATTAAACATTTTATTTTTTTATTGTGTCTCAAAATTCTAGGTGTTGCAAAACTTTTGGCCATAGCCATGTAGAAATATAATTGTATTGGCCAAAATGCAGAGACAATGGACAATTAATATAAAAGAATATGCTTATGATAATGTACAATATTTAGCCTCTTGTCCGCTGGGCTTAGTGAGATGAACTATTTTTAACAAGCATCATTTAGAGCCCTCTTGTGTTTTTAGTGATCGGACCAACTGATCCCAAAGTCTTTGGTCTTGAAAGGGTGATTTATATTTAAAATCAATGAAGAATAGGAGAATATCTATCGAGATTTGTGTTGAAAAGAAATAGTGTATTGATGTATGAAAACATTGAACTTGATCTTTTAGAATATTCGATAATGTAGAGGACATTGTATAGTGTTGTATACTTTAATACAATGTGTCTGTCCATCAGTGATTGTGTTTATTTTCTCATATACCGATTTGCAGAATTTTACTGCTGAAACATGATGCCAGTGACCTCCTAGTTTTCATAAGACCCCCAACCCCCCTGTTAAAAGGAATCAGATATCCCTCTTTTGTGCTCTGAGTCACCAAAGAAAAAAAAAAATCAGTTTGATGTAAGCATGCTGCTCTTTTTTTTTTGCTAAACTGTGGATGTAAACGATGGAGAAAGGAAGGATTTATTATTTTTTTGACTTGAGCCAAAAATCTTTGGAAGGCAACAAAGACACTTATTGTAAACAGGAATCTGAAAGCGTTAATCACAGGTAGGAAAAGTGTTTGATTTTAAACATGAAATAAAATAAAATAATAGTACATTAATTAATAATATAATATAATCTGCTGATTATTTTCTCATTAAAGTAGGTGAATAATGTAACTATTTTGGGGAGTGCAGGTAATTTGCAGGTTTTGCACATGATTTGTATTTGATAAATGATTTAGGCTTCACTAGCTAAGGACTGACGTAGAGCCAGCTCTCAACACCGATATGTTAAACTTAGATGTGGTCAAGATGTGTGTTATTTCTAATATGAAGTTAAACAGCTTATTAATTATTAAACACATAAACAGAATTATTAAACAAGTACAGTGCCTTGCGAAAGTATTCGGCCCCCTTGAACTTTGCGACCTTTTGCCACATTTCAGGCTTCAAACATAAAGATATGAAACTGTAATTTTTTGTGAAGAATCAACAACAAGTGGGACACAATCATGAAGTGGAACGAAATTTATTGGATATTTCAAACTTTTTTAACAAATAAAAAACTGAAAAATTGGGCGTGCAAAATTATTCAGCCCCTTTACTTTCAGTGCAGCAAACTCTCTCCAGAAGTTCAGTGAGGATCTCTGAATGATCCAATGTTGACCTAAATGACTAATGATGATAAATAGAATCCACCTGTGTGTAATCAAGTCTCCGTATAAATGCACCTGCACTGTGATAGTCTCAGAGGTCTGTTTAAAGCGCAGAGAGCATCATGAAGAACAAGGAACACACCAGGCAGGTCCGAGATACTGTTGTGGAGAAGTTTAAAGCTGGATTTGGATACAAAAAGATTTCCCAAGCTTTAAACATCCCAAGGAGCACTGTGCAAGCGATAATATTGAAATGGAAGGAGTATCAGACCACTGCAAATCTGCCAAGACCTGGCCGTCCCTCTAAACGTTCAGCTCATACAAGGAGAAGACTGATCAGAGATGCAGCCAAGAGGCCCATGATCACTCTGGATGAACTGCAGAGATCTACAGCTGAGGTGGGAGACTCTGTCCATAGGACAACAATCAGTCGTATACTGCACAAATCTGGCCTTTATGGAAGAGTGGCAAGAAGAAAGCCATTTCTTAAAGATATCCATAAAAAGTGTCGTTTACAGTTTGCCACAAGCCACCTGGGAGACACACCAAACATGTGGAAGAAGGTGCTCTGGTCAGATGAAACCAAAATCGAACTTTTTGGCAACAATGCAAAACGTTATGTTTGGCGTAAAAGCAACACAGCTCATCACCCTGAACACACCATCCCCACTGTCAAACATGGTGGTGGCAGCATCATGGTTTGGGCCTGCTTTTCTTCAGCAGGGACAGGGAAGATGGTTAAAATTGATGGGAAGATGGATGGAGCCAAATACAGGACCATTCTGGAAGAAAACCTGATGGAGTCTGCAAAAGACCTGAGACTGGGACGGAGATTTGTCTTCCAACAAGACAATGATCCAAAACATAAAGCAAAATCTACAATGGAATGGTTCACAAATAAACATATCCAGGTGTTAGAATGGCCAAGTCAAAGTCCAGACCTGAATCCAATCGAGAATCTGTGGAAAGAACTGAAAACTGCTGTTCATAAATGCTCTCCATCCAACCTCACTGAACTCGAGCTGTTTTGCAAGGAGGAATGGGCAAAAATTTCAGTCTCTCGATGTGCAAAACTGATAGAGACATACCCCAAGCGACTTACAGCTGTAATCGCAGCAAAAGATGGCGCTACAAAGTATTAACTTAAGGGGGCTGAATAATTTTGCACGCCCAATTTTTCAGTTTTTTATTTGTTAAAAAAGTTTGAAATATCCAATAAATTTCGTTCCACTTCATGATTGTGTCCCACTTGTTGTTGATTCTTCACAAAAAATTACAGTTTCATATCTTTATGTTTGAAGCCTGAAATGTGGCAAAAGGTCGCAAAGTTCAAGGGGGCCGAATACTTTCGCAAGGCACTGTAATTCATATAACAAATTGCTGTGCTGTCAGTTTGCTGAGCACACTGCTACAGTTTTGTACTTAATACAAAATAGCAAAACGGATGTAGTGTATCGTGACATATCCTACAGCAACAGAGCAATCTGATTGGTTGTAAAGATTGTAATGGTGTATAATGTATTATAATTTAAAAGGCTTAGGGTGGTGGGTGGGTGTTTCCAGAACTTAGCCATGCAGGTTGTAGCAGCCTTGTATGTACACTTAAGAAAAATGCTGTCTTCTAATCCATCAGTTCAGGAGTTAAAGACAAACGCCCCATACTCTACAGCTATGGCCAGATGTTTTGCATCCTCCTATAGAATTAACTAACTGTGCTTCATAAAGTCGAATGAAACCTGCTGAATACTGTTACGATAACATATGAATTACACACCGCTTTGTAGTTTTCCATATACTTAATGAAAAACTGACAACATTAAACATTTTATTTTTTTATTGTGTCTCAAAATTCTAGGTGTTGCAAAACTTTTGGCCATAGCCATGTAGAAATATAATTGTATTGGCCAAAATGCAGAGACAATGGACAATTAATATAAAAGAATATGCTTATGATAATGTACAATATTTAGCCTCTTGTCCGCTGGGCTTAGTGAGATGAACTATTTTTAACAAGCATCATTTAGAGCCCTCTTGTGTTTTTAGTGATCGGACCAACTGATCCCAAAGTCTTTGGTCTTGAAAGGGTGATTTATATTTAAAATCAATGAAGAATAGGAGAATATCTATCGAGATTTGTGTTGAAAAGAAATAGTGTATTGATGTATGAAAACATTGAACTTGATCTTTTAGAATATTCGATAATGTAGAGGACATTGTATAGTGTTGTATACTTTAATACAATGTGTCTGTCCATCAGTGATTGTGTTTATTTTCTCATATACCGATTTGCAGAATTTTACTGCTGAAACATGATGCCAGTGACCTCCTAGTTTTCATAAGACCCCCAACCCCCCTGTTAAAAGGAATCAGATATCCCTCTTTTGTGCTCTGAGTCACCAAAGAAAAAAAAAAATCAGTTTGATGTAAGCATGCTGCTCTTTTTTTTTTGCTAAACTGTGGATGTAAACGATGGAGAAAGGAAGGATTTATTATTTTTTTGACTTGAGCCAAAAATCTTTGGAAGGCAACAAAGACACTTATTGTAAACAGGAATCTGAAAGCGTTAATCACAGGTAGGAAAAGTGTTTGATTTTAAACATGAAATAAAATAAAATAATAGTACATTAATTAATAATATAATATAATCTGCTGATTATTTTCTCATTAAAGTAGGTGAATAATGTTTGGTTTCAGTGTATGTGGTCGTAATTGTAATTGCTAAAAGAGATTTGTCACATTTATTATAATTATTATTATTTAAATGAAGGATATCAAATGCATTAACTGATTACAGCAGTTTAATAGTCTAAGCTTGCAAAATGACCAAACTTTTACACATTTAAAATTAGATAATGATAACTTTGGGTTCTGTAGCCTTATCCAGGGAATGCTGAATTTGCTTAGGGATTCTTCAGGCTGCTGGGAGACAGCACATTCCCAGCAGGGAACTTCATCCCACGGATCAGGTCAAATGTACCTTGAACGTGATGGGAAAGGGCTACATTTCAAAGGCATGCTCACTCTCAGACAGAACACATGTTTTTTATCATATAAATACCCACCAAACTTTTAAATGTAACTAGACATTAGAAACAGCAAGTGATACTGATGCTGCTTTCCCTTGCTGATAAAGATTTGTGGGTGGATCTGCGCTATGTAGAGGAAATGTCAAGTAGCGTACGACCCACACAGAATGATTCAATTCACCCTGTAAGAGGCCTGACTGCTTGTTCAGTGGCACGGACTGTCAGATGGTCTTGCAGAGCATCTGTTTTCAGAACATGGAGATTCTAGGAAGATCGTGGATTTTTATATAACCTTACCAATAATTCATGGAATATTCACATGTTGTATTGCCTAAATGTGTACTCTTAGATGCTACTGTATCTTGTAAGGCTGGTTATTTGGATATGGCATTATGGACAGAGCATTTCTACTTGATCCCCAAAACTATCTGTTTAGAAGAATACTGGAACATGGTAAATGTGATTTTAATACATTTTTTATGCTTTAGGGTATTTGTGAACTACCTTATACTTACATTTATTGCACAATAGAATGAGTGTTTGTAAAACATTTTAAAAAAGGTACGAACATTTATAGTTTGTTGACTTTAAGATCGTTCCTCTGGTAGACAGTTTAGGGAAATTATGAATCTGGGCTCATTGCTTGAGCTGTAGATGAGTTCAGACATTAACTAGTTTCTAATGCTTATTTCATTTGGATACGTATAGATGGCATTATTATTATTATTATTATTATTTATTTCTTAGCAGACACCCTTATCCAGGGCGTCTTACAATCGAAAGCAAATACATTTCAAGTATCACAGTACAAGTAATAATACAATTAAGAGCAAGATAAATACAATGACTTTGGTTCAAGCAAGTACAAGTGTGACAAAATACAATTCAATGATACAGCAGATAAGTGTCAGTGATAGTTACATCAGGATATGATTAAATACAAAATACTACAGATTAAACACTTGGCAGATTACAGTACTCTGAAGTACAGGATTAAATGCAGTAAAATAGGGGGCAGATAAGAGCAAGTAAAGCGCATTTAAGGAAGGGTGATAAGTGTCCCAGGCGAAGAACAGAGAAGTTCTACAGGTGCTTTCTGAAGAGGTGAGTCTTGAGGAGGCGCCGGAATGTGGTCAGAGACTGGGCAGTCCTGACATCTGTAGGAAGGTCATTCCACCACTGCGGGGCAAGGGTGGAGAAAGAGCGGGCTCTGGAGGCAGGGGAGCGTAGAGGAGGTAGAGCCAGTCTTCTAGTGCAGGCGGAGTGGAGAGGTCGAGTGGGGGTGTAGGGAGAGATGAGGGTCTGGAGGTAGCTGGGTGCAGTCTGGTCAAGGCATCTGTAGGCAAGTACAAGAGTCTTGAACTTGATGCGAGCGGTGATCGGAAGCCAGTGGAGCGAGCGGAGTAGTGGAGTTGCATGGGAGAAGCGAGGCATTGAGAACACCAGGTGGGCAGCTGAGTTCTGGATGAGCTGGAGCGGACGGGTGGCGGACGCAGGGAGGCCAGCCAGGAGGGAGTTGCAGTAGTCTAGGCGGGAGAGTACCAATGCCTGGACCAGGAGCTGGGTGGTGTAGTTGGTGAGGAAGGGTCGGATTCTTTGGATGTTGCTCAGGAAGAATCGGCAAGTGCGTGCCAGAGTGAAGATGTGCTGGGAATAAGAGAGGCAGGGGTCCAGGGTGACTCCGAGTTTCTTAGCGGAGGAAGAGGGAGAGAGTGTGGTAGATTCCAGAGGAACAGAGATAGAGAGATCAGAGAAGGGGGAGGAGGGGGAGGGAAAGAAAAGGAGGTCAGATTTAGAGTTTGAGATGATGCAAGTGCATCCAGGAGGAGATAGCAGACAGACAGGTAGAGATACAGGAGGGGATGGTGGAGTCAGAGGTGGGGAAGGAGAGGAAAATCTTTGGGGCCCAGGGAGTGGGTGTAGAGAGAGAACAGGAAAGGACCCAAGACTGACCCTTGGGGGGCTCCTGTTGAGAGAGGGCGAGTTGTGGAGGTTGCTCCACGCCAGGTTACCTGATAAGTGCGGTTGGAGAGGTAGGAGGAGAACCAGGTCAGAGCAGTTCCAGAGATTCCCAGGTCAGCAAGAGAGGATAGTAGGATAGAGTGATCGACAGTGTCAAAGGCAGCAGAGAGGATGAGGAGAATTAGGACAGAGGAGAGAGAGGCAGCTCGGGCAGACTTTAGTGAGTTGGTGACAGACAGGAGGGCGGTTTCAGTGGAGTGAGCAGAGCGGAAGCCAGATTGGAGAGGGTCGAGCAGAGAGTGGTTGGACAGGAAAGCAGAGAGCTGGCGGTGTACAGTCCGCTCGAGGGTTTTGGAGAGGATGGGTAGGAGGGAGACGGGACGGTAGCTCTGGAGGGAGGTGGGGTCGAGGGTAGGTTTTTTGAGGAGGGGAGTGATAGAGGCTTTTTTGAAGGCAGATGGAAAGAGACCAGAAAGGAGAGAGGTGTTGAGAAGGGAGGAGATGAAGGGAAGTAGAGCAGGAGCAGCAGCTTGAAAGAGGTGAGTGGGGAGGGGGTCCAAGGCACACGTGGTGGGTTTGTGACCCTGGAGCAGGGAGGAGAGGTCAGAGTCTGAGAGGGGTGAAAAGGTGGAGAAGGAGGGTAAGTTAGTAGGGGTGCAGTGGGTATAGGGGTTGGAGCAGGAGTGGGTGCGGGGGATGGAGAGGTGTTAAAGAGTTTGCGGATATCTGAGATTTTATAAGAGAAGAAGGAGGCAAAGTCATCAGGGGAGATAGAGGAGGGAGGAGGAGGGGGGGAGGGTTTAAGAGGGAGGAGAAGATAGAGAATAGTTTATGTGGGTTGTTAGTGGAGGCTTGGATTATAGATTGGAAATAAGTACATTTAGCAGAGAAGAGAGTAGAGGAGAAGGAGGAGAGGAGAGTGCGGTAAAGGTCTAGGGCAGCAGGGAGTTTGGTTCTCTTCCATTTCTTTTCAGCAGATCGCAGCGTGATTCTTGCTGAGCGGAGCACAGAGGAGAGCCAGGGTTGGGGAGGGGAGGGGCGAGCAGGTCGGGAGGTGAGGGGACAGAGGGAGGAGGTGAGGGAGGAGAAGAGGGTGGAGGTAGCAGAGTCTACGGAGAGTTGTGAGAATGAGTCGATAGGAGGGAGGTGAGAGAGAGCAGTGGAGGCAAGGACAGAGGGGGAGAGAGAGCGGAGGTTACGACGAGAGGTGACAGTGGGGGTAGGAGGAGCAGGGAGAGAGGGGAGAGACAGAGTAAAAGAGATGAAATAGTGATTAGAGAGGTCCAGGGGGGTGACAGAGAGGGTGGAGGGGCAGCAGGCTCTGGAGAAGGTGAGGTCCAGTTGACGGCCAGCTTTGTGGGTAGGAGGGGATGGAGAGAGACAGAAGTCGAAGGAGTGAAGGAGAGGGAGGAATCCCGCAGAGTGGCTGGGGTTGGAGAGATGGATATTGAAGTCACCTAACAGGACAGTTGGGGTAGACAGAGAGGGGAGGGAGGAGAGTAGATAGTCGAGTTCATCCAGAAAGTGAGCGAGAGGCCCAGGGGGATGGTACAGTACAATTAGCAGGAGTTGACAGGGAGAGGTTAGTTGGACTGCATGACATTCGAAGGTATTAACAGAGAGTGAGGAGAGGATTGAATGCTAGCACATCCTCCAGGTTTCAGGCTTGTTTGGGCAGTGTGTGTAGTCCAGCATAGCACACCCTCATCCGCAGCTCCCACCCTCCCCAGCATTACATAAAACACACCTGGCTGTCCTTTTGGCTCAAGTGCTGACAGCCCCCCTGCCTTAAACCCACAGCTTCAATAAGTATAAATTATAGTTGCAATTTCCTTTTCTTCAGTGTAGAACTAATTTTACTCAGCATTATTATCAAAACATACAATTGTAAATGTACTTTGATCAAAAGCTTTCTGTCCTCCGATTGCTGTAGCAGAAACACTTTACTGTACACCTGGACCCTTCTGCTTTTAAGATTTCTAAGTAATGATTGAAATGGTCTGTATTTAAAATAAGGTTCTCTCATCTGGGTTACTTTACATAGATTCAAAGTTTGATATTAACCTCTACTAATCTCCAATTGCAATTAATGAGTTCCATTTTGCACTCTGGTTGGGTGTGACAAGGGTTGTAGACTAAAAATACCTTTGCTGTAGTTAGTTGTTTGAATGCTAAAACTGCTTCTGAGATTTATTAAGATCTGACTTGTCTTTGTTTTTAGTGTGTGTTCTGTGTGTGCTTTGGATATTCTTAAACACAGATTACTGAGATGATCAGAATGTGGGGATATTTTGGTGGGGATATTTTGGTGGGGGGGAGGGGGGGGAACGACAACAATTAGTTTGACTTTCAGCTATTCTTTGCCAAGCATTCCTAAAAGAAATTACAGGCACTTCTCCACTAAACATTGCTAAAAGCATGTTGTACTTGTTAGATAGGGTTTTTGAGTCTTAATTACCGAGGTCTGTTTTTGAAGCAGTACAATTGCAAAGCCCCTAAAAACACACCTAAATGTTAAACCACACTATATCAATTTTAGGTGTTGGGTTTCTTTTCTCTCTAAGACTTTACTAGTAGCCTTAGAGGAGAACCTTTCTCTAGCACAAACTGATTGTATCACATTGCTAAATACTCTCCTCTGAATTCAACACTTGTATAGGGATAATCTGTGCCGTAGGCAACCAGAATTCAACCAGAACTTGAAAACGCTCAATCAAAACATAAGGTAAAAGTTGTAAGAAACTTTCAGAGCCCTTGCAGATGTGATAACAGCATTGTGTAATAGGGTTGTAACAGGGCGAGGTGCCCTGTACATTCATTTGTTTATTTAGTTTCAGAACGGGGGTTCCCCCTCCGCCCCTGTGTTATTTTGTGTTTGTTTATTTTGATTTTATTATTGTATGCATGACGGCGAGTGCCGTATGTTTTGTTATTGTTTTGTATTTTGACGGCGTAGCCGATTATTTAGTAACGTGGATGGGAAGCCCCATCCACAGCACTTTAATAAACTCGTGCAGATTGTGGCCGAGGGGTAATAGGATAATTACAAGCCAGTTAAACCCCTCGGCCATGGTATATAAACCTCGCAGCTCTCTGCACTCGGGGTGGGTGTGAGAGAGGAGAGAGCGAGCAGAGAGAGAAACTTTATTTAAAAAAGACAAAGGATCAGTGAAGGCTATTGCCCAGCCTGACCGTGTTATTTTGTGTTCGAGACTTGTTTATATTTAAACCTTTTATTTTCGCTCTGTGAGCAAAGTCTTTTTGTTTAAATATTTTATTTATTTTTGTTGTTTGGCTTAATAAAAAAACGGCAGCCAGCCTTTACCTGCAGTACTTCCCTGGTGGTGTCAGTATTTTTCCTTCCTGCTTCTGCCTGACGCCAGACGACTCAGTCACCCTGTCACAAGGGTACATTAACCATTGGAAAGCACTGGATCACTACATAGTCACAGTGAAAACATTGAGAAAAACTGTGGTTTTGATGACGGCTGAATTAATGAAGGAACTAAGTGAGATGAATTGCAATTCAAGCAACCACACAGGGTTAGGAACTTTTCTATCGCACTACAGCATTGTTTTGTGTGCAGTGCTGCCCTAGGAGGACTGAAAAGTGAAGCCATTTTTGAAGACAGTACAGTAATAGCAGTGAGAAAGAAAACACAGCCTTAATCTGATGAGATTTCCCTCATAAACTTGCTGGCTATTTCACCATTTGATTTGCGTTGTGTTTAGTTGCGCTGTGCACTGAAATGGTGCTTTACTTTCTAGTTTTTAAACATACTAGTAGAAATGTAAATATAGTGACCTTTATGTTAAAAAAACAGTACTGTTTTATTTATCATACAGTAGCTGTCAGCTTACAAAGAAAGTGCATTGCAAGAGCCAGAACGTAGGGGGTTGTGGGATATTCTTGATATTAGGAGGGATGCTCCTGCATAAAATGCTGTCAATATTTTAAGACTGAATGTGCGGTACAGCATCTGTTCACAAAAGCACAAAAATGACATTGAAATACAAACATGCATTGAAATAACGACAGAGCTTCATGGAGACACAGGCCAGTCTACTGTATAGATAACATCAGCAGCCTGCTTTGATTTACCATGCAGCATAACACACCTTTCAAATGCACTCAGGCAGCTCACAGTTATCTGATGAAGCGCAATCCAATAGGAAGAAATACACAAAGCAGTATGATGTCCTCTAATTCTTGCAGGTGTTAGCCATGCCCTGACTTGACATTACAAGGTTCATGTTGGATTTTTGCAAAACGATCTTTGGAACCTTATCTATGGTTCTTGTAATGGTAAAGTAAAATAAGTATTTTAATAGCATGTGTCAAAAAGAAAGGATTTTTAAACCACTGCTGTGGTTATTCAGTGCCAACATGGATGTTACAAAATAAAATTATAGTTTTATGAAAATAAAGCATGGCTTCTGTGGTCCAGAGGAAGGCATTCATTTTTTATACTGAGGGGGATTAAGTATCCACCACTTAGGGGTAGCTTGTGTAGTTTCAGCACCCCATCACTTTCTCTTTGAAGGTGAGGGAATGGTTCTGTCTCAATGCCCTTCTAATCCTTGGCCTTTGATAACGCCTTAAAATGTGCCCGCTGTCAATTATGCTGAATTGAACCTGCTTAACCTGGTATTTTTTTTTTAAGTATTGCAATGGATACTTTTTTGTAAAATTGAATTTCATAGTGGGACACTGAAACTAAGTACAAGTGGAGAGAAAAGATTGGTCCTGCCTACAGTATAGAGGGATTGCTTTTATATCTTTCCTTCTGTTATATCCTTAGTTTACAATCTGGAGTGGAATAGAATAAAAGAGCTTGCAGATACGGATGTGTGATCCTGTTGAGATTGAAAGATAAGAAATACAAGATATCAAGCACCATAGCGTTTCAAGACTCTTGGTTTTATAAGCTTGGTAAAGATATTAACCCAGTCACCCTTTCCCACTGAGCTTCATTCACGTAAGGTACCAACAAATGAGAACAGCTGCTCAACCACAACTAAGGTTAAATAAGAAATGATGAAACGATCCATTCAAATAACGTATTAGGTGTCTGTTTGAGGGTTTGAAAATCAGCCAACTGTCATATGCCTTTTCACATCAGGGTATGCACGCAGGCATGGCTATGAAACCTAGCCAGTGTCTTATCTGGAGATAGAAGAGCTACTGACAGATTTACTGAGACCACATATAATGGTTGATAATAAAACCACATTCTTTCTGTATCTCATTAAAGGGGCTCTGTTCTATTTTATCACACTGTTATATACGTCTCTAGTTTTATTTGAACCCATTTCCATGGATCCAACTGTGGGAATAAATTTAGTATTACCCTCTGATAAGGATATGTGAATATTGTGCCTTTCACACCAGTGGAGTTGGTAGGTGCTGGCAAGGTATTATTATTTTGTTGGTTCATACAACATCATTGCCATCTTTACTGCTCCCAGATACAGTAGCTCACCATACATGTCTTTGGCCAGTATCACCGCAAACATGGTGACCAGATTAACCTTGGCGTGGGAGGTCATGGCTGCATGTTGGCTAGAATATCCCAGGGTCTATTATTGGGAAGTAGGAAGTACTCATTCTTGTATTTGATTAATTCTAGCAGATTTCTAGATACTGTAGTGTACACACTTTTAATCAAAGCTGTTTACTTCTGGATTTTATTGAGCTGTAAACATACTAGTAATGTTAGAAAACTAGTAATTGAAACTTTAATTGGGCTTTGGAGTCATTATATTAACATTCTGTTTGGTTTCTTGCTCGTTTTGAAACATATTTTTGTGAAAGAAGAATAAATAAATCAAATTATGCAGTGGAATTAAATATTTGATAGAAAGTTTGAACTGGATGTCTACTTTTATTAAAGTTTACCACAGTATTCTAGCACAGTATTCTTGCAGTTTTCCCTGATTTGCCATGTTTTTTAATATGCTTTACCACATCTCACTATCCTTTACTATGCTTACCTATGTTTTTAACATGCTTTCACTATGCTTTGTTACACTTGCTTTTACTATGGAAACTTTTATAAATTTTATGTGAAGCACCCTCAAAGGTATTCTTTTAATGACCTGCCTTACTATAAAATAAATCATGTTTGTGCTTGTGCTTTTAATCCTCAGATGTGAATCTGTATGGTACTAAGTCAGGTAGACAAACATTTTAGAAAATCAGCCTTCATCAATCGTATAATCCTTCTTTTGAATATACAGCGAATGAAGAATCCTCCTAGATGTTTTTGGAATGCAGCCCTTGTTACAACCTCAGGAGAATTGCTTTGTGAGGCCTCATGCCAGGGATGCTGTGGCAACTTGCCAGCTGTTGATTTTGGCAAATGCTGTGGTTTTCTTAACCTCCCCTCAGGTTTTTCTCCCCTTGTTTGTCAGAAAGCCACAGAAAGACAGCAGACACGGCTTGTGTGTCGGTGAGGGGATTGCAATTCCCCTTTACTGAGAGCTTGGTGGAATTTCTGAGTGCATAGCTTCATAGTGTCTATTAAGTCCTGTGTTACTTGTGTCTTTAAAGCTGTTTTAGTCTATGCTGGTTTTTATTATCCAAACAGGAAAAAAAAAAGCAAGGTTGTTCCTTCTGAAGAGCACAGATCCTAAGGTCGGACTGTTAGCAAGAGGGAGATTAGAAGGAGATTGTTTATAGCACTATTGCAATTAGCCCATGGTGATTCATACAGTTCAGTCATTATTGTGAACCTCTACAGCCATGCTGGCTCTTCAATAAGCACACTTGGACTGATATGGCTCTGGTTGATAGGGAAAACTAAGCCTGTTCTGGACTGCTAACCCTAATTTAAACTTTTGCTAGAACACTTGATGCAGGATGATATTTCAAATACTGCAGGCGTAAATATCATCATTGTGATGCTACTGTGCAATGTGTCTCTTCATTATGTAATGATGTCTTAATAACATATTCTGACAGTACTGTCCTAAATGCCTGAGCTATTGAAAGTCAGGTCAAAGTAGCAAAACAGTATACAGTCAGCGCCACTTTATTGGGACCCCTCTGGAGAAGGAAGATTATCCAGAACAAGTGGCTCAATTAAAATGAGTGAAATAACATCACACATTAACTGTTACACAGCGTAATCACGTACTCACTGCACTGCGCTACGCAGGCCTGTCTTACTCTGAAAAGCGATCTCCGTTCATCATTTGAAAATACTGTATCCCAATTAAACGACATAAATAGCACTGGGAAGAACCATCCCCCAGAGTTGAATCTCATTTAAGCAGCAATCATGATTATCAGTATGCCGATTAGGCGGCGCCGACTGTATAAGCAAACTATGCATCTGTTGCTACAGTACTGACTGAAAGGGCTTTAAATGTCAGTTAGAATCTTTCACTGACTTTTGGCAACACTGATCTCTGACCTGAACAATTCTGAATTATTAACTCTCACACTCCCATCACTGTTAGGAATGACAGCTGTTGGAAATTGTGTAAGATCATTCCATAGCTGTCAGAGTTGCAATGCAGTGCCCTGTGCAACAGTTGTACATTGATTCTCTAGTTGTCACAGATTGGTGCCAAGCAAGGTCGATGGCAGTGGATACAGGTGAAGGCTTCTTTAAAGGAACAGTCGGCTTTTATGTACAGATAAAAAACAATATCATTGTCAAATGTAAATCTTTAGCAGGAAGAAAAGTATGCATTTTATTTTGTTGATATTAAACGATTCCTTCCTAAGCTCTAAAAGAGTGAATGTTGAGATGCAGCAAACGAGAGAGATAATTTAGCAGTTTGTTTTGTCTGGAATCAGTCTGATTGGTTTTGGAACAAAATACTGAACAAAATAAAAAACTATTGTGTCCATATTTGTAGTTGTTGTTGTTGTTGTTGGTTGTTTTTTTTTTGTTTTTTTTTTTTAAATTTAGTAGTCACTAATTGATTTTACCCTGTTTTTCTCCCAATTTGAAATATCCAATTGTGTTTTTAAGCTCAGCTCACCGCTACCACCCCTGCGCTGACTCGGGAGCGGCGAAGATGAACACACGCTGTCCTCCGAAACGTGTGCCGTCAGCCGACCGCTTCTTTTCGCTCTGCAGACCCGCCATGCAGCCAACCCAGAGCTACGGAGTCGGAGGACAACACAGCTCTGGGCAGCTTACAGGCAAGCCCACAGGCGCCCGGCCAGTCTACAGGGGTCACTGGTGCGCGGTGAGCCGAGGACACCCTGGCCGACCTAAGCCCCCCCTCCCCGGGTGGCTTTCGGCCAGTTGTGCGCCGCCCCCTGGGAACTCCTTTCCACGGCTGGCAGTGAAATAGCCTGGACTCGAACCAGCGACCTCCAGGCTATAGGGCGCATCCTGCACTCCACGCGGAGCGCCTTTACCGGATGCGCCACTCGGGAGCCATATAGTGTATTGTTTAAGAGTATCATAATACAGTCTTGTGCGTTGCTAAATACACTATAATTGCACCATTGTGGATGTTTATTGAATATATTGAATATTGAATTGGTTATGTTAAGATTCGGGAAGGCAAACTTTGTTATACATTAGTGGACAATACACTTACCCAATAATGAATCAGAATAAATGTGAATGAAAGCATGCATTGTGTATCTGCTAAATGATGGGATAATCTGTTAAGTGCTGGGGAGTGTATCTGTTAAATGCTGGGATTGCTTGCTTCTTCCACTTATGATTCAGTGTTCCATTGAGCTGCCCAGTCCAGTCTCTCTGCTATGAGATCCAATCTAATTATGACATCATTCAGGTTTTCACAGAATATTCAGATGGGTTGTTGTAAATCGGAATTTAAAAAAAACAGTGTTATGCTCTGCCCTAATATCAATAGCCAAAAGAAGGACTCTGCTGCTTTCAGAAATGCATATTATAAATGAGCTTCATAAATAGCTCTACCTACATGTTATACTGTTGCTACCTTTTCATCTCCATTTGGCAGGTGGTTCACTGTAGCAATAGTAACACCATTTTTTTTGTCAAACATACCGTAGTGCACAGACATTAGTTTCTCTTTAGCTTTTTCTGGTGATTAATAGTTTAACAGCATCAGTGGTTTTATTCTGGTCTTTTTGTTTTGCACCCAGACAGGCACTGCTGTTTCAGGAAGCCCCCTGTATGTAAATATGAGTCCTCCGCTCACATCACAGTCAACTTCAAGTCAGCTCCTGTTCTGTTTACAAAGAGGCTCAATGCTCTTCAACATGCCAGCAAGTGTTCCTATTCCCAGTGTACTGTAAGGATTTCCAGTCCAAAATGGATGTTTATTGAGGCCTGGTTCCAGTAGCCAATTCAGTTGCCATATTCCTGTCTTTGTACCATTATGAGATGTCCCAAAGGAGTTTGTTAATTCCTTGGTGCCTATTTGTTACATTCTTCCACAGTTTAACCTTCTGTGCTCTCTCTCCGCATGTGAAGACTGCCGGGCTTGTTTACATTCCACTAAGATAGTTCTCACTGTGTGTAACTGAATTGCACCTCCCCCCACACACACACTTTCTTTTGAATCCTTCTTGCCTCTTTATCACTTTGCGATCCAAACAGGCACGTTCTTGATATTATACCCACAGAAAAGTCCAATTATTCTTAGATCATGAAACAAACAGAAATGAACTAAAAAAAGGGATTGCTGTTTACTGATAATGTCGGACAGGAAATAACTACAAACATGATAGTGGTTTTAAGGTGGCAGCATTCTGAAACGTGCAAAAACTCTTTTTAGAATTGTGTTGGACACTACAGCTGAAAGCTTGTCTGTGGCTTTCCGTGACACTTGACATCCGACAAAAAGTAGAACGCGTGCCTGTGTTTGTTGTCATTTAAGGGGGTCCGTGGCTCAGTAAAGTTTGTGCACACACAATTAAGTCGAGCTGTTGGAACTTGTTGTTTGGACAAGTTTAAGCAGATATCAAAGACCTGATTATGGAAGATGTCATTGGAATCCAGGAACTCTCATATATCAAGGTCAGGCTCTGAGGAAATTGGGCAGTAAAAAACTAAACAAAAGGAGAAAAAAAACACAACAGATCTTGGCAGCATACCTCTGAGTCCTGAGAAACTGCACTGCACAGGAGCAGAGGGTGAAAGATGATGGGAGCCGTGCTCAGCTGGGTAATTCTGTTCATTGAGTATTGAGTAGATCTGAGATTGCAGGGGCTTATGAATTTACTGGGGTCATTCGTGGTAAGTGCGAACCAGGGGAAATGTGAGAATTTACAAATCTGAATTCAGAGGTGAAGGGAATGTCTGGGAGAAGGGGCTGGGAATTTATTTGAAGTAAGGCACAGCAGCTGCTTTAACAATTACCAAATAACGCTGTTATGAAAGTCACTGAATGAATGTAATGCTGAAACTGCTATACAGAAATGTAAATGATCTTCATTATGTTTTTGTTTGTTTTGTTATTAAGTCAGATTTGATACGAAACATGATTGTGAGTACTTAAAAAATACGTTCACTTTGCCCAGTTTTCAAGTTCTTATTGTTAACCTACTAACCCAAAATTATCTTAAATTTTGAAATAGTAGCACCAGATTTAGGGTGGATGTTGGTAGAGTATGCTTGATCATGGTTGAAGATGTTTTAAGTTTTTATTAACACATTTCTGGTTATGTTAAATCATTTGTAATGATTGTTGAAATTGTGGAATCAACAAAACCTAATACCTTCAGTAATCTAATAAAACCACCTGGAACCTCCTTTATGCGTCTATCTGACATCACCATCGTCTGGGGTAGCTGGTAATAATTAGCTTGTGGAAGGAATTGGGGTGTGAGGGGAGAGTAAAGTGTGTGTGTGTGTGTGTTTGAGTCTCAAGGATTGGGGGCAGTGTTTTTATTACAGTATTTCTATTAGAGATGGTTAATTAGTTTTGGGCCCAAAAACGAAGAGTCAAAGCAAATCCAGGCTTTTGTCACCAGTTTATAGAGGCTCAAATCAATAGAAATAAATTAAACA
This sequence comes from Acipenser ruthenus, assembly GCF_902713425.1. NCBI lineage: Eukaryota > Metazoa > Chordata > Actinopteri > Acipenseriformes > Acipenseridae > Acipenser > Acipenser ruthenus. The sequence goes on from NC_081205.1 coordinate 21,025,852, forward strand.
ATTGTATTGTAAAACTCAACAACAACTGGTCTCACTACAATCCCCAATATCTTATACTGTAGCTCAGAATTGTCAAACTCCAAGTCCAAATTACTGAAACGATATAGAAGTTGCTTTGTGAACTAATTCAATGTTCATTATCATGGAAATGCTCATTTTTATGCTTAAGGGGCGTTTCAGTAAATGCTACCTTGCTCCGATAACGAAATGTGAAGAGTTTCTTAAAATGCTTCAAAGTACGTACTAGCAGCTGTTTCAGTTTCTCTTAATCTACAGTGTATTGGTATGTAATTGAAATAAAACCCTGTGCACGCCGCTAATTCATGACATGTTCCTTATTGTTGTATCTTCATTCAGCATTAGGCATCAGTCTTCAATCCAATAGTACGATTACTGGGGTCCTGCCAGTGCTCACATTTGTCAGTGTTGGCCCATGACAGTAATACTAAAACAAAGTTAAACAAACAGACCAAAACAAACCCATCTTTACTGTGTCTTTTATATGCAGATGCTAAATTGCTCAACCTACAAATAACTTGCCTTTAATCACATAATGCTGTAAAACCTTTTCTTATGTGGAGATTACTTTTTCTCTTACCGTTGATAAGTCTAGTTGATCTTTGTTTTTGCACTGTGGCTTTATTGAAACTGATAGCGATGTCTGGTGAGAGTACAATGCATCCTATTATTATACAGCGTCAATTATTTCTATTATTAATTGTTTATTTGGCAGGCGCCTTTATCCAAGGCGACATACAGAGACTAGGGTGTGTGAACTATGCATCAGCTGCAGAGTCACTTACAACAATGTCTCACCCAAAAGACAGAGCACAAGGAGGTTGACTTGCTCAGGGTCATACAGTGAGTCAGTGAGTGAGTGAGCCGGGATTTGAACCGGGGACCTCCTGGTTATAAGCCCTTTTCTTTAACCACTGAAACACACATCCAATGTGCAGTCCAGTGGTCAATGTGTGCTGTACAGGGTGCCAGTGTTTATAAGACTGACACTGAGGCATGGCTGACTGCAAAGTTTCTCACAGCGAGGTCATAGGAGCAAGTGAGAGATGGAAATCCTTGCTTTCCACACAGAAAGAGCGTCTCATTCTTTTTCATCTTTTATGATGTGACGTGTCCTTGAAGAAAACAGCACTTTATTTTTAAAGTTCTTCCCAGGGAGCTCTTTTTCAGAGATGCAGAGTTTACAGTCAGATCCTGGTAAAAACAAAGTGTAGTAATGCATGGTAAATCATAAGAATATATGGTAAAGTATGGTTATCTATAGTAAATGCATGGGGAAAGCATGGCGAAGGCATGGCACACTGCACAAACTGCATACATGTATTTGATTTGATACAGTATATTGGAAATGATCTGTTATCAGCATCTTCAAATACTATAGAGCTATACAGCGTATACCAAAATCTTGTCAGCACAGATACAGTATATCTAAATCTTTATTCCCGTGCAGTTGCAAGGATATTTTGTACCAGATTTTTACTAATACTAGTTACTGGTTACTACAAGTTACTTACCAGCTTAATAGCCTATTCATTTAGTGTTCCATATGATACTCTCTTGTTGGTACTACTTAGAACATTATTTGCCAAGCTACAGTAGCTTTACCAGCAAAGATTGGTGTTGATTATGGGGAAGTGAAAAGGGGAAGCATTTTAGCACGGAAGTATGTGCTACATTGATATGTCTCCCCAGCTGCTTTCCCCGCAATCAGGAATCTTGTCAGAATTTTTTTTTTGCTGGAAAGATAGGAGTCGTGGCATAGTGTCATACAGAACACCCACCATATTAGATTATTAAACAGGTACAATGTAAGAAAATACATATGAGGAAAATATAGATGATATGAAACAACAATTAACAAATTTACTCAAAAGTAAAGACTCAAAACTATGCCTTCTTTAATTTGTTACTGGTTTTGTAAATTCTAATTCAATGTTTTTATGATATTTTTGGAACAATCACTTTTTTTCTGTAATGCTATAGGCTTCAGCAATAGAATATAGAAAAAAAATACATTCTCTGTAGTCCTGCTTTATCTTGACTAAGTGTTTTTTCTTCTATTTTCAAAGGCCACAGAAACAGTAGAAGACCCTGCAAGTGAAACTGATTTCTTAGAAGATCGAGATTCCGGCCCTAGCCCAGAGGAAACACTACAAACAAAGGAATCAAGTGATACTGCTACTGAACCTGCACACGAAACAACAGAGGAGTATTTTGACACACGGTCATGGAACAGTGACACTCTTTCTGACATAAGCCGAGATAGCTGTGAAGACTCTGCAGTAACAGAGTCCAGGGCTGATAAGAACCTAACAGACTGCCAACTGGAAACCGAATCCGAATCCAAACTGAACGATATCAGCTTGGGTTCAGCCGAAGGTTCATCGAATACACTTCGAAAAGCCTGTGATGTTATTCCTGTTCTTCAAAAACTAAACGATTCCAATTCTGACTCAGAACTGGTTTTTGTGTTGCAAGATTTAGAATCAACGTGCGAAAGGCAAGATGAAAATCTTCTTCTGTCAGAACTAGAACTGACTGGTGTTACTTCTGTGGCACAAACAGAACAATCACTTGGTATTTTTAATACAGAAACACCACTAAAGATAGCTGGAGTTCCCATCTTTGTAGACACCATCTCAGGTCAGGATGTTACTGAAGCAAGTCAGGTACTGAACTTTACAAACAAGAGGTTAGAATCAAACAAACTTCATCCTGAAACAAACTCAGCATCAGCTGAACATAACATAGTACCTGATGAGCCAGAGGCTGCAGCAGGATCCACTGCTGATCTAAGTAGTCTTGTCACACTTTTAGGGACAACTGACTCCCCTGCAGCACAGGATGAAGCACAACACCAGTTTTATACTTTTATAGATTCTAGAGAAGAAAGACCTTTGGATTCCGAGACAAGTCCAGAGATACGCAAAATTGTTGCTGAGCTACTACAATCTTTGAGTCAGGAGGAATCTGTACAGAGCCAGGATGCACCTGGAACAGAGGACAATCAGATTTGTTTAGAGACTCAATCAAAGCCAGAAGATGATGGTCCAGATTCAAATTCAGGGGAGGAGGAACAAACTTCTGTTGATGGTACTGCAGAACAGCATTGCGTAGATTCTTCTGATACAAACTGCGAGAACGTTTGTGCAGACAATCAGAGACATGCAGGTTTGCCTGAATCTGCTCTATCTGAACTGAATGTACAGTTAAATGGTTCATCCTCTGAATTGGAAAGTTTTTGTTTCTTGCAAGAAATACATTCTGAAGGGAGCAGTGCAGGGCAAGGGACTAGCTCGGAGACATTGGAGATCCTACCAGATGTGACACCAACCATTTCAACAAATACAGCAGAACTAAATGAACCCTGCCCTGTAGCTGACTCAAATGTAATTCAGGCTGATTTGGAGGTAAATTTTGATGAAAGCCTGGACCATACTTCAGAGGAAAAATCTGGAGCAAATGAAGTAACGACTAAAACAGCTGTGGAATCTAATCACTTGCAATGTGAAACTGACCTTTTTCAGAGAGAAAGTTTAAAAGACAGTAACTCAGGCTTAAGTGAAATTCCACTTAAGACAATAGAAACAACAGTGAGCACAAATGCACAATTTAATAGCGTTTCTGAGGAAACTTATTTTGAGATAAACACCACCCCCTACGAACCCCAATCAGACAGTAATAATAATACAGAAACAAGCTTAGAAACATACAATCCTGACCACCCTATAAGAACAGAGGTAGACCAGGTACTAGTAGGAATCTGTAGTGGGCAGACTGATCATGCTTGTCAATCAACTGACGAGCCACCAGATTCTTTGTCGGAGGAAGCAGTTAGAATTCACTTTAAGGATAATCTTAGAGAAAATCATTGCCTCTTGCAAGCAGATATAAATGATATTGTCATCATTAATAATCAGGAAAAAAAAGTGAGTCCTCCCAGTTGTTCAGAATTTGAGCCAAGCATTGCAGATGTAGAGGAGACCCCAAGCAACCTAGACTATGAACCAAACTGGATCAGCGATGAGTTGGTTTCAGGGACAAGTGATGAAGATCTAGAATCTGATCACACTTGTATTAAAACTGCTCCCCAGATTAAAACTTCTGTCACAAATGAATTCAAGACCTCTCAGAATGAGAGTGTGGTCAGTGGTGTGTGTCACATAAATGCAAGTGCAGTGATCCAGCATGCTAGAGATTGTACATTGAATACAGGGACTGAAAACAACAGCACTGGTTCCGGGTGTCATACCGACTCACAAACTAACAGAAAGTCTTTTGACAGTGCAGGTAACACAGTTGTTGTGTCAAACGGTAACACAATTAAAGGTAGTCCAGAAGTGGGTTTTAAGAAGTCTGACCACTGTGCGAGTAGCAAATCCCTTGCCAAAAGAAAGACGATTGTTCCAGAGAATCCTGTTGATACAGGACAGAGCAACTTGCCAAGACTCTCGGAAGCAAGAGAGATTTTATTACAGACGGTAGAAGAGGAGGAAAACAGTAAAAATCTTTTAAGAGAAGCAGCAGTCAGTGGTCTATCTTTTGATGCAAAGGAAGGATCAAAAGCTACATCATGCAGATTACCAGAACCGAGCAGTGAAACAACTCAACTGTGTTCTGAATCGAGCCTGTCTGCCCATGAAATTCCTGAAGAGGGGAGCCTAGAACCAGATACAAATTATAACTTGGGGTCGGTAAACAATCTCCAGACCATTCTGGTGGAAAGTTTCCCGGATGAAATACAACTGAAGGGTGAATCCAGTTTAATCAACCGTCAGGAGATTGATCAAGAAGTTAGTATAGTTACAGAACTCCTACGAAGCAGGATAACTGCTGATGAGAATCTGTTTACTGGCAAAGCTTCAAGTGATAAGTCAACGACTGAAAGAAAAGAAGAAACAAAAGCATCAGGACTGAGTCAAATTAACGACTCTGATCTGGCCAGTAAGATACCAGATACATTTAAGGAGCAGCAGCAAACCATTGGCACAAGCGAACATGACAACAGTGGGAAAATGAACCCCATCCTCAATGGTTACATGACTAGTGAAAGCCAACTCTGTCCCACAATGGTATTGCAGGACGCTGATGGGATTAGTACCAACAGCGAAGAAATGGATGACAATTTCTATACATTCCTTGGCAGCAACAACAGCCTCCACAAAGCTGTACAGAAACAGACGTCCAAGAGCAGCACGACTGGCAAGACCTCAAAATCTGTTTTCTCTAAAATGCCCTCTTTTAGGAGGAAAAAAAAAGCATCCCGGGACAACAAAGCAAAAGGTGAAAACCCTTCCAAGGACAGTACCAGCGCACCCCAGTTGGAGGACAGCAGTGGGGAAAAAGGACAAGATAACATGACCAAGGATGGCATACCCACTTATAAAATCCATTATCCTTTATACAGGGCACATGTATCCTATGAGTCAGATCATCTTCAGCACACTCCTAGGGGTGAAGAGCTTATCGCAGATAATTCTGAGGAAGAGGGGGTCTTTGAGAACAGCAGCACACTCAGTCAGAATATGAGTAAGGCTTTTTTTAGTGACAGAATTGAAATGGATGACTATGGCTTGAACACCTCCACACCACGGACAAAGCATGTTAGAAAGCTGTATAACCAGAGTTCAAGCACTGTTGATGGTGATACTGCCAGCAGCCCTGGTGACCAGGAGGCCAAAAAGTCTGGGGAGAACGTGGGCTACAAGAGGAGCAAAAGCACAGACAGCCTCAACCTGCGCATGAGGTTTGCTCTGGCCCACAAGTCCTTATCAAGCTTCTTCGAGTCAAAGTCCTTGGAAAAAGACAACGAGGAGCATGGTTCCAAGCTGGATAGTGAAGAGACCAAGTCCAAACAAATGTCCTGGAGGAAGTTCAAGAAAGCTAAGGAAGCTGAGTTACTGAAACGTGGCGTGTCGGCCTCAGATGCACAAAGCACAAGGTCTCCCCAGCAAATCCACAGCGAATATGCCACCAGAATATCCAGGAACATGCAGGAAGGCAGGGCCTCTCCTGCTGTGAAGAGAACCACAAAGTCCAATGACAGCACCGAACAAGTTAACACAGTTGAAATCCCACGAAACCCTCTGGAAAGAAGCAAATCAGCAGATGGCAAAAAGAGGAAAGGACCACCCAGTGGACTGACGATTGTCTGCTCTAATCCTAGTTTACAAAAATCCTCAAAGAACGACTTGGATGTTTCTCACCTGGAAGACGTTAGCCCATTGACGCCAATTAGCCCCTGCAGTCAGCAAGCACAAGCTAACCAACTAACACCGTCTTGGTCCAGCAACCCCACGCCTTCAGAGGGAATGGATGTTCCCCTGAGACCCATGAGCCCCAAACCCCAGAGCCCACGCCCTGGTGCCAACAGGCGGAGTTTCCGCTACCCTTGCAGGGCCAGTGCAGCCTCTTTGACCTCTCTTGGCAATGGGGCCAGTTTAGAAGGGCTCACCGATCCCCCAGAAAGGCCAAAGACATTGAAGCCCAGAGCAGCACAACTCCTGTCCGTCCATTCACTGGACACTGACTATCAGAAGGAGGACAGTGGTAGTAGCAGCCAGTCACAAACAAGCCTTATCAGCTCTTCTTCAGCCATTAACATTCATAAAGATGAGGTAAGGTGCAATATATTTTTACGTTTTGTTTGTTGTAATCCAAAAAGTGTTAGATTGTTCAATTTCAGAACAACACTCTTTGTAATAATAGCCCATGTCCTTACAGCTCAGTATCAAAACAACAACATGACAAGTCCAGTAGTTATTTTATGTTTCAGTACTTTATTTTCACTCGGATGAAGCCTATCTTGCCTTAACATGATACATTCAATTATTTTGCAACAGGTCCTACCTTATAGAAGTTTACTGTAGCATGCCATAGTAAAAGCATAGTATAGTAAAACAAAGAAAATGATAGTTGACCATGGAAAATTACAGTAAAGGATAAAGCATAGTGTAAACACCAGAAAACCATGGTTATGGCAAAGGTAAACTTTTTATAGGTGCTGTTGCACAGGAAATGAATTTATTGCAGTGTTGCAGGATAATTTGGCTTCAACTGAATCATAGTGAATGGGTTTAAAATGTTTTTTTTTTTTTTTTAAACACAGTAGTTGTGTCTGTATGGAGAACCGGGAGGGGCTGATGTTTGGGTGGCACCTCTATTTAACAAGCTATGTCTGGTCCTTTCATAAACCTTTTTATAATACTGTACATCTGTTCACACATTAAACTGAACCTGAAGGGGAGTGTGCACACAATGCAATTATAGCTGAACCAACAAAAAGGGTGTGCTTTGATGTCTAAATGTAATTACAATATCACCATTTATTAAAGCAGTATGGCCAGGATTCACGTGGCACATTAGACTTGGTACAGGTCTGAAATGTTACAGTATTATATTACAGTTGTGTAAAATCACTATTATATACAAAGTAATTATATAACAAAAAGAAGAATATGTTATTATTAAAACTGGGCTATCTGGGGAAAAAAGACATCACACTGGATTTACTGCACAGAAGCAATTGATTTACAGATCTCAGATGTGCAAGGTGTGTGGGGAGTCATAAAGCATACTGAGGACACATCCTTTGCTGCAAGCTATTGAGCTGAAACACATACAGATAGTCACTGCTCAGTTTGTGAGGAAGGTTTGGCTGTTCCACTTCTTCTGTGTCAAGAGAGGGCGCTGTTTTGCAAAGATCTCTCTGGGGCTAAGATAGAATTAGTTAAGACAAGTGTTTTAAAGTACAAGTTGATATATATGTATTGAGGTTTAGATTTGAGGAAAAATTGAAAAACAAAATAACAGTGCTAGAAAATGCTCCTTCATTTAGGTGATATATCCCTGTTTAATACAATCTTAAAATGTTATTTTATTGCAATAGGAAAATATGGATCAGGTGACAGAAAGGGCCACATTTTTTGTGAAAGGAAAATAAAACTGTCAATGTCACAAGACAAAGAACAAACAACCTGGAGTATTAGTTTAAGGGCCCCAAAAATGTGCACGCTCAAAGAGTTCAATTATGACATACATCTGGTTCTATATTTGACAGGTTTCGTTTCAGGTTCATAATGGTGATTTGTTTTTGGGCTTAAAAGCCTTAATTCGGGGACTAAACTGTATCTGTAGTTCATCAATCCACATGCTAGTTCAAATTATACAGGCCTCTAACAAGTGTTTTTCACCAATACTACATACCTGCAAAAATACCATTGCTATCCTGTAGCTCTTTTAACATGTAACCACACTGAAAAACAAAACACTCAGCAAGCTTCTCTTGTCCATGCCAAATTCTCGTGGAATATAAATAGCCATCCCAAAACTCCTATTCCTTTTTCATTGTAGCTGACTAATCATTGCCTTGTATCAGAGGGGGGTTCTCTCTCTGCAGGGTGTGCCTGCAGTTCACTTCCTTCTAAACACTCAATCAGTTAGTCATTTCATTTGACTATTTATATACAGAGCTTACTTACTGTTTGAGACAAATAAATACATATTTTTAACAAGTGAGCTAACTGACTAGACTAGCTTTGAAAATATCCTCAAAGAAAGATTTCAACTTTAAATTCGCTCTTAAACACGCAGCGTCCGACAACCATGTTCAGTCGTAGCCTTGTGTGTATACACTCAGAAAACAGACCTTGTTTACGATCTGGTGTGTTTTTGTAGGGACACAAGCTTCCTCCACTCAACCTGCTCTGAATAGGCATGCTTCTGTTAGTACTTGCAGCAGTAGTAGGTTATACAATGACAAGCGCTGTTTAAAAAAGGGCTTACCATTTTTCCAACGTTTGTTGTTATACTGACTACATTTTATTATTATTATTATTATTATTATTATTATTATTATTATTATTATTATTATTATTATTATTATTTATTTCTTAGCAGACATCCTTATCCAGGGCGACTTACAATCGTAAGCAAATACATTTCAAGTGTTACAATACAAGTAATACAATAAGAGCAAGAAATACAATAACTTTTGTTCAAGCAAAGTATAAGTGTGACAACCACAATTCAATAATACAGCAGATAATAAATTTTACAGGGAACAGTAGTAGAGATGATATTTTTTCACACTATAAAGTGACAATCTTCTAAAATGTATTTTAGAAAATGGATAGCTCACTGTTTAAAACCAAGTATGCAGCTCCATCTAGTGACTATTATAACTTCCCACAGTGCTGCATGAAACAGATTGACAAGCTGTTACAAGAAAAGAGTGAAATGGAGACAGTGTGCAGTATTCATTTACAATTACATCTCAAACAGTACATGGGACAAATATAGAGCTTGACAGACTTTGTAGCCTGTAGTGAACACAAATCAAAGGCTGAGAAAAATAAGTGTTCAGTGGAAAAATAATAACACTTAATATAAATGTTCTAACGGACCCTTAAAGGAATGTTACGAGGTAATAATGGAACTCCCGAGACACTAAAGGCATTTCAACTTTTTAAAGTTATTTGTTTATTTAACTGTTTGTATGAAATAATCACGTAGTCCATTGAAATAATTCACTTTTTGAGTGTCGATGTGAATCATTTCAATTATTCACTTTTTGAGTGTCGATGTGAATCATTTCAATAATTCACTTTTTGAGTGTCGATGTGAATCATTTCATCAGTAAGCATTGGTTTTAGAACAAGTGTCATTCATTAGTGTCGTCTATCAGCTTTGCGTTATTTGCCGTTCCGTTATTGAGTAAATAATCATGACAACTATAGTATGCTCATCACTAATACATTAAAACCATGGTGTACAACTCTAACCTGAGACAGATATGTTTGGAAGTTAAATGAAAATAATGTTACTGCATATTTAACAGCAGAATCAGCACTGCTCCAGTCAGTAATTTCTTTATCATTACAATCTCCACACAATGCTTATGCAGGACTTTATGAAATCACCAGTCCAAACACCCGACCAGTCGTTCACCCTGCGAAAGAAGTACCCCTCCCCAACCTCGCCCCCCTGCCGCCCCTTCTCAGACCTGGGCAGCTGGACCCTCCCCCTCCCGAGGACTGCTGAGAGTCCCCGGATGAGCAGTGAGAAGAAGATGAAGGAGCTGGTGAAGCGATGCAGCTCAGATGATCTGTGGATTGTAGAAGAGAAGAGACGCAAACGGAAGCTGGCAAGGGAGATGCCAGTCAGCTTCAGCAGGCAAGGAGCGGAGCTGTCGGACGACATGTGGAAAGTAAGACGCCTCCTCTGCATCTCAGTCTGCTTCTCCTGCTGTCGCTTCTACGAGATCTTAATCTTTCTTTGATCCTACTCAGCTCGTTCACCATCCTGCTTTCACTTCACCTTAAACCTGCTGCCATAAGAATTGTGTATTCCTCCATGTTGTCTATGCTAGGGGAGTGTCATAAGAAACAGGGTCCAGGCCCTATGTTGAGTGCTCACCAGTGTGATGTTTCTATAAGGCACACATTTGTAGACACGGAATGTCCTCACAGACCTCTACCTTTTTTGTGTGTCCCTGTTTCTGCCTGTTCATTTCTTTTTTTGGTTTTCCTTTCACCTGGTGAAATGACACTTTTACTTTTGACGTGACCAATGATTGTAATGGATAACAAAGTTTATACTGCTCTTGATCTACCGAATGCCCCAGAACAACCTATCAAAGCATGACCAATGCCTGACTCTAGCCAGTGCCTTTGTCCCTCATCTTTTCATGAGGACTAAATCCACAAGTAGTACTCTACTGTACTAAGTCAATTTATGGTTGACAATATCCTCTTTCTATAAAATGATAATTTTGATTTTTGTTTAGAAAATTTGTGCTTGAAACTTGGCTGGACAACCTGTAGCTTTAAAATGGGTTCAATAGGGAGAAAAAAAAAACAACTTTAAAGCCTGGTTGCCGAGCCAAGTACCAACAAGCATAATGCTCCAGCAAAGATCATTCTTAAATAAAAAGACATGACTCTGTCTAGGATTATTTTTCTGATCAAAAGTTGTTCTCCACCCCACGTATTGGGAAGACAACGACAGCAAAGGTAAAGATCACTGCGATAACAGCCATCCTTTACTTTCCAGCCTTGGTTTTGACTTACAACTCAAGAAGGGGTATCTGCACTACATTCTTAAGCCATTTTAACTTATTTCCCAAGATGTCTTGCTCCTCCAGTACACCTTGGGAAATAATATGACCTTGTAAAATCAAAAGGTCACACAGGTTTATCAATGGATAGCTGTTCCGTCTGTTATCTGAGCTAAAACTAGCTGTATAAAAATGCATGTCTGATGTTATCTGTATCCATGTTGATTGTATCCATGGTTCATGGGCGACAGTGACTATATAATCCTCACTAAATAAAAGAAAGTCATTATCTTTGGCTGTCCACAGCCAGAGTATCATTAGAAATGTGAACTATTTACAGAAGACCATGGACTAAAACTCTTCCCTTTTCCCAGGCCCGGGCGAGACTGTCCCTCACTACGTCAGTGCCCTTTCCTCCTCTGCCCCTGAAGGCTCACAGTTTCTCCCAGAGCACTCCCATCGGCCTGGACTGCCTGGGCTGGAGGCAACGGATCTCCTACCCGGGTGAGTGAATTGTTTCCTCTCTCACTGCAGCCAGGAGTGCAGTACTCTGTGGTGGCAACTTGGTGTCCCGGTCTGTGGGTTTACTGTGGCATATAATGGCAAAAGTAGCGTTGACTTAACAATCCTAACAACCCTTATACTAGTGCAGCCTTCTCTGTACTCAACTGTACTGCTTCAGAAATCAGACCATGTTTCCTCTGAAGCTTTGCCACTCTGCCACTGGAATGAACTAAATATCTTTTGTCCTACTGCTATGGCATTGTGTCAAACTGTGTGGTAGGTTGTTATGTAATTTGTACTTCTAATAACACATGTTTGGCAGCTATTTAGCATGTGGTGGGCATAACTTCTGTAGTATCATGATAGTATCAAGACTCTTGATACTCAGCATGGTATTTTTTTGTGGAGCTCAAAATGTGGTTATTGCACTGGTTGTAAAGTATAGTAAAACCAATGTAAATGCTTTTGATGAGAGGTCTCAACATTTGCTGTCTCTCCTGTTGTATCAATGACCAGAGGGCTGGTCATAAATGACTGGTAATTGGTATTTCCTTAGAGCTTCATGATTTCAAATTGTTAGGGAGGCTGTATCTGTGCATACAAATTATCACGCAAACATTCCCACAGCAAAGCTCAGCGGGACATGTTGATTCCTAGACGACACTGCTTATTAGACATAGTTTGTATTTTAACAAATGCAGTTCTGTCTCCCAATCAGCAGATGGTGTCTGTTAATTTTACCTGAGGTTTCAATAGGCCTGATGTAAGACAGAACCAATATACTGTAGAGCAATAGTGTATGTTAACTGTTATTTTGACTTTTCTGTTACCATCCACTCAAACTTACATTCTAACACATAATTTGGCACAGGGTTTCGAAAGTAATATTTCAACCCCTCCCTAAGTTGCATTGCATCCAGTATACTGGAGATTTAATTGAGTGATCCAAATAGACTCTAGAACAACTGATCACTTACATTTCTACATGCAGTATATGTATTGAAGCACTCATCCAATACGTAGTTGCTTGTTAACATATACATTCTATTTCAGACTATCCATTTTACATGTACACACTGTGCATGTAGGTCATGATAGTCTACTAGTCCATGTTACTGATAGCTCACAATGTTGGTAATTACAGTTGTGGCAGGATGGACTGTCTGTAAATCACATTTTTTTGAAATGTTTCTTCATTCAGCTGCTGAACCCCAACAAGTTTTAGAGTGCTAATTTGAACTGTGGTTCAGAACTCTTGAGTTCAGGACTTCATAGATTAGTATTTTGAGTTGAATTTCATGTTATTCATTTTCTTTATCAATACTGTATACTTTCTAATTTAAAATTAACTTTCTGTGTTCCCTGACAATGGATTTTTAGTTTGCTATAAACAAATGTCAGGATACCTTTCAGTCAGAATAAGAGAATGTCCATCCATGCTGAAGTGTGAGGTCATTCACACATGTAGACGCACAGGAGAGCTTATACAGCATCTAACCACAGACAATTGCATTTACAGCTCTGTCAACAATCACCTTACAGCTGTGTTAAAGCTGTGGGTGCTTACTGAAAAACGATATTCTGTAATTTAGAATTCTCAGTTGGTGCAAACGTGACACCTGTTGGTGAGATGAGGTTAAAGATTATAACCTATACCTGCAGATGAGCCTGACATAGTGGTTAAGATGCTTGCTTGCGGTGTGTCTGTTACAATGGTGCCGTGACTCATACAGTATTGGGTTACAGGGAAAAGAGTGTACTGAACAGTGTTGTGTGAGGACCTTTCAGTATGAATTCTGACCATGAGGTTAAGGGCAGGATTTTCAAAAAACAGTGTTATTGTATCGAACTTGTGGTATAGTAACGAGAGCTTTAGTAGCAAGTGATTTTTAATGAAATGTGTTATAAATCAATCTGTTAAGACAATGAACGCATTTCTCGTTAAAAAGCTTAATTGTCGCAGATCAAGAAAATGAATGGAATCATAATCCGCTGAACGGAAACTACTAGCGTAGAGCGAGACAGCTCTCTCATCTGCGAGCAGCAGCCAAATGGAAATTTTAAATTTACGTTTGAACTGTCATTTGTGTTTGTAGTTAGTTCATTTTTTGGGGGACACATTATAGGTTACCTTCATGGTATAATTTAATGATAACACTATTATTAATAAATGAATCATGATTATAGCAGCAGTTTTTAAGTATTCTGTAAATATTTTGTCTAATAGATAAAAAGTACAATGTGGGGCTGTCAGGTCTTGTTTTCAAAAAATATCGACACGGACATTATATACAAACCAATTGAATATCGTGTGGATATATATGTAGTGTGTGCGTGTGTGTGTGTGTATGTGTGTGTGTGCGTGTGTGTTTAATAGACAGAGAGAATACATGCATGTCTCCAGTCATATGTGGTTTTCACGATCACGTCACCTTAAGTTGTAAATATTTATTACTGCCATAGCCTTATCTTTTCACCTATTGATTCGCTCCATTGCCACTGTACTTTATGCATCCATGCATCCCTTCCTGCGATGTCATCGGGCAGAGTGTTCTGGGCTTAAGGTTACAAATTGTTAAAACAAGTGAACAAATCTCATTCATAACCACAAGTATATAAAAGTTTAAAATATTTCCATAACTAAAAAAATTGAATTATCTAGGTAGTTTCTGTATCGTCTGCGTCACAGCCGCGGTCTGTTCAATTTCTGTTTCAAGGTGGGTTACGACCACTTGATAATGCCAAAATCAATGCCTCATACCGATTTCTTGATTAACACTGGAGTTATCATTTATGACCTTTTTAAAATCCTGCCCTAAACATCCTATCCTATCCTATCCAAACCAAATGAGCCTGGCTCTTTTGTGCTGCGGTTAAGACACTCGTTTGTGGTGTGTGTGATCACTGGTTCACGCCCAGTCTCTACCCTGTTGCATAATTGTCTCATTGAGTGATGGAGTGTCAGACAAGTTTCAACATGAGAGGGAAGGCGGGAGTGAATGAGAGGGAGGAAGTAAACAAAGTCTACTGTCTGATAGAGAAGATTATGCAAACAGCTTTGTCGAGGAATGTTGTAAGCAGACACCTAGGAATTATGTTCAAATTGCACTGCAGAGTTAACGTTAGGTTTTAAAACAGTTTCAAGCTCCTCTCTTCACAATTGGTTGTGAACAAGGCGCTTGAGAAACATTGCTCAAGGATAACAATGTCTTGTCACATTATGCTCTGTAGCCAGTTGCCCTGGGAATCCACGACCTTCCTTGACATCAATTAGAAAGTCTAATTCAGAGTATTTCTTTCTCCCTGAGAGAGCCCTATTCACAAGAGTTTCTGCAGGCGAGGTCTTGTACAGACGGCATCTTTGTACCTTATGAGCTTGTGGTGTAGGAGTTGTGAACGCCTACAGACCCCTGAGATCGTGCGTAACACAATCCAGTAAATTATCCAGCAGCACTCTTAAGGGTCGTCCTCTCTTATTTGCAAGGAGCCACCCATCCTTTCAATCCTCCCACTAACCTAGTCATATGATGGGTTTGTAATTAAATTGATTTAGGTACTGTACCTCAAATGTAAAGATACAAAGTACACAGTTTAAAAAACATGATTATGGGGGGGGGCTGTATGACCTATGACCTCTTTTGACCTTGATTTTCTTAAGAAAGTTGGCAATGAGTAACTCACTAGAATCATAAGCATTATTTCCGTGGATTTTGAGCAAATCTGCATTAATCATTCTTAAATAAATGAATAAATAAATACATTGTGAATCCATCCCTAACAGGAGTATATATCTTTTCTAGCTACAGTGTTACACAGTCCTGTTCATTGGTTTGTCTTTACTACATTCTTCCAGTTTAGGTTTCTGTGTGCTTTACTATATCATGCCTGTTTTCCAGTCAAGTTTGTTTATATTTCACAAACGTAGTTTCCACAATGTTGTATAGACATGTTTATGCTACTACTTTTAGCTCAATAAGCAAAATAGGGTTTGCTTTTTTCTATTGATGTTTTTGTTAAGCCGTAGTGATAACATTTGAAAACATATTAGTTAAGATGTAATGAAATAACTTTGTTAGCTCCATGTCCTTTTGAAATGTTACAGAACCCCCTGCAGTGTTTATAAGAAACTCATTATTTTACGGTTGCTATACCCTGTGTTGTCAATATGTCAGCAATATTTTTTAACATACTGTATTCCCAATTGTTTAGATTTCTTTTTCATTCATAGATAAATCAACTAGGGAATTCGTTTTTTTTTTTCAACTCTTGCTCGTGAACGTTCGCCAGGAGAATAAGGATTTTTCTTCTAAACATCACAGTGCATCCGGTTCACACTCCCTCCTGCAACAATGCTGGGGCTCTTGTGGGAACAGAAAACCAGCATTGTTGCAGGAGGGAGTGTAATCTGGATACACTGTGATCCTTAGAAGAGATGTTTTATTTCTCCTGGCTCACACTCCCGAGTAAATGTTGTGAAGTACACTGTAATCAAAAGTTGATTTATGACCCATGATGTGTAAACAATGTGTTTAAAAATATAACGCTGCAATACGGGCAACACAGGACACAGAAAGGTAACGTAATGCATTTTTGCAGCAACGTTGAATTAAAAAGCTAACAGAATTAGCCTTGGCATAAATTTTTCATAAGTCTGTAGTGTGCTGTGTGCTTTATGTGGTGCCAAACTAGGCCTGGTTCATTTGTTTTAACCCTTTCACCTTATGACAAGCTACCATTGTAAAAAGCCATTTGGTATTGTATAAAAGCTGTCAGAAACAGACTGTTACAGCAAGGGCAGATTCCTAATACTGTATATTCTTCTAAATCCCCATTGTTTTTACTCCGTATCTAGCAATATCAACAGCATCCCTCCTCAATGGCTGGCCAAGAAATTGACATTTTTGTATCAAACTAGGCTAACCAAACAAGGTTTCCAAACATTTCAAAGTGCTACAGTATGCTCATCAAGTTCAACTTCGAACTGAGATTCCAAACCAGAGTCTTATAATTGCTTGTCCTCACCTGCCTCTCTTCACCTCATTCACGCCAAACCTGCATACAGCGCCTCCCACTGTCATAATTGTCAGAAAAATAACCAGCAAGGATGCTGAAGTATAGTCATTAGAAACCTTTACATCAGACAAGTGATGAGCCACAAGCCAGTTCATATACAGCTCAGAGTGTATGCAGTTTGTGCATTGTTGGTACAGTCATACAGGTAGTATTGCTGTATTATGTAACACATTTTAATAATGGCCGGAAATGTATATGAATTACAATAGAATGTCGCAGGTTCAAAATTCAAGTGGAACAAGATGAAATTCATAGAAATTATCTTTATGTTTTTGTTCTAGCATTTTACATAAATAACAGTATGGGATACTATGAAAGAAGAATTAGGTGGACTTGATTGAAGTCTTTAAAATCTTTAAAGTACTTGACAAAGTTAACCCTAACTAATACTTTAAGCGCAGCAGAGAAACCAGGACCAGAGGCCAGTTGGAAATTAAGTGGAGATAGACTTAGTATAGAGGGATAGACACTTCTTCACATAGAGAGTGGTGAAGGTATGGAATGGCTTACCTCGTCTTGTTGTTGAGGCAGAATCACTTGACAAAGTTTCGAGATACATTTTGTTTATATATAATTTAATAAACTGTTTTCAGCCAAGCTTGAGTACTGTATCTGATGCAGTTGTAATTGCCAGAATAGAAAGAAAACATTCATTGCCCTGAATAAAGCCTCGCCCACACGAAGCAGACTTTATTGGACGAACCATGAATAAAACATTTGGAATGTCTTGAACATTCCTTTTGCATCTTTATGTTAATATCGTTTGAAGGAATTGCAGTACCATTCTGACTCAACATGCACAGTATTTACAAACACAGCTATGGTGGCTTTGTATTGGAGGTAAGTGATCACTTTATTTTCATCAGAGAATTATATTTCCTAATTTACTGGGGACTGTCTGGTTTATGTATTCTGAAAAGTAAAAAAAAACACGGCACTGTTATTGAATAAATCATGAGCCTAACAAACCACTTAAAAAAACGTATTGAACATATTTTATGTTATAAATAGAACAAGAAAATAAAGTAATTAAATGTATTTGCTTTACCATACTGCATTGAATTTAAAATTATTATATTGTTAAAGATTGTGTAAAACCTATTGCACCTGTACAGAGAAACCTAGTCCCCAAAGGGACTGGGCATTTGTGACTGCTTAGGACAGGTGACTGCTTAGGACAGGTGACTGCTTAGGACAGGTGACTGCTTAGGACAGGTGACTGCTTAGTAGCTGGTGAGGTCAGGTGACCACTTAGTTAAGGAAAGACAGATTTACTGTGATTTACCTTTATTTTTAAGAAGCAATTTTTACACTTCATAGTTGCTATTGTGTTGAGATAGCAAATATTTCTATATTGTTAGGTATTACATTAATTCCAATAAATACAATGTATTTGCCATATACAGTCTACTACACTATACACTGTACATTGTAATAATTAAAAAAAAAAACATATGGAGGCTATAAACATACATTGTTTTGTATGCTATATTGTGCTACTGTACTTCAGATGGCAGAACAATTCTGTACAGCAACTTACATGTTTGCTTTTATTTCTTAAAGGTACATTGAGTGGGGTGGAAATTAGCTGCAAATAGCCAAAGTGATATTATCAGGAACTTGTCTCAATTAACTCCTGTTATATTCTGGCTGGGGCATTTCAATATGGTGATAATGAGTGGAGGATAATATGAAGTAGGTTTGACTGTATTAATAATTTTGGAGCAGATCAATTGAATATACTGTACCCTGATGTGTGGGGCAACATTTCTTCAAATTTACAGTAGGTTCAGAATTATAAGTTACCCTTTGTGTTCCCTTCTAAAAGTTTACAACAGTATTTTTTAATATGTTTTACCATACCACGCTGGTCTTTACAATACTTTATGTTTTACCATACCACGCTGGTCTTTACAATACTTGCCTTTACTTTACCATGCTTTCACTATGCTTTATTGCATTTTTCTGAACTTTTACTATGGGAGATCTTTCAAAGGGTATTAACATTGTTTAAGTAAACACCTTTAATAACAAGGTTCAGTGACTTACCTGTAACTCATGTTATAATACTAAAAGGAATAGACATTTAAAGGGCTACATTTTAAAAGCATTTATTCCAGTCTTTAATAAACTCCTTTTTTTTTTTAAAGAGGTCAAACGCCTGTTCATTTTACAATACTAGAAGCAAACAGCAGTTGTATATTTTGAGTCCTCTTAAGCACTCTCGATCTGTTTTGAATCTTATTTAGTAAGATTAACATGATTTTTTCTCCTTTAAAAAATTGGAAATATTTGAAAATAAGTCTGGAATTATTTAGCCAGAGGCATTGTAATACAGAGTGGTTCATACATACATATTAGAGTACACTATACCAGTATGTTATGTTTAGAACTACTGCATCAGTGATGTTATCAGGTTGTCTTTAACAACAGATTGTAGAGAAGATTTCAGAGGATTTGATTCAGTGCTGGTCAGTGATCGGAATTTAAGGTATTTGCCCAGTGTTTTGATGGTGCATGGTTTGTGTTATTTTTCCTGGCTGGAAAGTGTCTTTATAAGCAAGTGTGGGAGGTTTCAAGAATGTAAGATCCAAGCCAGTTAATATCAAGCACTGCCCTTCACCCACTGCTTACTGTATAGCTCTCTTGTTCCAAGTCTACTACAGCTGTTGGGTAGTGCAGTATTTTCACTGGTCTATGACTGGGAAAAACACCATCTCATCTAGGACAAACCCTTGGCAGGAATGCAGAGCAGAATGTCAAGAAGTAAAAGACCATGAGGATATAGCTAAATTTAGTTTATATCTACCAGTGTCTTTTTTATTGTTATAATTAAACTCATTTTGTATTGTTTCTACTGTGTATTGCCTATTGTGTCTTTGTAGTTTCCCAGACAAATTTCATGACTTAAACTGTACTGGATTTATTTTAAAATGAAGCTACAAAAATAAATAAACCTCACAAGGAAGCAGCAGCAAATAGCGAGTGTATTATCAAAATACATAGGGCCCTATGTTGATGCAAGTGCAAACACAAAAGCACATTTTCTTAGAGGAAATAAAGCAATTTAACCATTAAAAAACAAGAACCACCTCAGCACTTAACCCCTTCTGCAACTTAGTTGTTCCTAGTTTGCTTGTTTGACAGTATATTTTTTACAATACTTTTTCTTTTGGTCTTTTTTCAGAAAATCCCCCTTTGCCCTTGCTTCAAAATAAGGCCCTTACTGTTTTATTTCAGCTTAATT
This sequence comes from Acipenser ruthenus, assembly GCF_902713425.1. Lineage (NCBI taxonomy): Eukaryota > Metazoa > Chordata > Actinopteri > Acipenseriformes > Acipenseridae > Acipenser > Acipenser ruthenus. Next base: position 21,045,750 of record NC_081205.1, read on the forward strand.
TTAGTAATCCACTTCCACTTGGGAAACTTCCATTTGGTGAACACCAAGAAGGAACTGTAGAACCACCCTGTCATGCAGTTGTCTTATACACAGTAAAACTTCAAAATGGGAAGTTCAATAGCACTTCAAAATCTCCAATGGCAGTATTAGGAATAGATACCTTGGAAATGAATAGCATAAGGCAGAAGCCCTGTTGTGCTGCTGCTGGCTGAGTGGTCCCACACTGCAGCCTGAATCGCCATGGCATGATTTTTCAGACCAGCTTGTGGGAGTAGTTCATTACCGTAGGCTTCGCAGACCTTATGCACAATGAGTTGTATTGTGTAACGCTTACATATTTAATACAGTACTCAGATCTGTCTGCTAGATAATATACCAATGCCATCAGTTGTTTCATTTCATAAATCATTACTTTAGAAATAACGTAATGCAGAAGAGAAGGTAAGGTGTAGGAGTTTCAATAATAATATATTTCAACATTTAATGAGACATGTCTTGCTTATTAAATTAGGATGATACATTGTAACTTTATACTATATTCCTGCATCAGGAAAATTACATTTTCACTAGTAAAAATAATATGTAAAAAAAAATGTTACAAAAGCTATACAGCATCTTAAATGCAAAACAAAAAAGTATATAGGCTTTAAATAAAGCTATGACGACTTCCAAGAATGTCGGTCTAGTCTAGTCTGTGTAGCCACCATTGCAGAAATCACATTTTCTGAGGTAAATTACTGTAGGAAACAAGTATCCCACACAGTAGTTCTATAACATTTGGGGTACCACTACACGACACTACAAAATACCAAGATACTATTTCTGGCACCAAATCCTAATAGATTGATGTGGTTTCCCTGTCATTAACCAGAAACCCATTCATTAGCAGTTACCATCAGCAAGAGGTAGAACAATTTCTTCCCATGAAAACAGTGAACTAGAAGTGTGTTTGCCTAACACAGCAAATAGCCCCAATTTGCACTTTTTTCAGGGAACTATGTGTGATAACAATAGGCATTTCCCTTATAATTTTGAAGCCATATACACATTTTCAAATGCTTTTGTCAACAAGTCATTTGCAATTCATATATAAGTCACAATCTGAGTCACAAGTTCACTAAATAAGAAAAGTGTTTGTTAAACACACAGATATATATATAAACTAAAATGAATATGATTTATACTGTACTGTACAATGTTAGGGAAATGATCGGGCTCCTCAGAAATGCTGCCAGCCAGACTACCAGCTGTTAGTAAGAAAAAGAGTTATAACATTTCAGCTCCTGTTATTCGGCAGCCCTTGCTTTATTAATGTTGTTGTTGAGTGGGTTGGGGTGTAAACAGGGGGGGGCGCTGCTTTCATTCCCACAGCTCATTGACAAAGCAGTGAGAGTGAGTCCCCCTTTAGAGGAGCCCCAGTGATGTCAGTGATGTGTGTGTGTACAGGAAAGGCAGCAGAGCTGGTGAGCAATGAAGACTAAGCTCCAGTCAGTCAGTCAGTCAGTCAGTCAGCCAGCCAGTCACTAGACAGTTGTACCAGGTACCACTCTGAGGAGCCTGCCTGCTATAGCTGTAGAAAGCACCACAGACAAAAGCATCTCCCCTGGACGCATGAGGACCCAGCAGTGTGCCGAGGGGAGCGGTCCCCACACTGGAGGAAGCTGCAGCAGCAGTGGCAGCTCAGGACTGTCCCCCAGCTCCGACTCAGACAGCAGCGGGGCGGGAGGAGGAGGAGGAGGTGTCGCGGGGATTAGGGGGGTCCTGTCCCGGTACTGGAGCCTGGAGAGCCTGCATTCTGTTACTGGTAAGAGCCCAGCATCCTTTACTGCTACTCCTACTGACCTTATGGGGAAGCGATAAGCAACAAGGGATAACATTTGAATCTGTATGGGCTCTGCTAGTCCTTTTCAGTGACTGACTGACATTGGAAGGTGGAAGGGAATGAATACAGGTTTTTCTCTGCTTGTTGTGTTTTAATGTTTTTGACAGGTTTTATAGGGTTTATTTTATTGTGATAAAAGGGTTTAGTAAACACTGGTACAGTTTCAGAAGCAACGGTTAGGAAAGCAGAACTGTTATAGGTGTACAGTATGTATTCATCGATCTTGGTACTCTTTGGCATTGAGTATCATTTTCAGAAGTGCTAACTTGGTAAAATGAAAAGTACTTAATGAAGTTAAAAATATAAAATAAATACAAATACACTACTGCTGAAATTCAAAGATAAGTTAAGAGTGGCTTGTTTATGGCACACTATGTTTATTTTTTTTTCTGCTGAACTTTCTTGAATAATCAAACTGTAGTTCTTATTCTTATTGTATCTCTTTTGTACAGTGGTTAAGATGCACACTTTTACAGAGGCACTGTGACTCAGATTCTTGCAGACTCTAACCCTGCAGGCCAGTAAAGGAAGAAGCTCTGCATGGTATTTTTTTGGGGAATAACAAAATTGTTAGCCTTTACCATCCTCTGTCTGATGGTTTGCTGAGGGATGATGTTTGACAAACTATTCAGGTGGGAACTGGGACCCTGTAGAACAATGTGTGTTTACCTTTGATTTAAAATTGGGGTCTGAATTGGGGGCCGAATATGGGAGTGCTGAAGCATTATTATTTAATTATGTTAAACGATGCTTCTTTATCCTTAATCTAAATTCTGAATATTTCCATAAGCCAGTGAAAATATGTCCTGTAGTACAATAAAACACCATCCTATTTGGTCCTTCTTACTTTCAAATGATGTCCATCTGTTTTTCCATGTTGTTTTGCTTTGGGGCATGATGGATGCTTGTAACACTGGATCAGCCAAGTCACCCCGGGGGCCACCTAAATTAGTTTTTATCAGAGATTTTATACAGTGGAGGATTGCATTGAAAGTATGGCACAACAAATACTGTACAGTTTTTCGTTTTTGAAAGCATGCAGAATTTGGTTGGACATTGATCCTTACTTTGTATTATGATGTTAATTGCTTGTGTCAGGCTTTCAGACAGCAAAGAAACAGGGAAGCTGCACACTCAAACATACTCCTTAAGGTTTTAAAATTTATTGAGAAAGAAACCAACGTTTCGGCTGCAAAGCCTTCATCAGGGTACAGAGAGCCACTAATAGAGTGTTTTTTTTATAGACAAAGTAGCAGATGAATTAAGAAGTCACAATCAGTCTTCATAATTGAAAGCTGTATAAAGACATAATAGATTGAAACAAGTTATTAATTCAAGATAAGTATAGAATCACTTGGATAATGTTGCATAATTCATCAATAGTAATAATGCAAAAGACAAAGCAAATATATAACCAATTATACCTTATAATGGATAATTGTAACACCTAATCATTAGCTTTTAAAAAAATAATTAAACTAAATGAAATTAACAATTTAACAAAAGCATAATCTTTATTATTGAAATTTCTAAACACATATCTGTAAATTCCAAAAAATAAATAAATTAAAATTGATCATAGAAGAAAAGCAATAATAGTAATAATAATAATTTAAAGGAATGGTCTAAGATCAAAATCAATATTCATATCATTAGGAATAAGAGTTTTTAGATTATGAATCCAAAAAGCTTCTCTTTTTAAGAGAAAAGTATCAAAATCACCACCCCTCCTTGAAAATTCAACCTTTTCTATACTAAAATATCTAAGAGATTATGGCTTCTATAAAATGGGCAGCAACTGGATAGGTTTCATTTTTACATCTTATCGTGCTACAATGTTCAGCTATTCTAGTTTTAATAGCACGTTTAGTTTTACCGACATAAGATTTACCACAAGGGCATTGGATCAAGTATATCACTCCCTTTGTGGATTATACCTTTACTAGGAGTCATTTTGTCAGTAAATTGGTGTTTGAAAGAATGGCATTTCAAAGTGCTTTTACATTGAGCACATGCTCCACATTTATAATTCCCATCTGGTATAGGTGTTAAGAGTAGTTGTTGAGGAGAGGGAGACAAATCAGTTTTAACCAGAAGATCCCTAAAATTCTTTTAAAGACAACACGACGAGGATCCAAGAACAGATGTGTCAAATTGCTGTCCGATTTTAAAATGTGCTAATATTTATGTAAAATTCCTTTAATTTGTTCAAAACATTTTGTATATTTAGTGGAAAAAATGACAGAATTGTGCTTAGTTTTAGCTTTAGCTTGTAAAATCTATTTTCTTGATTTTTGAGAAATCTTTTGGGCAGCAACATTTCTCCCTGTATCGCTGTTTCCAAAATATTTCTTTCATATCCGAAAGGTTGGATGAAAAATCAGTCTCGTTGACAAATGTGTTTAATTCTACAGAATTGACTATAGGGTAAACTGTTTTTCAACGGAAGAGGATGGTATCTATCTGATGTTAATAAAGTATTACAGTCAGTGGGCTTTTTGTACAAATTAGTATATAATGTATTGTTTTCCTTAATAGTCCATAAATCTAAGAAGTTACTTTGCTCAAGATTGTATTGTATGGAAAATCTTAAATGTTCACAGCAAGAATTCAGAATATTAAGAGCTCCTGAACCACCTCCTCTCCACAAAACAAATATATCGTCTATGTATCTTTTCCAAAGTAAAATATTATGCAAAAAATGGGTAATTTGCAGATCAAAAATGGATTGTTCCTCTAAATAGTCTACATACAAATGAGCATAATTTGGTGCCATGGACGCACCCATGGTAGTTCCTTTAATTTGAAGGAAAAAAAAATCTAATTAAATAACAAAATAATTATGAGAAAGTACCAATTCAGCCAAACTCAAAATACATGAATTAGAAGGTAAAGGATCATTGTTTTTGGAGGAAGTGTTCAAGAGCATGCAATCCACCATAATGAGGAATATTTGTATACAGACTTTCAACATCAAATGTCACAAGAATAATTGATTCTGTAACGGGTCCCAAAGATTTGATATTAGAAATCATATTAACATTGAATTCAATATTAGTAACATTCAACCAAAGTTGAATTGGAAAGCATAAATACATGGACTTTAATAGATTATGACAAACCATTCCAACATTGCAGTAATAAGGGGTTTGCACTCTTGGTTTGCTGGGCAAACAAAACAAATCATAATCATTGCATGACAGTCGACTGCTGGGTGACTAAACCATTGTATCTCTAATGTATTGGAAGTTATTTGTGGTGTACCATAGTAAAATCCTACTCGGAGAAACTGCAGTGACATCATTTTGCCCTTTTGATAGTTCATCACGCCTTTAATGCACAACCAAAATGTATCTATAGCCACCAGATTATCACACATGTGAAGAGGTGGGAGCACAGACTTCAGTACTGCTGAGTATTGTCTGAGCTCCATACACTGTATATAGCAAATACTGACAGTATTTCATTTAGATTAATACGCCTTAGGCAATATCCCAGTAGTTTTAACTATTACACACACTATGGCTACAGGAGTGTGTTTATGGAAGCTGTGTCTGTCTAATGGAATGTATACATTTACTATTGCTTTCACAATTGCCTATCTGACCTTTTTAAGCCTTGAATGGGGGACAAAGGTTGCGTGACAGGTCACATTCAAAAACTGAAGAAAGCACTGTGTTTATTTGATTTGACCTGTAAGAGAAAGAGCGGGGTTGGGGGTAAGCTAGGTTTTTTAATTCAAGGTTTGGCAGTGTGACAGAATACCCAGTATATTTCCCAGCTCAGTTGCATCTTTCCACATTGCTGAATTCTGAGTGCTAAATTCTGGTGCTACAGGTGTTTTTTGGGGTTTTTTTTACAGCTGGCTGGACTGTGAGGGAATGTTGTTGCTGTTGTGTTTTGCCTTACAATAGTAGTTCTTATAGTTGCGGTTAAATTACTGCATGTTTTCTGTCTTGTCCATCTGTCTTTGTCTGTTTGTTACATTTTTACGTATATTTATAGAAGCGCTTATTAGTTTGTGATGAACTTTGGTTAGAACATTTTTAATTCAAGTTATTAAGAGTATACAAATCTGGGAGTAGTATAAATGGAGGCATCTGTCCAGTTGTCTGTATGTCTCAGATGTGCATTAACAAACTTAGATGTAGGTTATAGGGATCTGCTTTTTCATGTTTCATGTTCATCTGTATTTACATCCGTGACAGGGGTTGTATGTCAGTGACATGCATGTTTAACTAGGTCTAGACAAGGAATAATACTTTCTCATTGACAGTGGTGACCTTGGGAACAGTGGTGCAGAATTTGGATAATTAGTTAGGCCAGAGTTTTATTGATTTATTACATTGGGATTTAGCCAGGACATTGGGATTAGCATTTCTTCAAAACAGTGCCAGCGGATCTTTACTGTCCACTGAGTAGAGAGGTTAATGTGTCATCCAGAGGTAGTATACTGTATAATATACTGTACCTCCCTCCGAACACCACGCAGCACCTGGTTTTCCACGTTCTCATGTTCAATTATGAACTGGCCAAGAACTGCAGCAAAACAGTGAATGTAAAAGGAACATTAGTGATTGTAAGGAGAACTGGATTGTACATTTCTTTGGATCCTTTTGATCAGGCATCCTCAGCAGGATGCCTTATCCCTTATAAAAAGTTTCCCATAGTAAAAGCAAAACATGCATTGTTAAACATAGGTAAGCATTGTAAAGAGGAATGGTAAAACATATTAAAAGCATGACAAACCATGGCAAACTGTGGTAAAAGCATGAGAAAACTGCAATAATACTGTGAAAATTTACCATTGTAAACTGTTGTAAGGGATGTCATGGGGGGCCTGGAGCCAAGAAATGTAGGCCCCCTGGCTTAGAAGCTCAGTAGGTGAAATATGGAAAAGCATGATCTCATAAACTATTTTCCCTCAGCCTGTCCTTTCTAAATAAAAGGAAACAATGTTTCTGAATTTCCAATGGTAAACAGAAAAATAAACTTAAATAGGTCGCATTTATGAGAAAAAACAAAATACCCCAGAGCTAACTTGGCTGCTGTTCTAAGCAGATCATCAAAGCATGCAAAAAAAACAAAAACAAAACACGGTAGGTATTTCATCAGAGATGGTTATTATGGTGTGGCGGAGTGTCCTGCCCCATATATATATATATATATATATATATATATATATATATATATATATATATATATATATATGTGTGTGTGTGTGCACTGTTGTTATTATTTGTATTATTGTTTGTGGTGCGGATAAAAGCGCAGAGTATTTGTTATTGTGTGACTGATCAGCTACTGATTATTTAACTAGCTGACAGTCACGCATCCTTACTAAACTCGTGCAGACAGTGGCCGAGGGGTAATAAAATTATTAACAGCTAGTTAACCCCTCGGCCAGAATATAAAAGCCTCCAGCTGTCCGCGCTAGAGCAGAGTGTCAGAGGCGAGACAGGTTTTTGAGGAGAGGAGAGGAGAAACAACTGTTAAACCTTATTTGTTTATTTGTTTGGCCAACGCACCTTTTTGTTTGTTGTTTGTTTAAATCTTTTGTTTGTTTTATCATTTAATAAATACGCTGAGTGCCATAGCATTCAGTTTCACCACCATCCATTCCTTGTTTACTGTTACTCCTTCCTGGTCCGTGACGTCATCACAGCAACAGCTCGGCCACATATTGTTAGAGAATTAGCGTTTAAGAAACACAGGACAAAGCTAATGGTTGAAAACTAAGCAGGTAGTGAAGTAACGCAAGCTATTATTATTATTATTATTTATTTTTTATACTTACAGTCGTAAACAAAAATACATTTCAAGAGAGTTGTAATGTCTTGTAATACTGTAAACAGTACATTGTTGACTGGCCATTGTTTTTGGTCCTTTATCACTTTTGAGTCTAAAAGGTAATGGTTAAGGTTATGGCTTTAGAGAGCCTATTGTAGAAGGTGGAAAGAGTGGTTGTATCAAAAATGAAGGCTCCTGATAACATATACTTATGCAGGAAAATACATATAAATGTAAGTTATCCTTATCAATTTTAAAGTATAAAATAAACACAAACCACTAACACTCTTAATAACCAAGGTGATTATTTAGCACTCAATATTCCATTTAGATCACTTAGAGCTGATGTGGTATGCAGTGGGTTCATCAATTAATACATATCTTTTTTAATATTAATATTATTCACTGCCAAAGATCCCAAAAGGATGTAGAAGTCTTACTAGTCCATTACAATAAAGGCTGGGTTCGTTCTCCATAAATGAACATCATGAATGCATAACTGTAATACCACTCCAGGTAGCTAAACCTAGTTTGAGTCTCATGGACTTTACGTAAATATTCAGTCTTTTAGGAGTATATATTCAGATGTTGAGAAAATCTATTATGTTTGACAGCTAGTAGTTTCTGATTCTTTGAGCAGAGGGGAGCAGTCAGATCCAGTATGGGGAGGCTATGGGGTTCAGAACAGTTTAAGCACTCAAAGGGGAGTGTCACAAAGACGGCCAGAGTGGGTGGCGTCAGACCAGACAGGAATACACAGACAGAGACGGTGGTGATGAGGAGCTGAGTGCAATGGCTGCACTCAGCGTTTATTTAACAAATAAAAGGGTTTAACAGTACAAAAAACAGGACACGGCACTTGACGCCAAAAGAAACATATAAACAAAACGGACTAAACAGTGAACAGACAAACGGACAAACACGGTGAGCAGATAACACTAATTACTTTACTTTAGACTTTCTTTTCTCCTTCTCTCTCTCCCGTTCTCCACTCACCGAACACCAACCACGAGTGACTAAAAATGTGCCTATTTATACTGTTGTGCTGGGATTCAATTACTAATTAATTATTCACTTGAATCCCAGCACGTGAATTAATTCTGTGCAACCCCGTGCTCACATATTACATTTAACCAGCACGTGAAGTGATTTGTGCTCTCCTCGTGCCTAAATACAAATCTACACTTTAAATATACGTGAAACACAGACCCGTTTATATCCCGTGTACCAATCTATACACCAACATTAACACACACACGCACGCAACATACAACACAGATCACACAAATGCACACAGGGGCGGGGCACTTTGCCACATATACCCCCCCTTGTGCGCAGCACACATGGCCTCAACGGCCACCTCCCCCCTTAAAAACCCAGCAGTCCAGAACAAAGTCTCGGGCTGGGAAGGGAGGCTTCAGTGGGCCCTTGGCTGGCAATGCTGTCAGCACCCCTGCCGGTAGTGGCACGGCTGACAGCCTGTTGGTCCCATCCTGCAGCGAAAAAGCTGCGGGGGCAGGTGGTCCCCCGACCTCCCCCTTCTTCGTAGCCGGCAGCTCCCTCCTGTGGGGCTCCGGCCACAAGAACTCCTGCAGCGAAACTGCTGCTGGGGAAAGTGGTCTCCAGACCTCGTCCCCCTTCTTCGTGGCCGGCAGCTCCCCTTTCTGGGGCTCCGGCCACCGTACTCCCTGCGGAGGTACGGGCAGCAGAGGCAGCTCCTGCTCCTCTGCTCCGGGCGGTGGCGGAGGCAGAGGCAGCTCCAGCTCCTCTGCTCCTGGCGGTGGTGGAGGCAGAGGCAGCTCCAGCTCCTCTGCTCCTGGAGGTGGTGGAGGCAGAGGCAGCTCCAGCTCCTCTGCTCCTGGCGGTGGTGGAGGCAGAGGCAGCTCCAGCTCCTCTGCTCCTGGAGGTGGTGGAGGCAGAGGCAGCTCCTGCTCCTCTGCTCCTGGAGGTGGTGGAGGCAGAGGCAGCTCCTGCTCCTCTGCTCCTGGAGGTGGTGGAGGCAGAGGCAGCTCCTGCTCCTCTGCTCCTGGAAGTGGTGGAGGCAGAGGCAGCTCCTGCTCCTCTGCTCCTGGCGGTGGTGGAGGCAGAGGCAGCTCCTGCTCCTCTGCTCCTAGTGGAGGAAGCGGTGGAGGTGGCGGAGGCAGAGGCAGCTCCTGCTCCTCTGCTCCTGGTGGTGGTGGAGGCAGAGGCAGCTCCTGCTCCTCTGCTCCTAGTGGAGGAAGCGGTGGAGGTGGCGGAGGCAGAGGCAGCTCCTCTGCTCCTGGCGGCGCTGGCTCCCTCCGCTGTGGCGGCTGGGCTGGTGCGCGCCGTGCTGCCTTCAGCAGCATGAATAGAGGCTGCTGGGGGACACCAGCCTCCTGCCCCTCTCCCCCCCAAAAATTTCCAGGGGGTTGGGCCTGTAACTCCTCCCCTTCCGGCCCTTGGGGCTGAACCAGCAGGCATTTTCCCTCTGCTGGTGGCTTGGGTCCCAGGGCTGTGGAAGCCCCGACTTGCCTCCCTTTGGGCTGTGGACGCACCGACTCCTCCCTTTTGGGCTGTGGACGCACCGACTCCTCCCTTTTGGGCTGTGGACGCACCGACTCCTCCCTTTTGGGCTGTGGACGCACCGACTCCCCCCTCTTGGGCTGTGGACGCACCGACTCCCCCCTCTTGGGCTGTGGACGTTCGGGCTCCCCCCACTCAGGCGTAGGACGTTCGGGCTCCTCCCACTCAGGCGTAGGACGTTCGGGCTCCTCCCACTCAGGCGTAGGACGTTCGGGCTCCTCCCACTCAGGCGTAGGACGTTCGGGCTCCTCCCACTCAGGCGTAGGACGTTCGGGCTCCTCCCACTCAGGCGTAGGACGTTCGGGCTCCTCCCATTTGGGCTGTGGACGCTCAGGCTCCTCCCATTTGGGCTGTGGACGCTCAGGCTCCTCCCGCTTGGTCTGTGGACGCTCAGGCTCCTCCCCATAGCTGCGGAAGGGACAGTGGGCGAACAGGTGATCCTGGTCGCAGAGGAGGCACCCCGGCGATGGCTTGTTACATCGCCGTGGATGCCTGGCCCTTAGGCGGCACTCCTCCTCCCTGTCCTTCACCTCTTTATCCGGTTCCTCCTCCTCCTCACCTTGGAAGGGGCAGATCGCCACCGTGTGTCCGTAGACTCCACAGGCCATGCACCAGCCTTGGTCCTCGAGGCCCCCGAGGAGGTCCTCCAGGTCCCGGCAGCCGTCTCTCCAGCCTTCCATTTTCACTTTTTTTTTTTTTTGAAACCAGTCCTGTGGTTTTTTTTTTTTTTTTTTTTTTTTTTTTTTAAACACAAAACCCCCTCTCCTGGTCTGACGCTTGGAGGCGCTGTTATCCCACGATGACACCACGTGTCACAAAGACGGCCAGAGTGGGTGGCGTCAGACCAGACAGGAATACACAGACAGAGACGGTGGTGATGAGGAGCTGAGTGCAATGGCTGCACTCAGCGTTTATTTAACAAATAAAAGGGTTTAACAGTACAAAAAACAGGACACGGCACTTGACGCCAAAAGAAACATATAAACAAAACGGACTAAACAGTGAACAGACAAACGGACAAACACGGTGAGCAGATAACACTAATTACTTTACTTTAGACTTTCTTTTCTCCTTCTCTCTCTCCCGTTCTCCACTCACCGAACACCAACCACGAGTGACTAAAAATGTGCCTATTTATACTGTTGTGCTGGGATTCAATTACTAATTAATTATTCACTTGAATCCCAGCACGTGAATTAATTCTGTGCAACCCCGTGCTCACATATTACATTTAACCAGCACGTGAAGTGATTTGTGCTCTCCTCGTGCCTAAATACAAATCTACACTTTAAATATACGTGAAACACAGACCCGTTTATATCCCGTGTACCAATCTATACACCAACATTAACACACACACGCACGCAACATACAACACAGATCACACAAATGCACACAGGGGCGGGGCACTTTGCCACAGGGAGTCAAAGGGGAGTTTGCCAATAAGCTCATGTTTCTCTGTAGAGCAACTGCCAGCAAGGCAATGGACCTCTATGATGTAAAACAAAGCTCTACAGTATTAACCTGATGATTCATACATTGTCATATACACTGTGTTAGTTTATGCAATGTTATTTTAAAATACAACAACTAATTCAAAGTATTTTGTTAAAAATGAATTCTTATGACAACGCAATCTTTTTCTATGAATCATGATCTGAAAAATAGTAATCCATCTGACTGGAATGCCTTTCAAAAGTATATGACTGTGGTGAAGATGTATTTAAGGATTAGGTTAAGATACCAGTGGTTGGTGATATAACTGTTTTCCCTCTGCTGCCTCAGTATACGTCTTTAGATGTAGCTGTTGCATTCCCTGCATACCTCCCATTGATGATGTGAATTCCTGTTTGTTTGACTCCTTTGTGTTGAACAGGAGCTGTCAGGCTAATTCTAGCTGAATATTAAAGTGTCTGTGTATCTCAGGGTTTCCATTGAGACTTAATATTTCAAATATTTTGTACAGGATAAGCACCTGTATAGCAGCACAATGCATCTGTTTGTTTGACACCTTGTCAGACAGTTGGAAAATTGTACAAAGACATTTCCATTCATGCACTGGTTCTTCAGTCAAAAGGGCACATAGCTGAGCCAATGAAAAAGCCATATTCTGCTGTTTGACCAGTCAGTGATAGTTGGAGCATGGCCTTTGACAGAACATCAATAGATCTGTATTAAAAGAAGTTCTGGGGTCGTGCAGTATTCCACAGTACAAACTACAAATCACACTGTTTTACATGTGTTGTAATACAGTATATCCCACATACTTTGAACAGGTGTTCTATGTCAATGGCTGACATAGACTGAGCCTCCATCTTGCCATTCTGCCCTCAATACTGCTCAAGTCTAAATGCAGCATCTTTGTAAGGCAAGACAACAATGGAAATGAGACACCAGAAACCTTGTAATTAATGGAGCAGGTCCTAAATTAAAAGCCCATTTAAGCATGTTTGGCATAGCAGAGCAAAATGACCATTTCTAATCTGGAAACTAGAGGTATATGTTTATGATATCTGGCTGCATAGTGAAAGAAGTCTGCTGTAAAAGAAACGTGCACTAATGTTCTGTATTCATCAAACTTCTCATATATATTTTGTGTTTTAACACATTTTCTAACACATTTATGAGGACAAGTGTAACGGGGGCAGGGAAGCCAAACCAGTCAAATGGTGTGCATGGCTACAGCAGGGGCAACTACGCTCAGGCTAAGCCACCATTGACTACGCCAGCTCTATAAAAAAAACAAAAAAACAAACAACTCAAATGGAATGTTTCCCAATTTTGCCCTAGTTTAACAGCACAGGTTCTTTTATTGGGAAAGAGCAATGCATGAACCACCAGAAAAGTAGAGGACAAGCAAAATAAAACAACCCAGAGTTAATTGCATTGGTGAATTGGAGATGTGGTTGAGGACTCAGTCAACAAAATGTATTCAAATCAAAATAACTCAGTGCTCCAACTAAACAAAACCCAGCGAGTCCTCAATCTCACCTCCAATGGAGTTCAGATACCGAGCATCGGGCACGTATTCCATTGACTACATAACCCCATTCTCACAGCTATCAGAGAAAGGAGATGGATTTTCATTTTACAGGCTAAATAATCACATAGGAGCCATTCAAGATCTCCCCCTACACCTCTCACTACAGACAGAGCCAGTGCTGGGCTAAGAATGTAGCAGTAACGGCAACACATGAGCTACAATTGCTATATGTGGATACACACCACTGCCAGTGTACTACGCTACAGTTCATAAACTTCACACACAAAGTAGCAGTTTCTCAAAAAACCCTAACGCCACTTCCCATCCATACTCACAGGAACTGCTCGTTATCCTGAACGTCCTCCCAGCTCTCCTCTCATTCTTCTTAATGAAGCTTTATAAAGTATTCAGCTACAACAATTGGACTAATTGATCAATTACAACACAATTTTTTTACGCACATTTTTATTATTTATTTATTTATTTCTTAGCACACGCTCTTTAAAAAAAAAACATGTTAATATAAAATAATCAAAGTGCAATAGATAAATGACACATCTTGAATTATAAATATAATAAAAAAACAGCCTTTATTTTGAGTTTAATGTTGGGCTACGGATTGCCCAGTATCATGAAAAGCATGTATTTTTAAATGTGTTTTCTGTCAGCTGCTTTCAGCATCATGGTTTCGGTCTACTGAAATGGACTTGCATATACAGCACTTACAATGCAGTTCATGGTTACCTTTTGAATATAAAAAAATATTGTTTGTAGTGTGATAGGCCAAATGGGTCTTTATCAAAAAATCTTCCAGCTGAAAGTAGACAGCAGCTTCATCAGTGGTATTGTAGAGAGGCAGATAAAGGGCCACTGTGCGCGTCACATTTCGTATCTGTGTTTCCTCACATGAAGTGGATTGGAAAAATTCTGACTCCTGGGTGGAAACAGTGATAAAGCACATAACTCAACATAGAAGGCTAGAGATGAAATGCCACCGTGTGGCTACATTATTGCTCAATAATGTCAGCCGCATGGCATCATTAAGTCATTTGCAGGGGCATGACTTCATCAGTTAATCATATCAGCTGCTTATTATTAGTAGTATTATTATCATGCCCTTTTTTCAGTGTTATTGCACTCAACTGTTTGTGAGTGAGAGCCTTATTAAAGGGACAGTTAGCCTAATTTGACAATAGTAAATCTGTTTTTAATTGGGGGTTTTAACCCTTAAACCCAAGTATCTCCATACTGTGGCAGATTTCACAAATTGTAATTTTAAAATTTGAATTTATTGCTGTTATTATATACATGTACCAAACAATATTTTTTATGAACTCTTATATGCTCTTGGTGTCTTAGTAACCATGGAAATTATTATGTATACATATTTACTGTATTTGAAGCACACAGCACAGCCGTATATATAGGTTTTATGGTTTTAGTAATTTCATTTAAAAGGAATTCCCGTGTGAGACACATTGGGGTCTATTTTAATGATCTAAGCAGTGGCAGATCAAAATTTCCAGCACATGATCTATACTGGTTTCATAATGTAAAAGCTTAATTATCTATACAGGATTGAAGGCAAAACTAATGCTCAGGGACAACATTAGTGGTGAGAGTATGGAATGGGTGACCTAGCCATGTTGCTGATGCTGAATCGTTGAGATCCTTTAAGACCCAACTTAACAAAGTGTTGAGATCAATCAGCTACTTGGAACTGGACAATCATTTCTTATGATCATGCATTTTCTTATGTTTTTAACTGTCTGTAGTTGGTTATCACTGAAAATATCCTTTGTATATTTAAAAGTCCTTTCTTTGAAGATAACACTGTGTTGGCTGTAAATTATTCATAAGGTCTGTGCTATTCAGTACCTCCTTGTGTCTGTCAGTTGAAAACACCATATTGGCTTACTTGGCAGCTATTAATCAGGCCAGTTGTAATGTGAACAGTTTCAGCTGTCTTTAAACGAATATCCAATCCTCTATTTTAATGTATCAAAATTGAATAAAAATGCCTTATTGTCATGCACTCTAATCCAGACCGAATCATCACAAGATAAAAACAAATGTTTGTCTGCTTTTGTTAGGTTTTCTTTTTTGTTTTTGTTTTGACCACAGATAAATCCTGTCCTGGCACAGAGATACTGTCTGAGTGCCAGACATAGAACACTCAGCTTATGCTGGTTGTGTGTAATTCATCTCTTGTTCAGGAAAAACACTATTACTGGCCTGCAGAATTTACAACAGAGATCTCCAACTCAAATGACCTGTGAGTAACTTTCATAGTCAGAAGCAGACCAGTAAAGTGCTTGGTTATTAAAAATATAAAAATACATAAGTGAATATAAAGGTAGCTTGGTTAATTGTTAAAATACCCTGCAACCCAGTTTTTAGAGTTTAAATATTAATAAAGTAAAGGTGAATGCTATAACTGGGTTAGGGAATTGTCACATATGTATTGTTTTAAGAACCAAGCAGGCAAGAGCCATATTTGCTTATAACAAGTTACTGAGGTAAAGCATGGAAAATAAAACACAGTGTAGTGAAGTACAGTGAGAATATGGTAAATTACTGTCAGATAGAACACAAAAAGTATAGTAATTAAAAAAAGCATGAAAATCATGAACGTTTCTTAGGGATATCATGGAAACGTACCTTTCCTCTGTGGTGTTTCTCTTTTTTATGCTAAAACACTACAGTAAATGCATCTTAATATCAGAACCCCTGATTTCTGTTTCAGGCTTGTATACTGGCTAGTCTAAAGTCATTGAAATCACTGTGCTGTGTAGAATGACAAAGACCTCGTTCTTAATCACAGCAGTGTTCTGTAGTGTCTTTTTTGATGATGTCTTCACACTGAAGCATTTATTCATTGTAAGCATGGGGGCTTCAGAACATTACCTCCAATCCTGCTAAGCTGTACTTCCTGCTGAGTTGCAATGGGCAGACTTGCTGGCAGAGGTCCTTCTCCTCTATGTAGGCTGTGTGGTCCAGTGGTTAAAGAAAAGGGCTTGTAACCAGGAGGTCCCCGGTTCAAATCCCACCTCAACCACTGACTCAGAGCAAGTCACTTAACCTCCTATGACCTCGCTGTGAGAAACTTTGCAGTCAGCCATGCCTCAGTGTCAGTCTTATAAACACTGGCACCCTGTACAGCACACATTGACCACTGGACTGCACATTGGATGTGTGTTTCAGTGGTTAAAGAAAAGGGCTTATAACCAGGAGGTCCCCGGTTCAAATCCCGGCTCACTCACTCACTGACTCACTGTATGACCCTGAGCAAGTCAACCTCCTTGTCTTTCAGGTGAGACGTAATTGTAAGTGACTCTGCAGCTGATGCATAGTTCACACACCCTAGTCTCTGTAAGTCGCCTTGGATAAAGGCGTCTGCTAAATAAACAAATAATAATAATAATATGTAACAGTGGAGTTCTTGTTGCCAGTAACTGACTCAGAGCTATTTGGGTATCTACACTGTATAGCATCAGTTCAGCATAGCAACATTGAAGGAGTCTGTGAGGGGGTAATGGAAAATGTGCACAACTGTGTCTACTAGTGTATCTGTTTCCTTCCTGAGCACATCCATCCCCCAGTTTAAACAGACTGCTGAGCTCCGGGATCTCCATTCTGAATCAGACTGCTTTGCATACCGACACTAATGAAAACATAATAATCTGTCATGCCTAATAATTAAACACTCCTTTTGTTTCTTGTAAACGTGTCATAAATCACTTTTTGAGCAGGCCGAGCCCCAGTTTGCAATTAAAGTCGATCAGGAAAGAAATAGGATTGTGTACAATAAATTAATAGTCAAATTGAGAACTCAGTCATTAGGTGATTCCCTGATGTGTGTCCTGCCTGTTGTTAATGAGATGTCATCAGAGTGCAGATTTGTGTCACTAACACTTACTCCCAATGCACACTGGGATTGCAGCTCATTGAAGTACGGAGAGATGACCTTTGTGTCTAAAGCCCCTTTCACACTGGCACTCCTACCCGGGTCCGGACCCGAGTCCTGGCTAACCGGGTCACAATCCCGCATAGTGTGAAACCATGTACCTGGCTCGTACTCAAGTTAATCCAGGTCACAGCGATCCACCTCAGGATGTGGGTTGACAAGCTTTGACCTGGGTTGAGTGAGACAAAATGCTTGATGGCCATTCATGAGCTCACGCAATAACAAACAGCCATGCCTGCGTGACGGTTTCACTTCCGCAAGGAGCATTTCTTTTTATTCTGTTTAGCCATATTTCTGTTGACTGAAACACAGCATGAGCCAGACTGCAGCAGGGATGTAGAAATCAACATTTGGGCCGCCGGTTCAACATTTGGGCTGAAGCTTGGATGGAAGCATCAGTGCATGACACCAGGTCCTGACCCGGGTAGAGCATGCCAGTGTAAAAGGGGCTTAAGAGTACTGCATGTAATTGGAGAGTAAGGGGAATGTATGAGGAGGGATGTATGGGAGAGAATGTATGGGATGTAAGCACTGTATCACTTTTTCACCATTTTAATACTATTGTAATATTCCGAAGAAACCCTAGCGGAATAATTTACAGATAGGGTTGCCGCCTTTCAAATACTTTTAATATCCCCTACATTACATGTGTCACATGAGATGTATGTGGAAACCAGTGCACATACTTTAAGTCTGATAACAGGCACAATTTAACAGTCATGCATGCATCCACCTGAGTCATACTGTAGGCCACTGGGGTTCGGACCCTCATTTGTGCATTGTTTATGCAAGTACACAATGACAACTGTGCTTGCTTCAGGTAATACAGTTCATGTTGTCTTTTTTATTATTATTGATGCCTCTTCAGAATAGGTTTAGTTAGAATATATTTGAATGGTTTCCAATAACTATGTCAATAATAAACTTGGATAAGTCACAGATAAGTTCCCTAACAAATGTCTTAAAGGTGACAATTAAAATGTAAAAAGTAAAACAAAACAAAAGTTTACATTTATTTAATAAGACGTCATTATTCTGTTTGTATGTCATCCTTCACATTTTGCTTGTATCATTATGACCTGCTTATGCATAATTTATGCCTTGTGGTAAGAAAGCTTTTGCTGTTGCCAGATCTATTGCTGTTGACAATCTGGTATTGCTTGACTGGGAGGCATCTGCAGTAGGCTCATGTATGAGTCACATATTAATCAAAGCAGCACTCCCAATCACCAATTTAATGTGCTTTATAAAATAAAGATAATAAAAAATGTGTTGGGCTGCTGTAACCTGCCCTACCCGCAATGTTAATTTTACCCAGCTATTTTTTTCCTGCACTTTAGAATTTATTCATATACATTTCTTCTCATAATTGTATTACCCTCAGCCTATAGTGCACTGATGGTTTCTCCTAGTACAGAAAACTTTACCTCCAGATCAGTAGACTATTTAACTATATTATGTGACATAACCTCATGATGTGAACTGCACTTAGTTTGCATGCCTTTGTGGGGCATGGCTGCCTGTTGTAATGGGGTGGTTCTCAAGTCCTTTTATAATTGATGAGAAAAGACAGTATGCACTGGATTCCCTGCTTACCCAAGAGCAGGCGATGACAGGATGTCACTGCAGGGGAGTTTGAAGCAAACCTTCATCCTGGAAGATCTGCTGAGCCTGTTACATGCACGCACAGTTTACAGTACATTTTACAGTGTGGAGGGTAGTGTATCGGAAATATGTTTAAGAAAGTAAAACTGGTGACGTCAGATCTTGGGTTCCGTAAGCTCACGGTTTTCCATTCATTTTAGCATAGTGATACTGAAATGAATGAAGGTCCAAGATGTGAGTTAATGCTGATTGTCATCCATCTCTTCTATTTCTGGCTGAACAACTACTTAAAGCTGAAGTCACCCTCCTCTACCTTGTATTAACAAACCCTGTTAGTCTAATTGATTTACATTCCCTAAAGGTGGTTTTAGCTGTAGGAACATACACACCTGCATCCCACTATCTCACTGTCTCTCATGGTTTGTACTTCCTAGGTCATTTCACCACAGCAGTGTCAACTGGGTCAAAGCATGTTATTGACTGAAAGCATGTCAGTCATTAGAGAAAGCAGCTGATTGGTTATTGACTGGAATGAGGACAGTGAAGGGGTGGGGAGACCCAGGAAGTACAAGACACTCTAAAATCATGTCTTGCAAACAGAGATTGATTTACCCAGAGTCCTACCTATCATGTTTTAAAATGAAAATACATTGATATAACGTTTCTTTCAAAAGTGCACATTTGAGACAAACATAATGTTAGGTATAATTATTTTAAGGTCTGCAGCTCGCTGACACAATAAGTAATCTTCCATACACTTCTACAGTGTGCACTTCAACCAATATACACTGGAAATCCAATGCAATATTGGGATGTTACCACATCAGAACCACTGTGCTTTTCTTTGTCCCAAATTCATTGTTTTGCCATTGCTGTTTATGGGTTTTTTCCTACTAATACACTGGTACTAGACTGTCGCTCAGCATTACAATGACACGCAGTATTAAATAGTGTTCGAGTATGAAACAGCTAAAGCTATAAAGAAAGGGGATTTGGCTTGGGTGGTTAGTCAATGTTCTGTAACTGAAGGGATTTGTGTGTGGCAAATACAAAGCCAGGACCATCAATCTTTCTGCATAATCAATAACTGGGGGGCAGGCAGGCTGTTCATCCTTTGATTATAAAGCTAAGTATTCAGATAATTTAATTGGGACACACTGGTTTTACAGTATAGATAATTCTATTTCTTCTTTATTATGCTTTGAGGATCAGTACCAAAAAGTACTACAAAACTATTGCTAATGTTCTTTGTAATACACATTGTACATTCTGCTGCCATTCAGTACTTAAGTAGTAAAATTAACCAGTGTGAAATATTATGTCCTCTGTATTATTCACAGACTACTTTATATGACATTTATTTAGGTGTCTAATGATCTAAACATCCATATGAATCCTGCCCGTGTTTGAATCTTGACCTTTGATATAAATACATTGAAATTATATCCGAACCATTAGTGTTTATAAATTGGGCATATTGGGTATTATGTCATTAAAATAGACCCCAGTGTCTCTTTCTCTATCCTCTCTCTCGCTGTCACCCTCTCTCTGCTCTGCTGGCTCCACGGCTCTTGTTAGTTTTCATGTGAACTGTTAGGGCATAACTGTCCCAGTTCATTCTCAGACATGCCCATCACTGTGCCACTTTTACCACTGTCTGTGTTTTCATCACCCTGTCATTAATTTAGCAGGTTTTACCATAAGTAGTGGAGAGATGGGTAGAGGGTAGGTAGCAGTAAACAAAAATAATCCTTTAGGGTCATGAGATAAAATCAGGTTATTTTTTTCATCACATTAATTGGGTTCACGTATTTAAAAAGCTTACAGTTAAATTGAAAAATACCCACAAGCTATTTTGTTGTTCCATTGTACCATTTTTAAGAAGGATTTTCAAGTGGAGCCTTCTCAAAGCTCAGAGTAATGGAAAGCAAAATACATTTTAGTCTCAGTACTAAAAGCAGTAAATAGAAACTCTCTATGCACTGGTCAGTACCTTACCAGTATGTCATTATTTCAAATGTATTAATTAGCCACAGCATATCTAAATTCAGTCATTTGTAGATTTGCCTTTACTTTTCAGTCTGGATACCTTCCAGTGGTACACTGTGTTTCATGACTTCTGTGGTGTTTTCACTCGGGAAAACAATCATTGTTAAATCTTATAACAATCACATAAAAGCTCCAGTGTTCCACAATCAGCTTCAATTTCCCAGTTAAATAGTGGTTTATACAATATTCCCCAGTTCAGCCTAATCTTCCACGTATTTCATCAGATAATGATGACAGTCCAGTTTGTTAACTCCCACCGGTGTTAAATAAGCTTCCTCCCCCCTTGTAAGCTGTTTGCCACCATGCTGCTCTGGTACAGAAAAAAGACGTGCCTGCTGTTACATGCATCAAAAGGAGGTTATACCAAAAACCTTCAACTCCAGTCAAATAGGAAACAAAAAAGGGGATTGTCTTTTTTCTAATTGGTGCTTTTGTTATGGGTCTTTTTTGAAGAGCGTAAGGCCAGGATTTGTCAGCACATATTTCAGTGAACATCAGTAGCAGGGCGATGCATGGTGTATTTCTAGACTATATTTGTGCATATAATAGGCATTGAGTAATGTGTTGAAAATGGCCATAAGTGAATCAATTCAGAAACAGGTTATTGCTCATTCATACCTTCTTTGCCTCAAAGTCAATGTTCATAAAAAATGAATCAAGCTACCAGTTAATAGAGTTTAGGATAAAACATTTTTCCTGTTGCATGTATGGCTTATGCCTATGATAACACAAATTGGTTGGCTAATATATCATGCTGTCATGGAATATGTGAGATATAGTGCTGTTTCAGAAAAAAAGCTTCATGGGGTTACTCAGAAGTCCATATTTGTATTAATAAAAGTCATTAACAGTTTTTTACTAAATACATTATTTGTGGTGCCTGTGAAATTGGCCCCATTAGTACTATTTCATACTATCTGAATGATATCTTGCAGATTTTGACAAAAGTTACTATGTTTGATCCCCTTGGGTATCTGTAGAATTTGTATCTGTAATGGCCGTTAATGATAAAAACAAAAGTTTGATGCCAATTTTGCCAAGATCTGAATGTCTCCTTTTAAATTCATATTCCCTATAGTGACAAATAATGTCAGACACTATTTGCAGAAATGTTATTCAGTTTTAGAGGCGTTATCTAGGCTGATGAAGTTGTCCTCCATTACTGTGCATAACTGCTTTTTTCTCAGAATGTGTAACAGTCAGGACTGTAGATAGGATGAGCCATTAATCTGAAATGAACTTCTGACCCATGAATTGGTCCACCCTAAATAACTGTTGATTTGCACACTACCCAATACTGTACATATTAACCCTCATAAGGTAACCTGGGGTTCATTTGGACCCCATGGTGCTTTAGTATTAGTTATTATGTGGATCTAGTGACTTGATTTTTGTTTCCTTTTAGGTAGTTGTCAGGTACACATCCTGTTACACTATGCAAAGGATAATTCTAGTCCAGGTAGCCTGGCTGAATTTCCCAAATTGTTTTAGGTTTGGGGTCCATATGGACCCCAGGCGTAGTGTATTGGGGGTCCCGACCTTCTATCGTGAATATCTCAGGCACCGTAATAGCTTCCTGGTTCAAGGCTTATTTGAAAGTAGATTTTGAGCTTTCCAATGATGTATCGTGTGTCCTGAACACACGTTCCTGGGTTAAACTACAGCAAACTGAAACTAAGGCTTTGTTTGTTGCCTATTACTCAGTCGCTTCAACAGGTAGCGTTCCGGTTTCAATGTCATTTAAAAGTGCATTTGCGCTTTCTAACGTGTCCTTATGAGGGTTAAACCATCGATAGATCCCTAGTCAAACAGATGCCTTATGACAATGGTATACAAGATATTTAGAAAACGTCTTTGAGTATTGCCACCATCGTCAGTGACACCGGGGCCAGACAGATTGATTAGGCTAAATATTACAACTGAGCAATGAAGATCAGATAGGTTGAGGCTTTTTCATGTTTCCTCTATTAATCCATAAGCAGCTTTAGGATTTGTTTAGCAGCACAACATTAGGTAAGGACAAGAGATTTCAGGAAGCAGGTCAGCACTCAACTCTGACATGATTTGTTTTCTTAATTAACTTGAGAACATACAGTAAATATTTGTATATATATATATATATATATATATATATATATATATATATATATATATATACAGTAATTGGATTCAATCAATTATTATTATTATTATTATTATTATTATTATTATTATTATTATTATTATTATTATTATTATTATTAGTCCTGCATTTCTAAAATGTCCATAATACTCTCTTCCCCTTGAAGCTGCCCAAATTTCCATTTTCAAGAAGCCATCTCTGCTAGATAGATTGTGTTGTGAGAAATGGTTCTGAGCCTCTATGCAGCTTTGCTGTGTGTGCCGGTGAAGTGGATGGTAGTGCAGCTATTACTGATCTGCCTGCACTCTAAGCCATCTGCTTGTGTGACACTAAGGCTTTCAGATCCCCAGAGATTGTCTGGTTTTCCTGCACAAGGTTTAAAAAGGGGACAGTGCTTCTACAAGTGTGTTAAGCTTGTGGGCTGAAAGGCAGTAACTAAAGTGGAAGGAAGTCTCATTTGTATGCATGAGTCAGTTACAAGGGACAACGTACAGTTTAGATATGATTCTGGAAGCTTTATCAGGGCCTCAGGTGTGCTTCTTCTGAGTTTACAAAGGTCAACAGCACGGTATGTGTTGACTGAAAAAGAAAAAGGAATCTTCACAACAACAAGGAACAGTCTATTGAATTGATTAAAGGGCTAAAGAACCAGAGATAGAAAAACCGTACCTGTATTTACAATACTGTACTGTATGAACCTAATCAACATAAGCCAGAAACCTTGAATAAATGGACCATGACTTAGATCCGGATGTTCTCAAGTGCGAATGAACATCCACAACAAGTTTCATCACAATTTGGTTGACAGGTTCTCCAAAGCACATCAATAACACCTCAGTGCTTTCTTATAATTCAATACAGACCTGCTTGCATTGTCAGTGTCAATGATGTTTTCATGTTTGACAAATAGTTTTTTTTGCTTAACAAAGTGCACTCATTAATTTATTGTAAATAGACTTAATATATACCAAACCCAAGCAAGCTCATGTATTGAGACAACATGTTTCCCTTTTGAATTGCCTTGTTCAATTAGTTTTTGTCCATATAGTAATTATTTTAAGAATATAATTATTTTTTGTTCATATATTAACATTTTAGCTGTGGTGCTCCAAGACACTTGTAATTGTCTTATTGAATTTGATACCCATGGAATAACTGTGTACAAGTTGAAGTGCTGGTCATAAACAACATATTTCAACTAGCAGGCAAGGTTTTTTTTTATATATGTATAGACATTATGAATGTATAGCTCAGGCTGTGGTTTCTTGTCTGTGGGTTAGAACATAAGAACATAAGAAAGTTTACAAACGAGAGGAGGCCATTCAGCCCATCTTGCTCGTTTGGTTGTTAGTAGCTTATTGATCCCAGAATCTCATCAAGCAGCTTCTTGAAGGATCCCAGGGTGTCAGCTTCAACATTACTGGGGAGTTGGTTCCAGACCCTCATAATTCTCTGTGTAAAAAAGTGCCTCCTATTTTCTGTTCTGAATGCCCCTTTATTTAATCTTCATTTGTGACCCCTGGTCCTTGTTTCTTTTTTCAGGTCAAAAAAGTCCCCTGGGTTGACATTGTCTATACCTTTTAGGATTTTGAATGTTTGAATGAGATCGCAGCGTAGTCTTCTTTGTTTGTCTGAATAGATTCAATTCTTTTAGCCTGTCTGCATACGACATGCCTTTTAAACCCGGGATAATTCCGGTTGCTCTTCTTTGCACTCTTTCTAAAGCAGCAATGTCCTTTTTGTAACGAGGTGACCAGAATTGAACACAATATTCTAGGTGAGGTCTTACTAATGCATTGTAAAGTTTTAACATTACTTCCCTTGATTTAAATTCAACACTTCTCACAATATATCCGAGCATTTTGTTGGCCTTTTTTATAGCTTCCCCACATTGTCTAGATGAGGACATTTCTAAGTCAACATAAATTCCTAGGTCTTTTTCATAGTTCCCTTCTTCAATTTCAGTATCTTCCATATAATATTTATAATGCACATTTTTATTGCCTGCATGCAATACTTTACACTTTTCTCTATTAAATGTCATTTGCCATGTGCCTGCCCAGTTCTGAATGCTGTCTAGATAATTTTGAATGACCTTTGCTACTGCAACAGTGTTTGCCACTCCTCCTATTTTTGTGTCGTCTGCAAATTTAACAAGTTAGCTTACTATACCAGAATCTAAATCATTATTATAGATTAGGAATAGCAGATGACCTAATACTGATCCCTGTGGTACACCACTGGTTACCTCGCTCCATTTTGAGGTTTCTCCTCTAATCAGTACTTTCTGTTTTCTACATATATGGTGTTATATGGTGTCATATACCTAAGTCAATTATATTTTCACAACTTTCAGTCAAGTAATACACTAGCCTTTTCCCTAAATTGTATTTGGTGGTGATATTACCTACACCAGTCATATACCCAAGCCAATTATATTTTCACAACTTTCAGTCCTGTAATAGGCTAGCCTCTTCCTCAGCAGTGTCCAATAGTTCAAAGCTTTCTGAAGAATATATAGCAGTTTACTGTCTGATCCAAAAATCATAGCGTATATAAATGTGCAATCTACTGTATAGGAAGTGTTTAAAGAACATCAATGGCTGAAACTGTAGGAGGCTGTGGTCCAATGGTTAAAGAAAAGAGCTTGTAACCTAGAGGTCCCTGGTTCAAATCCCAGCTCACTCACTGACTCACTGTGTGACCCTGAGCAAATCGCTTAACCTCTTTGTGCTACGTCTTTCAGGTGTGACATTGTTGTAAGCAACTCTGTAGCTGATGCATAATTCACACACCCTAGACTTTGTAAGTCGCCTTGGATAAAGATGTCTGCTAAATAAACAATAATAATAATAACTGTGTATATGTCAGTTCTTGTACAGTATGCGGTACTGAGAAATCTAAGCAACTTAAGTGATGCAGCTGAGAGAAGATACATTTTGTTACACTACAAGTTTTGTTAATTGCTTTTTTTCTACATGCTGCATTTAGAGACTTAGAGAAACCAAATTGATGGTTTATAAATGGCTTAGATTGCCATACGATGAATTTTGCAGTGACATTTTTAAAATAAGCGTACTATATCAGCAAACTTAATACAGGAAATCTGTCATTAAAAATGAGATATACAATCAGCAAATGAGAGTTTGTGCAGATAATGTTGCTTGTAGTAAAAAAGTCAAGTCCTTGCTTATTTTAAAATGCCACGGGCTGGTGTTGAATTTGCTAAAGCTCTTCTTCTGAACAGTAATGACACCAACAACATCCCTTATAAAAACCTAACATAGTAAAAGCCTAGCAGAGTGTAATAAATAACAGTGAAAAAAACAGTAAATCCCAGTTAAGCGCTGTAAAGCCCAGAAAGGTATGTTAAAGCATAGAACAAAACATGGCAAACCATGGTAAATTATGGTAAATGCATAGTATAACCATGGTAAAACTGCAAAAAACATGGTAAACATTTTTAAGGGATGGTACTTGTAGTACATTGCAGCTGTTTCAAAGCACTTTACAGACATTTTATATTAATTCAAACAATCCATCTGTCACAACTCAATCAAACAAGTAGGTCTTAAAAGGTATACTTTCACAGAATCCACAGCACCACCTACCATCTATCTGGTGCTGTGGAGAAGTGCTCCAGAGTTTAGGGGAATAGCAGTTGTAAACCTGCTTTTCTTAATAATACCAAGTCAGAAGATGTATAGAGACTCACTAGGTTTATAAGGTGGGCCTGACCCCTGGTGGCTTTCTAGGTCGGAAGTAGAATCATATATTTTACTGGGCTAGTATAGAGATCCCAAAATTGAGTGGTCAGTGTCCTAGGGTTTTATTAACTTGGGTTGCAGAATTCTCATAGTCACATGTTCACTTCTAGGTACATTAATATATGACCACACCCATTTTACAATTTGAAAAGCAAGCTACAAAGATCAAATTGACCACATAAGGGAATAACATATTTATTCTAAAAAATACAGCCATCTGATGCCACTGTTTGCTCAGGTAAAATCCCAATTAAAGAGGGAGTGGCACTTTATAGCTATAAAGTAGACTGCACATTTTAAACTCTGATTTCAAGATCTATTCTTAGGAAAGCTTGTAACTTACAGGTTGATACGGTTACAAAATTATATGTAACTCTCAAAGTCAAAAGTGGATCAGTGTTGCAGTCTATACATTTGTTTACCATCTACCAAAATTCAAAGCTACATAATTGCATACAAAACCACTTAATAACTGTCTTTACCTTTCATTATTAACGATGTAAACAGAGTGCCCTGCTGGATGCCAGACAGCTTTTCACTGTGTATGACTGCACTAAATAAAGGTCGTCAATACTGTATTTGGGAAAGGTCCAGCAGTGCCTATGCAGTGTACTTGTAATTTTACAAGAATGTCCCTTTAAGAGAAAGCTGTAGCTAATTATTCAAAGAAAGCTGACACCAGAACCCTAATGAAATCAAGTAAAGTCCTGGCTGGCAGAATTTTTTTTAGTGAGTATCATCTCGTGTAAGCTGCTCTGATCCGGACGTCCATATGACTGCACTCTGGGAAATTAATAAATAGAGTTTTGATTTGGTGGGCAGTTAATTCGAGATCATTATTGACATTGTTAAAGGTTTTACTGTCCTTAACTCTTGCCTACAGTTTTTGAATGTTAAATTACTCATTTTTAGGTCTTAAACTTTTAATAAATCACTCACCTTTTAGAGGAATGTATTTGTTTGAGTCGAATACTTCATTGAAATATCATGAATCCTGTTAACAGGGTCAGAGGCTGCTGTGTCATTTGTAACCTTTAAACTTACCCTTTGTTCATATGGCCCACTTGGCTCAATTCACTGAGAACCAAGGGACTCATGTTTAATAGCAAACACATCTACAGGACTTTTTCTGCTTTACTGTAAGCAAGGTATACATGAGCTCCCTAGTGTAGGTCATTATTGATGAGTGTTCCGTGCACTTGCCAGAAATAAACACTGACAAGCTCCAGCCTTACAGATTGTATTTATAAAACCCATTGCGAAATCTTCAGCTCCCTCTCCTTTCTAATCTAAGAAATATACTGAAGTCCCAGAGCCAGACTGCCTGTTACAGTAAAGGTGTATGCACATTCAAAAGAAAGCTATTCTCCTCAAGTGAGATTTAAACCTCTCCCAGCAGCATTTATTTAACATGAACAAATCAAACAGATTTTCTGTAATAAAAACTAACTTCCCAAAAGGTGTTTTTTTTTTTTTTTTTTTTTTTAAAAGAAGCCTAAACACATCACTTCAGCACCCTGGAGAGCAGCCACAGAGGGCACTTGCTTGTGCAGCTTCAGCACCACTAGCTAGACATTATTATTATTTGTTTATTTAGCAGACGCCTTTATCCAAGGCGACTTACAGAGACTAGGGTGTGTGAACTATGCATCAGCTGCAGAGTCACTTACAATTACGTCTCACCCGAAAGACGGAGCACAAGGAGATTAAGTGACTTGGTCAGGGTCACACAATGAGTCAGTGGCTGAGGTGGGATTTGAACCAGGGACCTCCTGGTTACAAGCCCTTTTCTTTAACCACTGGTCCACACAGCCTCCAATGACCACACAGCCTTCTATACATCCTAGTGGAACACCCAAGTGACATGAGGCAACTGTTCGTGCAAACAGACCTGGCTCTTGTGAGCTGTGGTTAAGATGCTCACTTATACTCTATCATTAAATATCATCACTCACCACACTACAAGACCTAACATATGCAGTTTCCTCTAGTGCAGTTCTTTAAACACATCCTATAGATTCTGCATTTTCAAATTATATGCTTTCCAGATCAGGCTGGCTATCAATTGTTAGGAAAGCTTTGAAGTCACGCATTACTTATAAAGCCAGAACAACTAGAATAGCGTGTATCTGTTTACTCAAATTTGAAAATACTGCTTGACAGCATGGATTCATCTCCACAGAGAACTAGGCTGAGACCATCGTACATATTTTATTTCAGTGAAATATATGAGAAGCTTGCTGCACCAACTAGCCCCCTGCATTACCCTTTTGACCTTTGCTATAAAAAATTCAGAAGAAATATTATTGATTTATTTTTACTGCTGAATGCACAGCATATAACTTTAATTGGCAAGTGATTTACAGAAACAATTTAACTGTGCTGCCAGTGGGAGTGTCTTCATTTTTTATGTAGTGCATTTTCCTCCTCTTCAATTACCAAAGTGACACTACAGAAACATTTCACACGAGAGTAACAGGGAGTAACAGTTATAGGGAAGGGCAAGTACCAGTAGGCTAATCCTAAACCTAAATGGTATCAGCTAAGAGGACAGGTTAAATAATAACCTTCAGTCCAAAAGGTGGATTTAACTGAGCATTGAACATTGTGCAGGTGTCATTAACAAACCCTGTGATTTTGGTAGCGTTTTATTTTGTGTGGCTTAAATAAGTATTTAATTGGTATAAAGTACAATTACCCATATCATCAATGTATTTGTAGTTAATAAATGATATCTGGGAAACCAGTGAATTTGTAAGATGGTTTGCATGTATATTTGAAGAGATGATCTATTCAGTAATATCAAAATATTTAAAAGTTAGTTCTATACAAGTGAGGTAAAATGGGCATGAAATACCCCAGTCATTCACCATTTATTACTCTATCCCAATACTTTTATCTTATAGTAACTCCTTGTTAGGTTAGCAAGGCAGTGCTTGCACAAAATGTGGTTGTGGCTTACATTCTGACTCTTCTTGTTACACCTGTGTGACTTTCCATGGAGTGAGATTGAGGTTACAGTTCAGCTGAAATTAAATACATATTCTGATGTGCTGGTGAATTCTAATGTATTTCTTTGAATCTTAACAGCGTGCAAAGGAGTTCTTGTTCTGGAAAGCAACCAAGCTTGAACTACCACAGCAGTCTGGCAATAAGCATTTGAAAGCCTTGGGCTCATGTAACCATCAGCCTATTTGCTATCAGCGAAGTACTTTGTGCCGTAATTTGAACTCAGAGATTATTAAAAAAAAAAAAAATGAAACAAACAGGGACCTCAGGTCTTCACTGGGTAAATCAACAGTGCAAACCCTGGAGCTGAAATTCAATAGAGAAACAGAGACCACATTCTGGCAGACGATTCATGATGGAAGCGCACATATATTCACAGTTTAGTTTGGTTTACTTTATATAGTAATTGGTAACTATAGCCACGTCAACTACATTCAACATACATTTTCCAGAAGACCCTTGTACATTAAGACATTGAAATAGACTTCTAGCCAAAATGCTTGTCATTGAATTTATTAAGTTTCTTTTAGTATTTCTAAATTCAGCACTATTGATTTTTTAATAGGTCATATTAACATACGCTTGCATAAGTTAACTTAGCATTGACATCCCTTTCAAAAGTCTCCATAATTAATCTGATTTAGCATTTGTTTGTCATTCATTCCAATACCAGTTCTTGTATCAGGTATTACAGTTAAGTAGCTTGGTAGTTTACGCTGGTGGGAAGATACACACCGCAAACAGTACAAACCCATTGGGACCCATTGGAGTTACTGCTAAGACTGCAATAGTACACTGCTGCTTGGTTATGTATGAGAACGGAAAGGCTAGGAAGTGCATCAAGTCGTTGCTGTTGACATTAACGCCTGCTCTCATACTGTCCTGTCTTGCAGTGATCACCGATGGAGCCCATGATAAGACAGCGTTGGTGGACGATGTTGGCAGTGAAGAGGATCTGTACGAAGATTTCCGCAGCTCCAATCACCGCTTTGGGCACCCTGGAGGAGGAGGGGAGCAGCTGGCCATAAACGAGGTAACAAAACAGCATCGGGATTGTTGATTAAATACATTGCAGTACATTGAAAACGATGGTATAATATAGCGGTAGAACGATTACTAAGTTTAGTTGAGTAGTTTAGCTAAAAATAGTCGAATAGGTCGACTAGTCAACACCATATTAATAAATCATGTATCTGATAATGTCTGGTGCTCAATTTGTGATGGTATTGTTTGTGCGCTATATTTTTTAAGTGCTTGGAATTTTTAAAAACTATTTCTTAATGTCATTTGTATGGCAATGGATTGCAACTGCACTGCTGTCCATCTGAAACTGCACAGTTCACAATTACTTCCTAAGTGGTTAGTCGACTATATGTTTCTGAGGCCAACTGTCACTTTTATATTCAACTAGTCGACTATTTAGTGCTTAATAGAGTGCAGAGTGCTAACATACGTGGTGCAGTATATGTATACATTAGCCAGTCACCAAAGTGAATCAATATTGTTGCTGCTTGTGACAAGTCATGGTATCAGTAGCCAGACATTTCAAGTAGAACTAGTGTATTTCATCTTTAACACTGCAAAATTATGTAATTTCCTGAGATGAAACTGAAGCTGTAAAGTTGCAGCGCTACACAAAAAGTTCAAACACACAATGATAAGAGCAGTAGTGCAAATGGTAATATAGCTAATGAAAGGGAAAGAAATGTATATATATATATATATATATATATATATATATATATATATATACATACTGTATTTTTTTCATAATTTCAAGATTAAACATGGTATTTATTAAGGCTAAAAGAATAGCTCTGTCACATTCAATATTGATCATTTTCTTTACAGTTTCTAAATGGTGATCAAATGCAGATCTGCAATGTGTTCAGTCATTTACTGATAGCACACTTAACAGGCTGCCATGTTCCTAAATGTGACAGGTAGTGCGTCAGCAAAGCAAGCATTTGCTGTGCAGTAAAATGTATGTATATGACACTATTCTTCGAGAAATGGTGATTTTCACAGGAACTACATAGCATTGGGCAGATTTCAAAGGAATCCATGATAACTTAAGAGTATTAAATTAAAAACGCCCAGGTGTCGCATTTGTATCCGCTACCATATAGATCAATGGAATACACTTAGTTAATTACTTTATTTATTTTTTAATATTTTTCTCTGTTATATCCAGATTTGTAATTCATTTTATGGTAAACTAGATGAGATCATAAACTGGTTTATGGTGAAAACCTCCAGGTGGCAGCAAATCCAAACAGCTATTTATACACACAGCAGACCAAGCCTGAAAGGATTCGATACTGTTATACAATTCAAACACAGCGGTGATGCATCTGCCGGCATTGAGAGCGGGGGGATTAAGGTGAGAGCTGAGTTTTACAACTGAGGATGGTACATACTCTAAATATTGAGGACAAGACACCCCATTCTTGAGTTTTTGTATTGTACTGCATAGGAAGTTATTGCATATTACACAGGAGGATGAGGCCTGCTTTCTGTTGAAATTGTTGATATGCATGTCTATGCATAAAATCACAGTTCAAAATCATATTATTGTTGACTGCATTAAGACCAGGTAGTGGTTATGTGTGATCAGGTAAGAGTTAAGTGAGAAACATACTAACCGGTTGCATGAGTGGGTGCACTAGCTGTTTGCGCTGAAGCAAACCTTGGTATTTCTGTTGAGGGTTTTAAAATGGTAGTACTAATATATGCAATTGCACAGATTTATGAAAGAAATTCTGCTGGTATTTTATGGCTTTTTTGTGAATCCTGCGTGGGGAGATTTGGTTGTTTGTCAAGGTTAGAAATGAGTAGTGGTCAGTGTACCAGGAATTTAAAACTGCCCTTGTTTCAGTATGTTATTACAATTTTAGCAGTCAGGCCGAAATATGCTCTTAAGGAGTATTGTAAGAAACTACGGTTACATGTTTAATTTTACGGTAGAATTTTAATAATGAAATTTCTGGAACAAAGGCCTTTTCTTAATCAACTCCACCTCCTTTACTGTAATCAAAAAATGCTCTTCCTCTTCCTTATAAAGCTAAAAAGTTAATAAAACACTAAATATTGTTCACTTTGAGGTTTTTTTAAACCCACACCTTCCTTTTTGAAGCTGCACTGCCCAAGCAATGAGACACCCCAACAGTGGCCTGAAAAGTGCACATTGACATAGGCCTGGGCTGTAAGGACCAAGGTTGCAGATCTTGACAGTCAGTTTCAAAATGAGATATGTACTTTGATGTGAATTGATATTGAGTGCTTGGTTTGCAGGTGTTCAGAGCCTTTTTTTTTTGCATATTTCCATTTCTAATTTACTGTACATGATGTACTCTGTGAGGAATTATCAATTATTACTCCAGAACCATTTGAACACATTGAATCAGTAATAGCTGTCGCTGCCCGAGGTGGTTCTACATCCTACCGACAGTGTTACTGTAGGGGTTTCTAATGTATGTACAATACTTGTATACTAAACAATGCAACTGATACCTCTATTAAAGAAGTGGCAGACAATCAAGGGTCACTTGGCTGTGACTTCAATTCCAATGATCTGTAAATCATATTACCAACCAAGTACTAATTCAGATCGTAATCAGAGCAGCCAAAGAGATCTTTGGACGTACCACTCTATGGGCTCAGCTGGGAAAAAATAATCCAGGCAATTAATAAACCTTAAAAGAAAGAATTGCCAGAAAAATGCACAGGCAGCACAGCTTGAATCAGCATTGTCAATAAATAGCTCTCTAGAGCCAGACACAAAGCTTTTAATATCTGTTATAATTTATCCTCTTGCTCGCTCCCCCTCTGTGCTCTCCTGCGTTGCTAGTGCTAGCCTGGTGACACCGGTATCCAGGATACGGTGTCGAACACAGATGCCTGATTGGCTGGAAAGAAACGCTGTGGAGCTAGATAGAAAGCTGTGCTGGATAAGCATTCTCTTCCACCATTTTTGTTTAGTTCTTTAAAAAAAACAAGCATTTTACTCAAATAAGAAACAACATCCATTCCAGCAGAGCATTACAAAACTTAGAGAGAGAGAGAGAGAGAGAGAGAGAGAGAGAGAGAGAGAGAGAGAGAGAGAGAGAGAGAGAGAGAGAGAGAGAGAGAGAGCACTAATTAAGAGACATGCTGAAACAGATAGACCTCTCCCCCTAACAGCAAGGGATTCACAGCAGGCATAGACCCCACAGGAGCTCACTCATCTCACAGAGACAGCAGCAGTTCTTGATCTTTTTCCACCTGCGGGGGCGGGGGGGTTAGCTGAGAAAGCATGGCTCGGGGATCGGACAGAACAAGGCAGAGGTTGAGCTTGAAGAATGCTTTCCTGCGCTGTAATCTGGACCCCGACACTCAGAAGGTAGTGGTCTTTGTGATCATGGTGCTGTTGGTCTTCATCAATGTGGTGCTGATGTTTCTACTGGCCTTCTTCCACTAAACTACACCTGGGCTGCAGTGTCCTGTTTGGTTGCATGGATGGGAGTCTGGACCTGGGAATTAGGACTGCAGGTACAGTACTGGAAACAGCTGGTTAAAACTGCTTTGGTGGATGTCGGTCGTTAGTCGGCACTGCACAGCAGGCAGCCCCTGGGACCGTCACCTTAATAAAGGTCATTTTAGGAAAGTGGGTTAGGAGAATTACAGCTATAGGATTGCCTATGCTCCGATAGCAGCCATAGAATAGCAAGGGATGCTCTGGAACCTTCTTGTTGAATTAAAGGGACATCAGTTTAACACAATGTGCAGCAGCTGTGAGGCTGTAAAGCGACCGAGATTGAACCTGAAAGAAATGTACAAGGAGAAGTTTATTTTTAATAATGGAAAAAGGTTAGAAGCACGGCAGCATTTGGTGAGTTATTGAATTTAGTGCATTGATACAGGGAGGTGGCATGGAGACTAACGTGTGCCTATATGGCTGTGTTCAGCTTGTTATGAAGGTTGCTCTAAACAATCAGGTTGCATGTGAGTCACAGCTGCTTGCACGTGAACCAGGATGTTTGCATGATAAAATAATCAAGCAGAAACCTCACTATGAAATGTAGATAAGATTGCTCATCCTCAGTCTAAACATGTGCCTGTTATTGTTGTGGATTATAATAATCATCTTACATTTAATTTAATCCTAACTGATACAGACAGACAGAGAAAAAAGAGAACAATTCTATTGCAAAGAGATTTAAACAGCCACAAATGCCATTTTACCTGATTTACCTTTAACTCAGTAGGCTTCACATGTGGCACATGCTTTCAACTTTAAATGGTTTGGTTCTACATTTGTGGGTGTTGCACCCCATAACACAGGCAAGCAGGAATATAAGAACTTTCCAGTTGTCTTTAATTTGAAAAAGGATCTCCAATTGCAATGCAACTGTCCTGTACTAAGGTGCAAAGGTAGCACAAGGGCAGCTGAAATCGAACAAGCCATTGATACAATGTTACCACACATTTTGTCACAGCAGTGTAGACCAATTCACAGTGTAGTCTACTGCAGTCCCATTGTATCAAATCAGCACCAATCTGCTTCCATTTCCAAAATCACTATGTGTGACAGGGTCTTACGTCACGTGCGTGGATAGCCGCTGTTTACAAAGTACAGAGAGACAACTGGGGGTGGAGTTGAAACGCCGGCACAGGCGCACAGGATTTATTAATACAAACAGAAAAGAAAGTAAAGGTGGTCATGTGACGTTACCAGCCATGGTAACGCACAGAGGACACATACAGCAAGCTGTACATACAGCAAGCTGTACAAAACTCAGTACAAAAACTACAAATAAAAGGTGCCCCAGAGGGCGAACGCTAGCCTTAAAACGAGGCATCCCGCTCAGGAACCTGCTACACTACGTAACCCTAGCTATACATCACATGGGATCACAATCCCCTAACTAACCTACTCATGAGCCGGTATTCATACAACGACTCGTACTTCTTCATACGGCCTTGGCTGGACATTGCCTTCACAAGCACCGCTTGCAGTCTCAGGGTTGTGTAGCGGTCGACATTCAATAAACCCATTTCCCCATACAACTTATATCCACACTAAATACACACGTGCAGGGCAATCGCCCAGCTACACTATGCAATATGTCTTCCAGATCTATTGTGTTGCCATGTGCAAATGGTTCTACTAGGTTTCTGTAGGGTATAAAAATAGTATTATAATTGTATTCCAATGGTGTTATTAGGGTCCCCATTAAAAAAACGGGGACCCTAATGCACTGATCGCACAGTACCCTAACCTTTCAGTTACTGTGTGCGATTATTATATGTTTTTATGAAAACCCTCTGCATGTGCATGCATTGGTTCTACAGAGGAGGTCTAATTAACTCATTTGAAAACATACAAATGAGTTCCCAATCTGTGACTTGTACCGTGGCAATATGTGGTTGTGGGTTGTCCATTTGTGAATGACCAAAAGAGTTTATGAGGATCAAAATCGCAGTTCATGAAATACCACATAACCAGTACCGAGGTTTATGACTGCAAAAAGAAATTGTTGAGAAAAGGACAGGCATGTGGGTGTGTAACTTAGCAACAGACTTTATAGTTAAAAGCTGCCCTGTTTTAAACTGGCAGCTGGTTATTTGTGTTCCGAGTCCGTTGAAGGCCTAAAGGAAAGAAGTTGA
The DNA here is from genome assembly GCF_902713425.1 of Acipenser ruthenus. Classification (NCBI taxonomy): domain Eukaryota; kingdom Metazoa; phylum Chordata; class Actinopteri; order Acipenseriformes; family Acipenseridae; genus Acipenser; species Acipenser ruthenus. Next base: position 21,082,116 of record NC_081205.1, read on the forward strand.
GTCTTAACCTTATTACTACCTGGCTACTCTCTATATATTGTAATGTGTTTGAGTTTATAGAATATATGACTACCTTTGTAGCAGGCTGAGAAAATACTCTTCAGACAGGGGTGTCCACATTTTTTGCAAAGGGAACTTGTAATGAGCTGATAGCTGATCTAACAAGAGCAAACAGACACAACATTATTAATTAAACTGAGAGGGGCTACGGCTGAGAATTTAGTTGGCAGATTTCAGCAGATACCAAGAATACAATCTAGTACTTTATTTGAAAAGGCTGTAGAATTGTCTAGAAAATTGGTTTTATAAGCAAGAACAATGGGCTCAATGACATTCATATTTTTTACTCAATTTTTGAATCTCATTAAATACTCACTAAATACTATGCTGTATCAAGCTTACCAATGGGTCCAGGTTGCTCTGTTTTGAGAAAAAGTGTACAGTGTATACAAAGACTGCATTGTAATAATGTACTGAAGATAAATGGAAAGTAATAGGAGCTGCTTTTTAGTATGAAGCAAAACATTCATATTAATACAAAAAATTAAATATTAAAGACAAGGATAACAAACTTTGGCTTTGGGACTTGGTGATACACGAGGATAACACATTTTGGCTTTGGGACTTGGTGATACACGAGGATAACACACTTTGGCTTTGGGACTTGGTGATACACGAGGATAACACACTTTGGCTTTGGGACTTGGTGATACACGAGGATAACACACTTTGGCTTTGGGACTTGGTGATACACGAGGATAACACACTTTGGCTTTAGGACTTGGTGATACACAAGGATAACACACAGGGTAAGTGAGGAAGAGTGAGGTCAGAAGGGCAAACAAACACACTAGTTATTTTTGGACAGATATTTTAGGATAGTACCGAAATGCTGTTCTGTCTCATAAAGCTGTAACAGTCTGTAAAATGTGCTTATACTTAGTTCTCAGAGGTGAATGCATTTTGATACATTTCATTGATTTTATAGTTTAAAGAGCGCTCTGTGCGTTACACATAAAGTCTTTGGGTTTAATTTTCTCAAATGTAATGCCCAATTGATGTCCTGTTTTTTTTTTACTATATCAGCTGTGTGTTTTATTATCTTAATACATTAAATGACATGGGGTGATTATTAGTTCATTTTAGAATACATAGTTTATATTATGTTCTCTTTAGTTGATGTTTTTAATTGTTTTATTCATTGGACTTTGGACTGTACATATAAATTACATTCATAAACATATTTTGGGAATATATATATATATATATATATATATATATATAGTGTGTGGCAAGGTGCCTGCCCTTTTATTATTATTATTATTATTATTATTATTATTATTATTATTATTATTATTATTATATTAAATTGTATTTGTGTGCGGACGGATGAAAAGCTGTCCGACATTGTTGTTTATTATTTTCGCCAGTCTCGTACAATGTATTTTACCTTGCTCTTAATTTTATTAATACTTGTACTGTGATTCCTGAAATGTATTTTTTGTTTATTACTGTAAGTTGCCCTGGATAAGGGCATCTGCTAAGAAATAAATAATAATAATAATAATAATAATAATAATAATAATAATAATAATAATAATAATAAATGTAGCACGTGGGAATGTGGCAGGAGTCTTAATAAGGTAATTGTTTAATGGATAATTAAGGCTCCAGCCACAGTATAAAAGACCCACTATGGGCTCAGAGCAGAAGAGAGTTTTGAGAAGTTAAAGAGACCAAGAGCGAATGCTACCAGCCAGCGAACAAGGTACTCGTTTTTGTAAAAGATATAGTACAAGCTACTAGGTACTACTAGGTGTGATCTCAAAAACTTACAGTATGTATCCACATTTAACATTTGCTAGCAGTCCAAGACAAAGGACACATGTGCTGCTCCATTTCTCAATGATGGTTCTCTTAGTCTTCAAGGGCAGTTCAATCTAAATGAAGCAAGACTGGACCAGAATGAGCGGATGAGATTCAAGTATAGAGTTAGATTTTCTGTCGACTTTCTTATAAATGTGGATGGAGTGAACAGTTTCTATTGTGCAGCAGTGTGGAGTAGTGGTTAGGGCTCTGGACTCTTGACCGGAGGGTTGTGGGTTCAATCCCCAGTGGGGGACACTGCTGTTGTACCCTTGAGCAAGGTACTTTACCTAGATTGCTCCAGTAAAAACCCAACTGTATAAATGGGTAATTGTATGTAAAAATAATGTGATATCTTGTAACAATTGTAAGTCACCCTGGATAAGGGCGTCTGCTAAGAAATAAATAATAATAATAAATAATATTGATTATACTAGCAATGAATGCACTTGAAATGGTTTAATAATGACATGTGGACCTATTTTTTTCTTCTTTACTTCTTTATTCAGCTTGTCAATATTATATGGTGTGAAATACTTATGTGTTGGGTCCTTGATGGAACTTGTGGATACAGTAAATGACAGCAACATCTTAGCAGTCTTCTACGATAAGGTACTACTAGGTAGCGCTGTGTACTGCTCCTTCTGTACTGGTGAAGCCAGCAGTCATGGTCAAAGTGGTGGATTCAAACAAAACAGCTTTATTTCTCTTTTTGTTAACATTTTATACACATTTATTGAATCGTAAAGTGTTACAGAACACACTGTAAAGTTTACAGGAAACATACTATATTGCTTTACCTTTGTTCTATCTCTTGCTGTTCGTATGCTCCCGTATATTGCTGACTCTTGACATTTTTAATCACACATCATGGAGCATAAATCAACTGGGCAATATATTTTTCAACATATATATATATATTCTAAGGATCACAGTGTATCCAAATCACACTCCCTCCTGCAACAATGCTGGTTTTCTGTTCCCACAATACGCCACTCATTTGAAACAGAGCACAAGCATTGTTGCCAAAGTTGAAAAAAGTAATTTCCAGGTGTTTTTTTTTTTCTACCTTTGAGTGAATAAAAAAAACTATTAGGAATTTGTTCCAAAATTATTATTTTTTTAAATGCTGCGATATGGACGATACAGTATACAGCAATGGTAAAGTAATGTGTTTCTTGTAATCACTGCAGGGGGTTCTGTAACACTTCAACACAATTGTATAACACACATAATGTGGCCGCTCTATTTTTTGACTGAATCCACCCCTTTAGTACTTGAGGCTGTCTATCAGCCAATATTCATTATTGGCAGTGGTTAAGTAGTACCAATGGCCATTAAATAATGTCTAAGTAGGAAATTGACCATTGATACTAATAAGCACTAGTAGGTGAATTAAATGTTTTAAAAATGTTTTTCACGTGATATAGGGCCCTTTTCACAAAGCTTTTGAGATGTATCTTGAGCCTGACTGATAAGCTTGGCCTTTAACAGGTTTCCACAAACAGTGATCCCAGCATTCAGGTTTAGTGTTGCTTAGCGACATTGTTTAGCAGTGTTACAATATTCTTTATTCTTTGTTAAGGTTTGTAGTTTTTTTTTTAAAATATATATACACATGTATTAATTGGAGAGTAAAAGTAAAATAAATAAGAAACAAAATGATCTCAATGACTTGAGCCTACAAACTTCTGCAAGGTAGCCTTAAATGCTGGACAAAACACACCTGTTAGTCCACTCGGACAGTGTTCTGAGTGCTACGCATTGTGGTTTTTAAGGCCATTCTCTATTTATTTATTTATTTGTCAGTGTACATGTGTATTTGCAATTCATTCTGCTGTTTATTATAAATATACTGTCAGGCTATGCAGATTTTGCTGAAATTAACTTTTGGGGAGGACATAATCAGTGTACTCATACATAGCTGATGTTGATGTGTCTTTCCAGTTAATCAGTGATGGCAGTGCAGTGTATGCAGAGGCCCTGTGGGACCACGTCACCATGGATGACCAGGAGCTGGGGTTTAAGGCAGGGGATGTCATTGAAGTAGTGGATGCTACCAACAAGGAGTGGTGGTGGGGAAAGATCCTGGACAGCGAGGGCTGGTTCCCAGCCAGTTTCGTTCGGGTAAGGACTGTCTTTAGGGTTGTCTACATATACAGGAACCTGACCTTATGAATGTCACTTGGCAGCTCATCCCAAAGTGATAATATAATGTAATTATATTTTCACATATTATCAGGATCAGTTGATCAGGTTTAGAGTTATATAGGAAATTCGTACCATGGTTATTCCACGAATGAGGGTGGACGAATTAGTCTACTCATCAGCGTTGAATATGAAAAAGTTATTTGATACAAGATCTCTCAACTCTTGTGGCATAAATTGAAATATACCATTAGCTACAGTCATTATAAGATCTACGTGTTTGCTTCTGCAGCTGCGTGTTAACCAGGATGAACCTATGGAGGAATATTTAGCCAAACTGGAGGATGGGAAGGCGGAAGATTCCAGCAGCTCAGTGCGTCGACACGGACCTGGGTTTCCCAGCAAGGACCAGATGAGGACCAACGTCATCAATGAGATCATGAGCACGGAGAAGGACTACATGAAACACCTGAAGGACATCTGTGAGGTGAGCACCCTGGAATTCTCCATTCTCCCTTACAGCATGGCCTCTCTACATTTCTGATCTTACCAGAGCTCCATATCTTGGTGTCGCCTCACTTCTTCCTCAGGGTTATATCAAACAGTGTCGGAAGAGAACAGACATGTTCACAGATGAGCAGCTCCATACCATCTTCGGAAACATCGATGAAATCTACAGGACTCAGAAGAAATTCCTGAAAGGCTTGGAAAAGAGGTTTAACAAAGAGAACCCACATTTGAGCGAAATCGGCTCCTGTTTCTTAGAGCATGTAAGTGTCTGAAAAGGTCATCTTGATTCTGTGCTGAAAAGGCTGCTTAGCTGAACAATTACACATCGTTTAAAGACTATGCATCTCCCAATTTAATTTTCTTATTTATTTATTTATGTATTTATTTTTACAGTCTCCTAGCCTATTTATGACGTTTGAAATCATTGTGGGAGTTTCTTATTGCAATTACTCAAGTACTTTTGTTTGTGATAAGTCAGTGTTTAGGGGCTTTCACTTTGGTTCAGGAGCTACTCTTTGGTTCCAGTTGCCTATCTTAGATATATGTTACATAGGTTGATCTAATCTAATCTAGCTCCATCTAGTGACCTGTCACTTTTGGATAAAAAAAAGAAAATGTATTTTGCAGCTATGTTCTCTAACAGTTTTGAAACCATAACTAGAATTATTTGACCCAACTATATATTTAGTTTACATGTGTACCCTGTCAGCCATAAGCAGTGCATGTCTTCTCCACTTTGAGAGATCTATCCTTCCTTCTCCTCCTTCACAGCAAACTGATTTCCAGATCTACTCGGAATACTGTAACAACCACCCCAATGCCTGTGTGGAGCTCTCCAAGCTCATGAAGGTCAACAAATATGTGTTCTTCTTTGAGGCGTGCCGTCTGCTTCAGAAGATGATTGATATCTCTCTGGACGGCTTCCTGCTCACTCCAGTGCAGAAGATCTGCAAGTACCCATTGCAGCTGGCTGAGCTGCTGAAATACACCCACCCCCAACACAGGTGAGGAGCACATCCACAGCACACTGCTCTGAGTCTCACTATTGAAGAGCATTTTGATCTTCATGATTTTTGCCAGTACATATGTACATATGTTCTATGCCAAAGTCTGTGAAGATGTTATCAACTATATTTGGTATGTGCAGTCTTATTATCATACAGGGGTTGCATTGTAGTATATCCCCTTCAGTCACTGTGTGCACAATTCTACCATGTTAAGTTTCCTATCTATGTATCTACAGTATTTTATAATGCATATAGGTAGTTTTCAAAGTTATGGCAGGGAAACTTCTTGAACTCCATAGAGTTCACACAAACTGTTTTCAATTTTTTTAAATAATTATTACAAAATTGTAACTGAATGAGTTATGCAGATGAAAACATTAACTACAAATAATAATAATAATAATAATAATAATAATAATAATAATAATAATAATAATAATAATAATAGTAAGTGGTTCATTGTTGAAAGTTTATTATAGCAATACATAATTGTGGGGATTTATCAAGATTGGTTTTGCAGATAATCTGTTGACAAGGACATTATGACTCATACTTGCACACATATACTTTAATAGAATTATTTTTCTGGAATCATAGTTTACAAATGCCTGATAGTCTCTCTACCTTTGAAATAGAATTATTTTTGGGATGCTGATGCAATGGCTAAACCAACTAATTCAATTAAAAACAAAATGTATTCTTCTTATTGTTTAGATTCCCTTTGTATTTTCTTTTTCAGCTATCTTATGCTGGTGACTTTGTAAAACTTAAAGCACCCTTGTGTCCTCAATAGAGGACAAAAGGGTGAATCCTGTCTAACCTTTTGGTACATCCGGTACACCCGTGTGTAACCATTAACCTGGCCGCTCTGCAGCCACCTTTGTCTCTAGTCGATATACTGTCAAAAAAATCCATAAGAAATACCAGCGTTGCTTTTCTTATATCCACCAGACGTACTTTAAGGTTAGATTCTCAAAGCTATATTGACATGAAGAATACTTTAGTTTAGATATTGTATACCAATACCAACTTACTTAAATTAAATTCACTAGCCTCTCATGTCTTTCACCTCTAATGCCCTTTAGAGGGATGAATTGTGCTCTCAAGTGAAATGACTAGCCCTCCCCTGTGTTTAAACAGCAGCATAATAGACAAAATGTATGGGGTAAATAAATCTAAATGTGATGTTTAGATTAGTGCAACAGCAAGAATCAAACCAGACAAGTGATACAAGTCAAAAGTGGAGGATTATAACAAATGTCTGGCTTTGTTTTACTGCAGGGATTACAAAGACGTGGAGGCTGCCTTAAACGCCATGAAGAATGTCGCCAGGCTGATTAACGAGAGAAAGCGGCGCCTGGAAAACATTGATAAAATTGCCCAATGGCAGAGTTCAATAGAGGACTGGGAGGTAATAGGACAGTCTGTTCTAAAACTTCATTACATACAAACAGGCACACAGCCACTATCAATATCAGATACGGTACATTGTTAAGATTGGTGGAACTGCTCTAGAAGTTTTCTTAATGCACAATTCTTAGGAATAAGTACTATTTTAATCTTCTCAACCATCTTAAATGCAATTCATTTTGTCAAAAAAATGGTATAATAGTCAGAAAAGCTCATTTATCTAAAGTTACAGCATGAATATTAAATAGAAAGGCATCTGCAAGTGAACAAAACAATGTAGCCTTTATAGATTGCTTCTTAAAATAGAAGCAATTTGTGTCAGGCAGGTTGCACTGTTAATGTATCCTGCAAAAATACTGCTGCCTTGCATCTCCATATCTGGAGTTGTATCCTGCTGCTCTAAAGGGGGATCTAGCCATTTTATTATTAGCTTTTCCTTTGGTGCTAATCGTTATATCAAGGAAAATATATTTCTAAATGTCTCACACACCTGATCTTACACAAATCAACATCAAAATGGCTGCTCTTAGCAAAGCTCTCTAGCAAAGACTGTTTGTGAGTAATAAAATCCACGATGGGCGAGCTGACGGGGATAAGGTTGGAAATGCGTTGAGGTACTTAAATTCCCTGCCGCAAGTCCAACCGCATGTCAAACCATTAGCCATACAGATCCTTCATATTTAAGAATGCCACAGAGATAAATGACTTCAGAAACATCAACTTCTGAGCTTTGCAATGGACATCTCAGCTGATTACTTCCCAAGATGATTATTGCACACACTGATTTGCTGTCTTTGAAAAAAAAAGCAGCTTGTTAGATATTGCACGACTTCTCACAACCCATATTTATTTATAATACCCCCCCACCCCCTCCCCAGGGTGAAGACTTGTTAAGCAGAAGTTCAGAGCTGATTTACTCTGGAGAAATGGCCATAATCTCCCAGCCTCAAGCCAAGAGCCAGCAGCGCATGTTCTTCTTGTTTGACCACCAGCTTGTCTACTGCAAGAAGGTAAGGATGGACATGGGAGAGGGTGAGATGAATCAAAATAAGAAGCCCACACCGGTGATGCATGAATCATGTCTTTTTTTTCCGGCAAATTCTCTATATTATTTTCTATATACACAAAAGATTTTCTAAACTCTTTCCCTATTTGTTTCCTTTGCATATTTTGAATTGAAGTAGAACAAATTGAGAAAAAAAGAGCAGTGGACTACCGCTAATCCAAACCTCAGTAGTCTGATTTGACCTAGTATCTGAAATTAATGAGCAGATTTTTTTTCTTCTTCTTCTTCTTCTTCTTCTTCTTCTTCTTCTTCTTCTTCTTCTTCTTCAGTTGAGTGCAAAGCAAGAAATGTAAACTCTACTCAAATTTATGATCTGCCACTGGGACAAGCTTTGCAAGATTATTTATTAATTAGCATTTATTCATTTGTTTTACTTGTCAAGGTAATATTTGTATGGTAAAACCCTGTAAAATAAACTGATGAAAAACATTGAAGGCTACAAGTAAGGTACTGTGGGCACTAACCCCACTCCGCTCTGCAGGACCTGCTGCGCCGGGACATGCTTTACTACAAGGGCCAAATAGACATGGATGACATGGAAGTGCTGGACGTGGACGACGGGAAGGACAAGGACTTCAATGTGAGCGTGAAGAACGCCTTCAAGCTGCGCAGCGTGCTCTGTGACGAGGTCCACCTGCTCTGTGCCAAGAAGCCAGAACACAAGCAGCGCTGGCTCCTCGCCTTCGACGACGAGAGGAGACAAGTGCAGCACGACAGGGAGACAGGTGAGCTTTTACCTTTTCACAAAGAGCACTTTTAATACCCAGTCTAGAAAAGTATTGAATTGGGGACATAATAAGAGCCTATGTCAGTAGTACTCAGTTCTGTGTTCACTTTTACAACATTTTTCTATAATTTAGCCTTTCGTGAACTTTATCAGACATTGCTGAGAGCAGTTTGTTAACATAGCCCAGAAGGTTGGCAGCATCCATACATTTGGAATACTGCTTGTCACTATGGCAGCCTATTATTAAAAATAAGAAAGCATTTTTTTGGCAAGGATATATTTAGGTTTGAGCAGCAATTGAATAATGCAGCTGGCACCTTAGACTCTGCTGTTCAAAAGCTACATTTGGCAGCTTTCCATTGTGCATCTATTATCAAAATAAAACTATGTATGCCTGTCACAAAGACGGCCAGAGTGGGTGGCGTCAGACCAGAAACAGGAACACAAACGACAGAGAGATGGGGTTTTGGTGAGGCTGAACGCGTGATCGCGTTCAGCATTTAATAAACAGAACAGAAAATAAAAGGTTGGAACAGACAAAAACACTGGACACGGCACTTGCGCCAAAATAAAGAGACAAACAAAAACGAACACACACTAACAAACAGGGACGAACAGACACGGTGAGTAAAGCAGTATTTACGTTCTTTCTTTCTTTCACTTTTTAGTTTCTCCTCTCTCTCCCGTTCTCCACTCACCGAACACCAACCCTCACTGAGTGAAAATGTGCATCTATATATACACTGTTGTGCTGGGATTCAATTACTAATTAATTATTCACTTGAATCCCAGCACGTGAATTAATTCTGTGCAACCCCGTGCTCACATATTACATTTAACCAGCACGTGAAGTGATTTGTGCTCTCCTCGTGCCTAAATACAAATCTACACTTTAAATACACGTGAAACACAGACCCGTTTATATCCCGTGTACCAATCTATACACCAACATTAATACACGCAACATACACACAAATGCACACAGGGACGGGGCACATTGCCACATATACCCCCCCTTGTGCGCAGCACACATGGCCTCAACGGCCACCTCCCCCCTTAAATACCCAGCAGTCCAGGCCAAAGTCTCGGGCTGGGAAGGGAGGCTTCAGTGGGCCCATGGCTGGAAATGCTGTCAGCTCCCCTGCCGGTAGTGGCACGGCTGACAGCATGCTGGTCCCGTCCTGCAGCGAAAAAGCTGCGGGGGCAGGTGGTCCCCCGACCTCCCCCTTCTTCGTAGCCGGCAGCTCCCTCCTGTGGGGCTCCAGCCACAAGAACTCCTGCAGCGAAACTGCTGCTGGGGAAAGTGGTCTCCAGACCTCGTCCCCCTTCTTCGTGGCCGGCAGCTCCCCTTTCTGGGGCTCCGGCCACCGTACTCCCTGTGGAGGTACGGGCAGCAGAGGCAGCTCCTGCTCCTCTGCTCCGGGCGGTGGCGGAAGCAGAGGCAGCTCCAGCTCCTCTGCTCCTGGTGGTGGTGGAGGCAGAGGCAGCTCCAGCTCCTCTGCTCCTGGCGGTGGTGGAGGCAGAGGCAGCTCCAGCTCCTCTGCTCCTGGCGGTGGTGGAGGCAGAGGCAGAGGCAGCTCCTGCTCCTCTGCTCCTTGCGGTGGTGGTGGCGGAGGCAGAGGCAGCTCCTGCTCCTCTGCTCCTTGCGGTGGTGGTGGCGGAGGCAGAGGCAGCTCCTGCTCCTCTGCTCCTGGAGGTGGTGGAGGCAGAGGCAGCTCCAGCTCCTCTGCTCCTGGCGGTGCTGGCTCCCTCTGCTGTGGCGGCTGGGCATGTGCACGCCGTGCTGCCTTCAGCAGCATAGCGAGAGGCTGCTGGGGGACACCAGCATCCTGCCCTTCTCCCCCCCAAAAATTTTCAGGGGGTTGAGCCTGTAACCCCTCCCCTTCCGGCTCTTGGGGCTGAACCAGCAGGCATTTCCCCTCTGCTGGTGGCTTGGGTCCCAGAGCTGTGGAAGCCCCGACTTGCCTCCCTTTGGGCTGTGGACGCACCGACTCCTCCCTTTTGGGCTGTGGACGCACCGACTCCTCCCTTTTGGGCTGTGGACGCACCGACTCCTCCCTTTTGGGCTGTGGACGCACCGACTCCTCCCTTTTGGGCTGTGGACGCACCGACTCCCCCCTCTTGGGCTGTGGACGTTCGGGCTCCCCCCACTCAGGCGTAGGACGTTCGGGCTCCTCCCACTCAGGCGTAGGACGTTCGGGCTCCTCCCACTCAGGCGTAGGACGTTCGGGCTCCTCCCACTCAGGCGTAGGACGTTCGGGCTCCTCCCACTCAGGCGTAGGACGTTCGGGCTCCTTCCGCTTGGGCTGTGGACGCTCAGGCTCCTCCCGTTTGGGCTGTGGACGCTCAGGCTCCTCCCATTTGGGCTGTGGACGCTCAGGCTCCTCCCATTTGGGCTGTGGACGCTCAGGCTCCTCCCATTTGGGCTGTGGACGCTCAGGCTCCTCCCGCTCGGGCTGTGGACGCTCAGGCTCCTCCCGCTCGGGCTGTGGAGGCAAAACCAGCAGGCATTCACCCTCTGCTGGTGGAGATGGGGACAGCAGGTACTCACCCTCTGCTGGTGGAGATGGGGACAGCAGGTACTCCTCTGCTGGTGGTCCTGCTACCTGGGCTGCTGTTCCATTTATGGTTGCCTCCAGGTAGCTGAGGACAAACTCCACACCTTCCTCCAAGCTGTTTGGGGTGTGTTCCTCCTGATATGCCTCCCATCTCTCACAGTCCATCATCCACAGAGCCCGGACGACCATGGGCAGAGACTGGGCCTCCAGCCCAGCATTCTCCAGGAACCAGCCCCGCAGTTTGATGGCGTCTTCTGCCATTGCCTCTTTTTTTTTTTTTTTTTTTTTTTTTTCTAAACAAAACCCCTCCTGGTCTGACGCTTGGAGGCGCGGCTATCCCACGATGACACCACGTGTCACAAAGACGGCCAGAGTGGGTGGCGTCAGACCAGAAAAGGAATACACAGAGAGATGTGGTTTGGTATAAGCTGGGCGCGTGATCGCGCTCAGCATTTAATAAACAGAAAATAAAAGGTTTGAAACACAAAAACACTGGACACGGCACTTGCGCCAAAATAAAGAGACAAACAAAAACGAACACACACTAACAAACAGGGACGAACAGACACGGTGAGTAAAGCAGTATTTACGTTCTTTCTTTCTTTCACTTTTTAGTTTCTCCTCTCTCTCCCGTTCTCCACTCACCGAACACCAACCCTCACTGAGTGAAAATGTGCATCTATATATACTGTTGTGCTGGGATTCAATTACTAATTAATTATTCACTTGAATCCCAGCACGTGAATTAATTCTGTGCAACCCCGTGCTCACATATTACATTTAACCAGCACGTGAAGTGATTTGTGCTCTCCTCGTGCCTAAATACAAATCTACACTTTAAATACACGTGAAACACAGACCCGTTTATATCCCGTGTACCAATCTATACACCAACATTAATACACGCAACATACACACAAATGCACACAGGGACGGGGCACATTGCCACAATGCCTCAACTAACATTTTAAATGCAATTTCTTGTTTATTTGGCTTTACAGTCGCAACATTTGGCAGCTGTCCATTTAAATCCGAATTATTACGCCCTTATCAGTTTGGAACTGAATTTGTGTAAATTGAAAATGGTCAACTGGATTCATACTACATTAACTGGCAAAACAAACAAATTATTTAGAATCTAAGAATTTAAAAGGTGCAGGGAGGTCATTTGGGAGCTCTATGTTTAAATGCCAGGTTAACCCTATACCACTTCTCTGAAACTACTGCATTAAATAATACAGTGCTACTCAACCTAACATATAAATATATTTGTAAGAAATATGCCTCACAAATACTGTAGACCTTTATTACACCAGAGCTTCATATAGGAACTTTTTTTTCCCTTGAGCCAGTTCTTCACACACACTCAGGCACTTCTCCATATGCAATCAATCAATCTTTATTTTATATAGTGCCTTTCATAGTTTACCACCATCAGAAAGCGCTTTACAAGATACAATAAAAAACAATGCATAATACATAAGTACAGTAAAAAAAAAAAGCATAATACATTAAATACAGTGAAAAACAATGCATAATACATTAAATACAAGGCTAGGATGTGAAAATTCTACAACATTGTGGATGCATATGTTGTCTAGAATCATGAGTATAAGGTACAGTTAAAAAAAAAAGTTAGAAGTAGCAAAGACATAACAGCTAATAACAGATATCAGGCTTAAAGAGCATGCGAAGCAAGAGAGAACAAGTGGGTCTTGAGAGTTGATTTAAAGCATGCGACAGTGGGAGCACCACTCACCAAAGCTGGGAGAGAGTTCCAGAAACAGCACTTAGTTAACCTTAAGCAACTGCCTTTGCTTCCGCACCCAAGCAGCAAATTTTATGTTTGGCAAATTGGGTTATACAATTGCATGTACATTAAATGCAGAAGTAAGACTGAGCATCACAGTAAATAATGACTTTACATCCACTTTTTTAGTACACAGATTGACGTATGCTATAGTGTGCACTTCCATTCGCTATATACAGTAGGTCTCAAATGTGCAGTTTTGAAAGAAACACATGCTATTGTAAACCATTTTAATTTTAACAAATGATATCTGGTGCTACATTAGTACTACATTACTACATTAGGTTAAAGAAAGCTCTGTTTTGCCAGCTATGCTTTCCGGTAGTGTTACACTTCCTTGGTCATTTCACTGGGAGAGTTAAATTATCCCCACCCCTCCACTCCTGTCCTTAAACACCAGCAGTATCCCCAATTGACTGACATGGTTAACAAGCTTTAAACCCGGATACACGGCTGAGATGAAATGACCTAGGAAGTGAAGCAGTAACAGACATCCTGAGAGTAAAGGCATGCCAACTTTCTGTAATCCAGTCTAGTGCCAGATATGTTTAAAATTACTAAACATGTGTTTCTGTCAAAACAGCACATTTTAAAATTACTGTGAATTACTAGTAAACATTTGCAATGTACCTAAATGCTGAAATGTATATTAGTGAAAGGGTATTAGTGTCAATGCACCGGTCCAATTAAAAAGATGTATTCCTACACTTCCATAGTCGGCATTTTTATGTGCACAGTGGGTCTTGATTGTCTATATTGATTTAGATGCGGCATCATCACTGACAGCTATTCATTTTGAAAATAAGAGATTGGCTTGGCTTTTGAAGAACTGCGCTTTCCACGTTCAGTTCACTTTTAAGCGTTGGTTTGGCAGGGATCAGATGTCTGTGGACATATATGATTCTCAATGCTGTACAAAAAAAAAAAAATCTTTAGGGTATCATTATAGTACCACGGTGTAACCTTTCCCTGGACACTTTGACTGATGTAATTCCTTAGTACCACATTACCAGTGTATACTGATCCATACCCTTGTTATACCTCTGGGATGTTAAAATATGAAAGTATTACAACCATGGTGTCATTCTGCCAATTGTTCATATGATTATAGCTGCCCTTGTGCTACCATTACCCCTTAGTCCAAAACCATTGCATTGCTGCTGAAGATGAGATTGATTTGTCTAGAATAGCATGTCCATATAGTATACTGTGCAAGAAATACTGTGCAGCACAGGACAGTGCTATTGTGGGTGACACCTGTTACAGGATCAGCTGATATGTAAATAATATATCGCATTCAAGACCACAGATCCACTTTGTCATTGTGAAAGCTAGTGTATTTAATATTCATTGGATGCTATTAACTGATAAAATAACAACCAGCAATCCCTCTTCTCACCAGGCATTGGTGTTGTGACCTATTCCCTCATGGAATTTACTATCGCAGCTTAATCCAGCTGCTCTAAGATTATAATGTATTATTTTCCTAGCTCGAGAAACCATATGAGATAGCACCACAGCCATACAAGTATTAGAACTCTGCAGTTATAAATCTCACACTGATAATTTCTTTCACTTTTCATTTGCCTCGTTGTTAGCTAAAGCATCCTACTGAATGAAAAGTGAAAGAGCTTTCTGTTGTATTTCTACTCAATTCAATTATTTCTCCATGGTTTGTGTTGAATTACTGTAAAGACTTTGTGTGGTGTGTTATAAGCTTAGAAAGTTTAAAATGTCCTGCTTAAGTGATCATAATGGGCCAGATTTTCCACTGTAGGCATTTAATTAATTTACTATGGAAATAGCAATTTGCCTAAAATGTGCCCATTGGGGAAAATATGGGCCACTGATGTTAAAGTCATTTTTTCCAGGTTGTCTCCTGGAATCCCAAAGAAGTTTTCAGAAAATGAATTAGAATAATATCTCTTTAATACCCACCCAAAGTGTAATGAAGTAACAAGTTTTATACAAATACAAAGCTTGTTGCTTTTAAGTTGGTCTCAGTTAGGCTGCCTCTCACATAAATGTTTGACACATTGTTTGCTGTTTGCTCGAAGGTTTTGCCATAACGGAGGTCCAAAAGAAACAGGCCATGCAGAATGCATGCAAGACCCACCCAGCAGGAAAGCCTAAAGGTAGGTGTGCTGCTCAAAACAAACATATTGAAGAGAGAATGAATGGGGCATTAATGTATTAACATTTTCCCTCTAAAGGTTTTCAAATCCATCTTTGGTTACAAGTGAAATATTTCTCTATCTATCTCAACGGGCAGTCCTCTGGGCATGCCTGAGGCACAAACTCTAATGGCCACTGCTTGTGTTATTCCTGCTCATTCTCCACTGCTGCCACTGCTTCACAAGAACCAAGACTCATGGTGGTGGTGTTTTACAGTGTGCCACATTGTTCATTATATACATTACCGCTACAGTCTTTTTAGCAATGGGAGACACCCTCAAATACACCCATAATTACGCCAAGAACTATTGTTTTATTTTTTTCGTAATTAGGATGTTTTACATGATAGTTATTGATGTAATTGAAAACTAAACTGTTAAGAATTGAAATATGTATAAGTATGTCAAACTGTCACACTGTTTGGGGAGCCATAATTACCATCTCCATTTCAGAATTCTCCTATTTATGCACATATTTTCTGTCCCTCTTTTCCCCTTCTGTACCTCTTGTACGTATGTCTGTCTGTTGGTCTATCTGCCCCTCCTCCCCACACACACACTTGTGTCACAAAGACATCCAGCACTTGCTTGCCAGTGGCTCCTCTCTCTCCCAGTCCTCCTCCTGCATTCACGAGTCTGCGTCCCCCAAGCCCAAGCCCCCTACATCCCCCGCTGCCCTCCCCAAGACCCCCCGGATGACCCAAACACGGTTGCTGCTGCAGAAGGGGGTCTGTGTGACCCCCGGGGCCCTGCGCAGAGCCATGTCCTGGATGTCCTCTCAAGGAAAAGACCTCTTTCATTAGAGCCGGGTAAAGTTGCATGTGTGAACATCCCAGATGCTGGCCTAACCAAATGATACGTGTCAGCGCTTTGAAATTACTTACCTATGTTTGTCCCATTGGTTACCAGCTCAGTGTATTTTAATAAAGTATGTTTTGGTTTATTGATTGTCCGTATATAAGTTTCCCATAATAAAGAATAATGAAAGCATAGTAAAGCATAGGTAATAATTGTATAGGCCAGAGAGATATGGTAAAGCATACTAAGAAATATGGCTTTTAAAGGGGCAAAAACTGCTATCAACAATAAAAACTGCAATAAATGCAGAAAGACTAAAGGTAGATGTTTTTGTGTAGCCAACTGAAGAAATATCCAAATGAAAATAAATAAATAAATAAATACATTGAATTTAGCCACAGAAAGAGGTTTAACACCCTGGCACATGCAATGGGTTTAAATAAATTTGGATTGAAATGATGACGTGTTTTATAACCCTGTTTGAATTGTGGTTTTTGCTATTGTCTCATGTCTTGTTTTAACAAGTATAATGTCTAAGTGGCTGTTAACACTAGTGTCAGCTCGTCAAAGACTTTTAGAAATTATGAAAAATATCACAGGTATAGGCAGGTAATGAGACTGAACGCCATTGGATTACTGCCCAGTCACACAATGATATGTAGGGAAGATTGTTATACATTTTACGCTATAGATTTTACTTATTCAAGTTGATTTATTTTTTCTGTAATGTCTACCTCACCTTAACCTTAAAGCTAAGTGCTCAATGTCCTGTGCTTATTTTTTATGGTAAATTACATAAAGCCATCAATGTTGGACACAAACATTAAGGGTAAGGACAAGAAATGGCATCTGACACTATAGGGGAACAGGTGTCAGCATGCAATCTTGTAACACCCTGTTTTGTATTATTTTTCTGGGTTCCAGCTGTCACCAGGCCTTATTACGACTTCCTTCTGCGCCAGAAGCACTCGACCCTGCCAGCCGCCCTCCCCCAGCAGCAGGTCTTCATGCTGGCTGAGCCCAAGCGCAAGCCCTCCAACTTCTGGCAAAACATTGGGAGACTGACACCCTTTAAGAAATGAAAGGGAGGGAGGTCCGTGCCTGTGCCTGTATTGAAGCCCCACCACCCCCCTTTTAATTGTATTGGTCCTCGAGAAAGCACTTTATAGGTTGGTTACAATCAGACTGAGCACTTGCTCCCAGACAGTATTCCCATAATGGAGGAGGTCATGTTACTACAACTACTACTACTACTGTGCTTGCTTCGGCAGCACACATACTAAAATTTGGTTCGATACAGAGAAGGTTAGCATGGTCCCCGCGCAGGGTTGACGCACAACTCGTGAAATTACTACTACCACTACTACTACTACTACTACTACTACTACTACTGCGTTCTATTTATTCTGAAGAACTTGACTGAAGAAAGAACTGGTTTTCAGTGTTTTTGTTTTGTTTGTTTTTAATGAATGCCAACTGTTAGCAGTGCCAGATAGCTTGTTGGCTGTGCATAGCATATTAGCTCTGGAGAGAAAACGGCTCTGTGTAATACTGAGACATTGGGTTTTATTATGTATTTCTTTGGAGAGAACACAGTCACACATTTTCTTCTTCATTATCTGGCATTCTTGCATGCATGGATTTATAAGAGTTCATTCTGGAATTGTCTGTAGAGTATTCTATAGATTGACATCATGGGCCCTCTCATAATAAATAGAAGAAAAGAAGAAAAAACAAAAACAGCGAGAAGAACTGCATTTCGAATAATTGTGTGTGTGTGTGTGTGTGTATATATATATATATATATATATATATATATATGGGGGCTTTTTTTACTATACAATAGGAGGTGAAATGGATCTTTCAGTGTTAAAGTACTGTACATTTATAAATTGAATCTGCCAATTAAAAGAAAAGATCCAAAGAGTATATTTAGGACATGATCTATTTTACGGTTTAACAAAAAACATGTGCCTAAACTGTATTACAAAAAATACAGAAACCGTTTGGTTTTATTTATGCCACTTTGTTTAAACTAGACCAAACTAGCTCAAGTAGTCACTCGTCATCTCTACAGATATTTGGAATCCATATCTTCTTCTGATTATGTGTCTTATCACTTCTCTGACCACCTCTTCTCAATATCATTTTTGGTGGTTATTTTCATTTTTCAGAGGCAAAAGGATTATAAGGCTGCCTGAGGGTGTCATTGTACAGTATATCTTCTTTCAGTTTTTTTAACAAAACACAACTTCAGCATAAACCCCAAAACAATTTTATATGAATTGTTGTCTTGTTCGATTTTCACTTTGAGAAGTCTGAAGCTACAACACCATAGAGCAGCCCGATCGTCCACCATGCTGGTCTGCACAAGAGGCGCAAGCGGTGTGATAGGTGACTCTCCACTGATTGTATCATCAGATGGAAAAAAAAAAAAAAAAAATCACATATATCATAGTCCTGTTATACAGCTAATAAAAATGTAGAACACATAATAGCTTTTCAGAATACTTATTTCAGTAAAGGTAAATGAATCGTGCACACCAGCTATAGCCAGTTCCCTGGAAATGGACTGCCAGATGTTCTCCCTCATTGCCGTCTCTTTCTGTGTCCTTTAGTTTACAGCTGCAGGTATTTTGATACTGCAAAAATGATCTTTTCTTCTGCCATTGTTTACGGAAGGGAAAGGAAGCTGTTCCTCATTGGTCAGTTCCCTAGCTGGCGCGTGACAAAATTGCAAAAACAGACACCACTTTTATTTTTTTCATGCTTTGGTGTCGCTTCAGTGTCGCCCATCACATCGCAGGCAGCGTGAGTGGTTCGTATAAAAAATACATGTTTTATTTTTTTGTCATGGCATGGTGGTATGACACATTTGCTTGTCGCATCGCATCCGGTGTGTAGAGGCCTTTAAACTTTAATAAATGTAAGTAGCCAATCAGAAAAGCTGTGATAGTCACCTTTGTAAATTACTGCAATATGTATTTGTGTAAAAGACTTTGTCTATAGCATGTAATTATATATGGAAAATAAATATTGAATATGAAATTGATTGGCCTACACCGTACACTAAGGCTACATTTGGCCTGTATATTTTTTACAATGGTTGTGGAAAAATTCTAAACGTTTACTGTTGAAGCTCTGAATATTTCTAGTCCGCAGCGAGAGTATCCTTACAATTGAAGCTTTAATTAAAGACATGCTGTGTGTTCAAAAAGAAAATTCTGAAAAGCACACCCTATCTAGAACAGAGAGAGCTAGAGGACTGTCAAACCTGTGGCCCAACATAGAGGAGAGATGCTGATATGATATTAAGAACATAACAAATGATAAAAGAAAGCATGGAACACTACCAAAGCTAATTAAGGGAAGGAGAACGGATTTCTAAAGCTATATGATGGGAAGGAGGGAGATTATTTATTTCACATTTTCATACTGTAAGTTAGCTTTTATAATTGCGGCCCTGTTGTTCCCTACTGGAGTCTTACAGCTTGGGATTGTGAAGCACATAGCCGTAAATATCATGAAATGTGATGCATTCCGTACATATAGCTGCAAACTGGGTTGGATTGTCAAAGCAGAGACTAGATGGTACGTGCAGTTGTGGAGCTGCATTGATTTACTTGACATCACATTAAAATAAAAAAATAAAAATAAAAAAAAAACATTAATAGGCCATTCTGGGCAGCAAGGAAGAGGAGCTCCAGTTTTTACACTACAGTCTAGACTCATGACCTGAAGCATTATATACTGTATAATAAATCCCCTTTGGTGAGTAATGCACCTTAAGGGTTTTAATCCCGTTACTGCAGAAATCCTTCAAAATAGCCCGAATCTGCTTTTACTTTAAGATTTTTGCACAGCTGGGTAATGCCAGCTAAATACAAAATCCTTACTGATCAATCCTTTGTTCACAGCAAGATCTACCAGTTTTTAAATATACTGTACTGCCCTCTACTGGAAGAAAAACACCCACTCCATTAATTTTGAATTCAGAGCGATAAGAATGGAATTTATACTAAACTGCTACAGTACATGTGCCAACATATGCTGGATTTCTAGCAGTACTTGGGATAAAATAAATTAATTTGTTCAAACTGTTGTGTATGTGGGCTGTTCCATTCTAGGGCACAAATTGGGTAATCTGCCAAGCCTGTAGAAAATCAAAGAGATTACGACACTGTACCTAACAGGTGGTATACTGCATTTGGTGCCAAAGAATGTAACAATGTATATGCAGATGTTTATACACATACTGGGCTGTATATACATAATTACAAAGTAAGATATTATTGGGGGCATACATTAATTTAAAACTAATTTTAACAATATTCTAAAATCTCCTCTAAACTCAACTCCAAATTCAGAAAAGATGTGTCTGTAATATTTGTCCTGTGTTGCCATTATCTATCAGTTTAATTCCATTACCCTATAGTATATGCTATTGTCTTACAGATGGCTTGTCATTTTGCTGAAGAATGGCACATTTTGATAAGACACACACTTACTATATCGGTCAGTAAAGCAAGATCATGCTAGATGACCAAGGCTGGGGCAATGGTGTCAATTCTATGCAACAGGAACCCTGGAAAATGGCCATGTTGTCACTAAAAATGACTCACTGGCCGACATCACATTAAAATGTTTTGTCGTCCGCTGGTAATATGACGTTACTGAAGTTCACACAGGTTATTCTCAAAAATGTCATGTTCTGAATTCTGAAACTGGGTTAATATCATGTAACTGGTTTCCTGCGTACAACGTTCAGTAACATTTCTGTTTTTATGAATATATGCAAAAGGGAACCTATTGTACAAATACCATTGCTCAACTTATAACTGAACATGAGATGAGGAGATCCTTTTGGTGGAATATTCCATGTGTTATTTAATACGACCCTAATATTAAACTGTGTGACATACCAAGCTGCCTGAAACAAATGTTGTCATCAAACTGGTTGGTAACTGAGTCTACTCTTAGTTTTGTATCTGGTGGTCAGTAGCGCCTTAGAGAGTAATATATCGTGACTAAGACAATAGCTATTATTTGTGGACAAGACATTATAATAAAACACTTTGGAATGCTGCAGTAATTCAACAGCGAACCTGCATAGCTTACGCATGAAAGCATTTGAACTTAATTTGGGCTTGAATTAAATACATACAAAAAAAGGATAGCTCTGCTGGAAATATATAGACAATTACCTGCCTATAGCATTGGTGTAACTTTGATTGTGTTCAAGCCTTACAGTAGTCACAAAATGTGTGTGAAAATGCTAGTGCTAGTGTTTTTCTAAAATAACCTAGTCTTATTACTTGGTGGTAATATCTAATTTAAACAAGTAAAAAGATTAAAATGCAATTTATTTGCCTACTTAGACTTTCTCATGTAACATATTCAGAAACAAGTAATGTTACTAATGCATTTTGCATAAATGATTTAGAAAACTAAGATCCAGACATGTAATATTTCTGTATATATATATATTTTCTGAAACAGTTTAGCTCTAATTTTGTGGGAGAATGCCAGTGACAATGCTTCCTGCACTGTTTTATATTTCAGCGTGAGCTAGGCACTTGTGATATGTAAGTGTAGTTTGTTTAAAAACAATAATTCTACAGATTTCAGTGTTTGTATATTATATCTTTGTATGTGATGGTTGTTTACATACTGTATGCACTCAAACCATGGGAAATAAAACAGTTTCAATGGATTTCATCTCCATAGTCTGGTGTGTTATAATGTTGCACTACAGAAGATCCTACATTGCTCCTCTAACATGGTCTGCAGAATTTAAAGTGAAGAAAACACTGCAAAAATCTCCTAGAAGACAATTTACAGGTAAACAAAGAGACTAAAGAAATGAGTGAATACACAAACACATTTCCTTTTTTACATTCCAGTTATATAACTTTTTTTTTTTTTTTTTTTTTTTTTTACTGTAGAATTTAAAGTGACAACTTCTGTCATGGGGAGTAAATTAGAATTCCTAGCTCAAGTTTCTTGTTGGATTATTATTCATAACAGCAACTAGTTTCTTATGGAAGCAAAGGCTGGATTAGTTTGGAGCTGTGAAATCAGGAAGGGCATAATTTTACTTGGACTGGAATGTAACGTGCCCTGGACTGTGTTAAAACCTGAAGAACGGAGAATCCTTGAACATTAAATCCAACTGAACTGGTTATGCAAGTCATTTATTCAAAATAAGCAAAAGCAAGATTATTAATCAGTTTATTTTTGGGGGTTGTTAGGCCTATTCTAATCAAGCCAATCAGTCAATCAATTCTGCTTCTTTCAAAGTTCTGCCCTTTTTTTTCTTTTTTTTTTCTTAATACTGAACTATGCTTTTTGCCACTCTATTCTTGCATCCACAGTCAGTTATTAAAAATGCAGAGTTTGTATTACTCGTCTCAGTAACAATAAACTCTCGTAGAGTATTACAGGGACAGGGCCATTAAGGTCCTGGTTATGGAGTTAGCAATTCAGGTCTGTTGCAGTGGTTTCTGTTGACTGCCTATAGGGAACTCTGGGATGCCTAGCAGCCCTGGAAATTCAAAACACTTCCCACTATGGTAATTCCACATTGTGAATATGACAGCTTTGAATTGCCCATGTCAGCAAGTAGCTAGAACAAACAGTAGTGTAACTAGTGCATGCATGAGACACACTGCAAGTGTTTGTGTATAATGAATACTATACGTTGCTCCGCTGACTTTCATAGTAACTCCTTACATTCTCCAATTCACACCAAAGGATTTTAATGTTACACTATTTTCTATTACTTGAAGTAATAAAAAACCCCACACAATCCAAATAAGCAACACAAGTCAATCTTTATTGAAAATGTAAGTATTAATACATAACTTCTTTGTTACAATAAACGTGCCGTTAAAATTTAAATCTGAGCTCATCCACTCAACAGATTATTTAAACAATAAAAAAGAATAAAACGTATGAATTTACACATAATTGAACTGGCTCAGAATGAAACAAAAAAAAGATGTTTTGATACAATTATCTTTCAAAAGTCAAAATCATTTATGCTTTGGAAGACAACATTGACCTAAACTAAATTAAAAAAGTACCAAAACAATTGCTCTTTAAGCATAGTGTTTCACACATCATAAAAAAACAGGGAAAAACTGACAAAAATAAACAAACAACAAAACAACAAATAAAACAGTTTCTTTTAAATAACAATGGCATAAGGAGAACCGGGAGGCTTATGTTTCAGAAGCTTTTCTCAGTCTTCATGTGCCAAGGTTTTCAGGACCTACATATATTATTTGACGTGGGCAAATCTCAAGCAATAACCTCCCCCTCTTAGTTTGCTCCAGTGTCTTTAAAGAAAATCATACTGCAACAGTTCAATAAACTACACCTGAATATGCATATTTTATAAACTGTTTACAGTTGTCTTACAGCAGTCCCTAATCATCTTCACAGACATTGAAGGGCAGACACAGTTATAACAGCAGGTTGATTTGTCGATTGTCAGATGTAGTCAGTTTACCTATTGGCAACAGCGACAGTGCTGAAAAAGGCGGACAGGATTATACTGCTTCATGCTTGTTGGTTGAACTATTTATTTATTTTTTAAGTATCAATACCACTATAAGCATAAGTCACCAGATAACATTAGTGTTATTGTTGTGTTAGCTTCTTTTCAACAGTATTTCAAAACCTGTGCCAATAACAGGTTTCTTTGGACATCTGAAATACAAAACTCCCACCCCCTTTAGCTGATTCTAAAAAACATACAAACAGAAGCCAGTAGTGTTGGGGTTTATCTATGCAGTTAAGGAATACTTTGCAAATAATCACAAGTAAGACTGAAACAGACACATCCCTTAATATTTAACTAGGTATCAGTTGCTATGTATTGCTTTCAGGTACAAGCTGTAAGGTGACATTTGTTAGGTATGCTCAATGTTCAGAAAAGCACCTAAGAATACATTGTTGCAGTTCCTAGGCTTTACCAGTTTCATTCTCTCAATCTAAAGTGCTCTACGTGTCAGAAAACCTCAAAACCAGAAAACTAGGATTTTATGTATTTAGGGTTTTTTTTTTTTTTTTTTTTTTTTTAAGACCCCTGGAACATATTTTTCATGAAACAGTGCCACCTGCTGGTTCTGATTTTCAACAGCACTTGAAATAAAAGCTGTTTTATGACTGTTCTGTTGAAACATAGTGGTCTTTCAGACCAGAAAGCATCTCAGCACAGCCCTGGATTCTGCAGTCTCATTCACTGTAAAATAAATCACAAACTGAGTGACAGAAGGAAACAACACTGTTAATCCCCAGCACTATCTCTTAGTACTTCATTTATTTTTTACGGTTTGTCACAACTAAGGCTGTTCATAGTTGGGGATCGACAATCCAATTTCAGTGTTGTGCAGTTGGAAACAAGTGCTACTTTCCACAGATTGGACTGTAATTTGATAAATAGCTTTTCTAGCTGTCAAATGTGAAAAGGTGCAATGATTTGATCCCAATTACAAAAAGTAGAAATTCTGCACCCTTTAATATGGTTTAGGAGAATTCGCTCAAGTCTAAATGTCATGTTCTCTGTATTTTTACAATAAAAATAAAAATTGAATGATTTTCAAGCACTAATGTATTGTGCTCATCAATGTTGCCAAATACAACAAAACCATGAAAACAAAACAAAAAAACAATAGGGAAAATTAAAGGCTAGTTGCAATCAAGAGAAACTTAATTTTGTCCATAATGGCTCCAATATTACAACGCAGCAGCACCCCCCCACCACCACAGGACAGGACACAAACATACCACAGCCACTATACTTCTTTATTATTATTTTTTTTAATTCATAATGACTAAAATGCCGTTTAAAATTGACTTGTACATCAATGTAAACCTTTTAAAAAGGGAACAATCAAAATGTAAGTCCATGTTTTTGCCAGTTTATTACAAGTCAGTCAGAATTATATCATCATTTCTTATGAAATCTTTTGTATTTTCTAGTCTTGGGTGCTTTACAGGTAAAAAGGTTCTCTAGACACTGTTAGTATGCACTTTACTTATGGCATACAGACAATGTATGCCAAAAGGCTGCAGTGTTAAAGGTCTGGGTTGGTGCAGGATGATGATGCAGCTAAAGAAACTCCACAGCTGAAATAATCAGTATTGCTGACAGTTGTCTGGCCTTGAAGAGGCGAGTGATGCATTTGGTACAGCTACATGTATAGGAAATGCCTGCTGACCTTCTAAACTGAGATGTTTAAACACTGCAATGTATCTTGGTACTGTTTGAACAATTTCCACAAAGTACTCTACTGGTCTCATAAAATAAATAGTAATAGTAAAACGTGATCCAAATTTCCAGCAGTCTCAGATAGCAAGCTATTTTGATTGTCGCAAATCAGGCTCTTGCCATTTATAGGTTGTACTTTACTACGTCATGCAGAAGCTCCATCTAGCAAAAACTACAAAAATTGTGTAAATATATTAAGTTAAATTAGAATAAAAATAAAATGCTCACCATTTTGTGACGTGAAAACATAATCAATTACAAGAATTATAATAATGCAAAAGTATACTTTTCCTGTGCCAATTTTAAATAATCCATGAATTCCCCTTTTTACCTTTAAATTATTAAATAAGTGATTTGGTGTTTTAATGTTGCAGGCTGGCATAATGCTATATTCCACATAGCAGTTACTGAAGACAATATTTCTGAGCAAGATTCCACACTAAACACTGCTAACCATGCTGCAGCCAGACCATGAAGGGCCACTGGCACAGTGCTCTCTATTAGTGCCAATGTGACAGTGTTAATGGTGAAAGAAAGTGTCTGAGACTGTGGAAACGCATTACACACAATACCTTAATCTACCATCATATAAAACCAATCAACTTAAGTGAACTGCTACATCTAAATATAAAGGTATCCCCCATTACAGGCTTGTGTAAGAAGTTAAATGTATGAGCTTAAAGTCCAGAAGACCTAAAAAGCATCATTCTGACCGATTCGTTCAACTGACCGTAAAAACACAAACAAAAACTGTAACAAAATTGCCTGTTCCCTTTCAAGAAAAATAAACTTTCAATTTGCTCCTCATCAACCTTGTGGACCACCATGTAGCCATGTTCTCGAGGTCCCAATAGCAAGTCATGATGTATAGACAGATACTTTTGCTGTAGTATTTGGGGATATAAACACAGAATCACAGATTGAAGAGTTTCCATTTTAAAATTCCAACTTTTAGGTATGGTGTAGGGAAGAGCACTAATCAGCTAGAATAAATGTATAGGTTAAGTCGTTACATTGCTTGTTCAGTTATTGCCCCATATTGCCTAGGGGTTTTACACTCAGCAGAAATACAATCCATGAAATAAGATCCAGAATTTAATGAAGCTGTAAAAAGTGTTTTTAATTTGTATACTCACAATTTACTTTTAAATGGATTTAGTTTGGGAGAAAAAGCCCAATATCTACAGCTATTGGTCTCTTAATATATTCTGTAAATTAGGACAATTCTCTTTATATATATATATATATATATATATATATATATATATATATATATATATATATATATATATATATATATATTAAAAGCTTTAACACCTAATGCACATTTGAATTGCCAGTATTAAATTGGATTTAACATTTACAAGTAAAACTTTTTTTTTTTTTTTAAACAGTTTAACAGTACCTTTAAAATCAACTGGCTGACTATATATAAAAAAAGTCTTATCTTCAATTTGAAACACAGTAGCTGTTACAATATTTGTCTCGCTCTGGGCTCGGTGTGTACTGTTTTCTGTTTAGTATTTCTTTTGCAATATTTCAAAGAAAATAAAGTAAAATGGGCAGGATCTTTCACATCTCCATGTTGTTCCAAGGTCTAAACCTGGCCATGCATATTTTTTGTTTTTCCCCCACCCTGCACGCAACACATCACTAACATCTGCATTCATAAAACTGACAAATCAACACAAAAGTAAATGCTAAGACAGTTCTGGCTTAATATACAGCCTGCCAGACAGAATCCCCAGTTTGCTTTAAAGGCATACTCCAAAATACTCTAAATGGTAACATCACCCAATGAAATAAAAACTGTGCCCATCTGGACTGACAACTCCAGCAACAACAAACAAAAATTATATGTATACTCTAGTATGTATCCAGAGTTAGAGAGTTTTTCATTATATAGAAATTCACTTATACACAATTGCTCTATTTCAGTAGGTACTTTTTTATATGAAGTTAAGACATTGCAACAGGGATACTGGGTTGCAGAATTATTTTGTTGAACTTCAATTCCTTTGGATTTTGCATATGACGGTTTTGCATCAGTCAATGCAGGTAGATTGAGCAAGCATTTTTTTTTTTCTTTTTTTTTTTTTTAAACATGCATTCAACTAATCCAAATAATTAATTTATACTCCCTTATTATTTTATAGGTTAGCTATAAAACTGCAAGACAGTACACAAATCAAGACCATTTTTTTCTGTTTTGTTTCGGTAATGGCCGAGTTGGAAGATGTAAGATATGCGGATGTGGGTTACCACGACTTCACTGATTTGGGTTTTTGCTAGAATTTTGGCAAAATGTTGAGCACTGGAAGTTTCTTCTTTTTTTGTGTATTTTTTTTTCTTTTGGAAGGAAGGAGTCCTGGGTCAGAGGCATAAGGGCATCAGCACCAAGTGTACAATACCCGACTGAATGCATATCTCCCATCTTTAAACCTGCAGGTACAAGAATGGATTAGCGATTAACATGTGTGCTTTAAAAATAGCAAAACAACAAAATAAAAACATATCAATGCTACAAAGCTAGAGTTCAGAGTTATCATTTCAGCATTCTGTACAAAACTAAACTCTCCTGGGCTGGCAACAGTCCGGAATCATTCGAAGATTAATAAAGATCCATGCTGGGGGACAGGCTGGGACAGAACTTGGGGCAGGTTCCTTTGGCCCAGCACAGACATGTAACCCTGCTATTTTGATTATTACTTTAGCTAACCAGCCAGACCTCTTCCAGTAGAGGCAAAGAAAAAAAAAAAATATATATTTCCTCTCAACAAGTATCAGGAAACTCTACAGCCTTTCAAACACGGAGAAAGACATAAAGTCCACTTCTACATGGATGAAAGTGGCCAATGATCATTTTGACAAACTCCTGGGGAAAAATCAATATTTTAGCTGGGGGTCTGGGGGCCACTTAGGCCCCCTGAAATTCTGGGGTTGTACATGCTCTCAGGTGCATTCTAAGCCATTTTGGATCACTTTCAGAAGTAAATTTGAGCTTGACTTTGTAGCAAAAGAAATTACTTTTAATTTAACTAGATGGACCAACCTGATAAATCACACATTAGCTAGTTAACAAACATATTTTTTTAAATGCAGTGTTTACTCTAGGACTTACTGATGAGGGTCAATTTAGGGGGACATTTTCTTTAGTGAGGTGGTCAATATGTTTAAAGATTTATAACTCAACACAACCACAGTATTTGTATACATGCCAACAGAGTTTACTGGCATTGTGTTTCTGATGAAAAAAAAATTAATATAAAAACAATGTTTTTATTTAGTATTCAATCAGTAAGAATTATGTTAAGAAACACGGTGTCCCTATATTACACAAGTCACTTTTTTGTTGTGCAGAATATCCTTCCTTCATTCTCATGTCTGAACTTTGCCAGGGCCGTCCCATAAATCAAATGCCTTCCAGTGAGGTCCCTCAACTCTTATGACAAGAAGGGTATTCAGTCTGTCACTTGCCAGTCTATGCCTGAGAGCTGTTTAACATATTTTGAGCTCAGAAGCCCCTCTCCAACAAAACTTCAATGTTTTTTTAAAACACAATATATTTCCAAATTAAATTAATAAATAAAAAAGTACAATAAATAAAAACAAAGATAGTTAATTTTTGTATGCTCCAAAAAGGATAACAAAAATCAAAACTACCACACAATCTGCAATGTTAATATGTAAAGTATTGTTATTAGAAACAGAATTAACATTAGCTAAAATAAAGAAATAAAAAGCCACGCATCACAGGCTGAAAAATTACATATGACAAACGTTATTCATATAAATTTACAATCAAGCACGTGTTTTTTTTATAAGCTATGACTTTCGTTTAACGACTTTTAGTGCACTTTAAGGGCAAGTATATACCGCACGCTAAACAACAAGTTCGCATTTCTCACATTGTCTCACTCTGCCACTCATTCTTGCTATCCTGTTCTCTCTCTCTAGTCCAAAACTAAATCGATCGCCACTTGACAGTTCAGGCATAACTAGTCAGACAGGCACGACTGTGTGTTGGTCTAGCAAACAGATACGTTTACAGTATGTCTTACTGCGTCTCATTGCCCAGTGGAGCGTTTTCGTCAGTGTGGTATCAGTGTCATTCTCAAGTGGAAGTGCAAGAGTCCCAGTGCAGCTCCTGGGTCACAAACAGGACGCATTTTGATAGATGGAGCTTGCTGATCAAAAAATAGTTCTATTTTTATATCAGTGATGGAGCTTCGTACGTGGCAGGATTCGCTCAGTGTATGCACTTTGCACACACTGAGCCAAACACCAGACAGAACTCCCACCACCCCTCTTTTTTTTTGGCATTTCGACATGAATCACAGGAGTGGACCTGGAGAGGCCATTTTGATGGAATTCCATCTACAGACAGAAAACTTTCACCCATGCATATACCCAATTACGTTTTGCATCTGATTTTTTTAAGCAAAAGGTCACTTACACTGCCAGACTGATCACCACTGCGGGGGCACGTAGCTATAAGTAGGTGTCCCTGGAGGCCGGTATGTGGGCATCGTAACTTGATGAGGAGCTACAGGAGATGGGGAATGGGTTGTCAACAAAGTGCCTAAAACACACAAAGTAATTTAATTGTTAAAGTGCTGTGGTAGAGAACAGACTTAAGCCTGGTACTGTTGTGGAGCTAGCATTACATATTACAACATATACAGTGCCTTGCAAAAGTATTCAGATCCCTGACCAATTCTCTCATATTACTGAATTATTTTATATTAAAACACTGAAACTCAAAATCAATTATTGTAAGGTGACATTGGTTTTATGTTGGGAAATATTTTTAAGAAAAATAAAAAACTGAAATATCTTGCTTGCATAAGTATTCAACTCCTGTGCTGTGGAAGCTCCCAGTTTACACCGATGAAAGAAACTGCCCTAACGAGGACACAATTACCTTACCATTGGCCTCCACCTGTGAACCATTAAAGTTGCTGTCACATTTTCTGGATAAAAACCCCAAAGTTGAAGGATCATTGGTCAGGCTGTGAATCTGAAGGAAAATGAAGACCAAAGAGCATTCTACAGAAGTTAGAGATAAAGTAATACAAATACATAGATTAGGGAAAGGGTACAAAATAATATCCAAGTGTTTGGATATCCCAGTGAGCACAGTTGGATTAATAAATCAGGAAGTGGAAGCTGCATCACACCACCCAGGCACTGCCAAGAAAAGGCCGTCCCTCAAAACTCAGCGCTCAAACATGAAGGAGACTTGTGAGAGAAGCCACAGAGAGGCCAACAATCACTTTGAAGGAGCTACAGAGTTCAGTGGCTGGGAGTGGAGTAATGGTGCACCAGTCAACCATATCAAGAGCTCTGCATAACACTGGCCTGTATGGGAGGGTGGCAAGAAAGAAGCCGTTACTCAAAAAGTACCATCTGAAAGCACGTCTGGAGTTTGCCAGAAAGCATGAGAGTGACCCAGCTGCGATGTGGGAAAAGGTTTTGTGGTCAGATGAGACCAAGAGAGAGCTTTTTGGCCAAAACTCAAAGCGCTATGTGTGGCGCAAACCTAACACTGCCCTTGCCTCAAGACACACCATCCCTACAGTGAAGTATGGTGGTGGCAGCATCATGCTGTGGGGATGCTTCTCATCAGCAGGGACTGGGCATCTTGTTAAAATTGAAGGAAGAATGGATGGAGCAATATACAGGGAAATACTGCAAGAGAACCTGCTTCAGTCCGCTAAAAAACTGAAGCTTGGGAGGAAATTCACCTTTCAGCAGGACAATGATCCCAAGCACAAGGCCAAAGCAACATTGGAGTAGTTCAAGAACAAAAAGGTGAATGTCCTACAGTGGCCCAGTCAAAGTCCTGATCTCAATCCCATTGAGAATCTGTGGCACTATTTGAAAATTGCGGTCCACAAGCGTCGTCCAACCAACCTGAACAACCTGGAGCAAATCTGCCAAGAAGAATGGGCCAAAATCACTCCGACACTGTGTGCAAAGCTGGTACATACTTACCCCAAAAGACTTAAAGCTGTTATTGCAGCGAAAGGTGGCTCTACCAAATATTAATGTGTGGGGGTTGAATACTTATGCAAGCAAGATATTTCAGTTTTTTATTTTTCTTAAAAATATTTCCCAACATAAAACCAATGTCACCTTACAATAATTGATTTTGAGTTTCAGTGTTTTAAAATAAAATATCAAACAGAACGAAATTTCAATGTACCATTTGTAATTCAGTAATATGAGAGAATTGGTCAGGAGTCTGAATACTTTTGCAAGGCACTGTAACACACCTTTATATAAAAATATAAAAGGGTGAGACAGCATATCAAACAATATTGGGTAGTGCTGCATCCCCCAGACAGTATTATATTGCAGTATTAACCCTTTGCGGTCCATTGTCGGACTGGGTCCGACATTGCAATTATTCCTCACAGGTCCTTTGTCGGACTGGGTCCGACATCATTATAGCAATGCAATAAACGGGTGTCTAGTCGTTTTTTCTCCGGAAAAAGCCGAGAAAACCATTCAATTGCCGAGTGGGAGCGACAGGAGCCGAGACAAGTCGGAAAAAAAAAAAAAAAAAAAGGCGTATCTCATGATTAGTCATACATGGTATCAGGTATCAGATAACGGGGGCGGACGTAAGTGAACAAGTTGGCTGACTGAATCAGCGCACAGAAAACACGGACATTTGCAGAGCTTTTTTGAGATGTTATAGTAATAAAATAATGACTTGGATCGCATTATTGAGGAGTTTGGTGATAAAACGAGTGATCCAGAGATGATCGATCGGTATGTACGACTATTATTATTATTATTATTATTTATTTCTTACATAGGTGAACGCTATAGCAAACGAAAGGGCGGGGCGGGGTGGAGATGCCTAGTGAGTGCTTTGTTGATATGCAGGGCCATTTAAACCCGTTTGACTGTGAAAAAAAATACTTTTAAACAGCGCGTATAAAATTAACTGCGCGTGTGAAAATTAATTAGACCTGGCGTGCCTGACGCGCGATTAATAAATGGACCGCAAAGGGTTAAGTCTACTGTGTGTTGCATACTGTATTTCTCACTTGCACTTACTGTAGTTGTGGGTCCCTACAGACCACTTATGCTTTGATCAACACTCAAAATAAACTATTGTTATTTTTCAGGAAGTTATTTAAAAACAGACAAGCATTTCTGGCAATCCATTAGTTTTTTGGACACTGACCATCCTGCAGCCTTTTTCCCTAAAGTATACAGTGGTATTTGCGACTAGGCTTAATGTTACATCACATGATTGGGGACATACATTTACTTACAAAACATTACAAATTATATATATATATAAATAAAATGTTCATCTTACTCATACCAGCTGACATTGCCATAGTGGTCCCAGCTACCATGCCCATGGCAACACCATTAGCTCTGTGTTGTGGGATAGGAGGAGCGTACATGGCCGCAGGCATACCATTGGGCTGAACGACTGTGGTGTGGTGAATTACGTGGGGCGGTGCTGCATACAGAGGTTGTGTGTAGTAAGCACCTTGCTGTTAATCAAGAGACAAAAAAAAAACTTTAAATCTAGAAGACAATCAAAGCCCAAAAATCTTTTTAAAAATGTGAAATATTAGCCCGACTCTAACACACTCCCTTTTAAAACCAGATAATTACAGACTTATGATGCAGAGGAAGGATACACCCAAATTTAAATCCAACTTTATGCATGTCTAAGAAGGTAATTTACTGTAGTTAAACAGAAGCTTTATTAGGAATTGTACACCCCACTGCCACTGACAACTAAAATCCATCTCCCATGCTATACATCTCCCAATAGCACACTACAGTGGCACACTTCAATGTGATTTGGGAAGCATATTTTAAAGTATACATTTACAATACGTGCCATAACATATAAGATCCGGTCGATGCATATACTCCAGCACAGTACATGCAATGTGAGTTGGTCTGTACCAAAAACACATTAAGAAAATGCTTTTTTTTTTTTTTTTTTTTTTTTTAATATGCATTTATTTATAGTTATGAAATCTACAGCAAATGGGCCTAAATAACCTTTGTTCTGCAATTCCCTACCTGTGCATACGGGTTCTGTGGTGGATAGGCACTTCGAAGAGGGTACATTGCTGTCTGGTAGGGGTTTGGTGATGAGGAGTATGGTGGCACTGCTCCAGTAGTGGGAGAGCAGGAGACTTTATATGGTGTGCCTGGGGCGAAGCCTGTAACAAAAGAAAGAAAAAAGAATGCTGCTTAAAGTAGTTAATGTACTAATAAAAGGCTTCAACAGAGCCAGATGAATTGAACACAAGACACTTGATGAGGGGCAAGATAATAGCAAGATTTGTTTTGTGTTTAGTTAGTATGACGTAGACATATGAACATTTACAGCTGCAGACTGCAACTCGTAACATTCAGAGAATGCTGCAATGCAATTAGGATTCATTTAGCAGCCAGTATCAGAAGTGTACACACTCCCTGGGAGGACTGAAGCCATTCGTTTATATAAGTGGACAAGTCCTACCTGTCTGAAAGGCTGCATTTGCGCCAGGGTACATATTAGGAGAGTAGCCAGGAGCAGCTGCATAGCCCACTGGAAAACCAGCTGAAAAACAATATAGGTATAAGAAAAAAAAGATAAGTGTAGATAAATACAAATACAACAAAGGTCACTTATAGGCTATAATGCACAAGGGTTCTAGGGTGGCAGTACTGTATTGTATGCACAACATCACTAGTTGGGTTACTGCATATCTGCCATTATGATAGTATTACATGCACAAGATATGAGTAACCAAATCTGAAATCTACAAATGACTTTCCCTTTAATATCCACATAGTTGTAGGTTAACAGAAATACCTAAATGACCATGTAGGTATTGCCTGCCTTACTACAATAAACTTACTGTTCCCGTCAGTCAAAATAATTGCCCCACACCTCCTTTTATCCATGGAGATGGCTATTCGGTTTACTCAAAGTCACTGTGCCATTGGTTTCAAATATGTTTATATAGGATGCAGCAGCAGTAGGCATGTGCACATTGTAAAGGATGTATTTTACAATGCGTAGGGGATTTACGATTATGTGTGTCCGCTTACCTGGATATCCAATTCCTTTTGGATTTGCATAGGGGACCCCTGAAGGAGCAGGGCTGTAAACAGGGTTCATGGTATCAGATGTTCTGCAAAATATAAAAATGAATAAATGTAAACCATAGCAAAAGATCAATGCTACATTTCAGTCTTAATGAGAAAAGGAAAATATACAGAAACAGTTTAAACCTAGGCTAAATCAGAATTGTTCTTACCAAAACACAGAAATGCTCCAAAGCCAAACAAAACATCCTTATCCCTGTATAGAGTCACATTTTGACTAAGGCTTTTTTTATTTTACTTATTCATTTCTGCTACAGTATAACATGTTTACGGTTACTTTGTAAACACAACTCACAAAAAGCACAGTGCCATTTTAGCCATGTAGTTAATAACTGGATGACAATCTTTAAAAGGGTAATTCAATGTTGATTAAGAGATCATTTTGTATTATTCGCTAAAGTGGTTGCAAAGATAACTTAACAGTTGTTTTCTTCACTTCTTACCCCCCCAATAATACCAGCATAGATTCTAAGCAAAACCAACTTCTTTATTAGAATTAAGATGCATTTACACTATATATCATTTTCAGGTATTATTACGGTGCTTTAAAGGGTCGTAGTGGTAAGATCTGACACACTTTAGACCAGAACACTAAAAATGGCTCAATTATGTTGTATCTTCAGCCGGTATTAACATTGTTGCTGGTTCTACATATTGGGTTAATCAATATGTACCGGTATTTGTGTTACACTGTGAACAGATCAACATTTTTCAGGAGGCAGCAACACATTCTACTTGTTAAGTATGATGCAATCAAAAACGCTGATGTACATTTAAAAAAAAATTAACATCACAACTTAATGCTGAAAGACTTGATATTTAGATTTTTTTAAAGAAACACATGAACAAAGTGTGTACTTTAATAATTATCAAACACATTGCTTGGTATTTTTTTCCTCTCAGAAATGTGGTAAGGAGAGTTGTTTAATTAAGTTAAATCTGATATCCCAAGAACTCTAGCTGACATACTGCTTTGTCTTTAAACTCAAACAAGTGCTATACTACTTACTAGTAAATACATAATTGATTTTCAACTAAATCTGTGTATAGATCTGAAATAGTTTCAAGTCTGTCAAGCAGAGAGTATTGTGATACGAATCACATTGTGGCTTGCGTATCATGATACGTATCGTATCGTGACCTTGGTATATCGTCTCACCCCTACTAATGGGTATAGATAGAAGCTTATCAATGGCATTATTCATTTAATTGGGTTACTCATAGTCAGGGAAGCCAAAAGAGGTCCAAATCACAAAAAGCACATCCCAGGACTCGCAAGCAACAAAGGAAAACTTGTCTCTATTGGGCTCCTGGCAGTTTACTGATATTTTTCCTATCATTGTAGTTTTTTTGCTGTCAAAGCCTCCTTCCTAACGACAAACCCTTTAGGTTGCCTTGGATAAAGGCATCTGACAAATAATCAAATAATAATAATAATAATAATAATAATAATAATAATAATTAATTTCATCCTGTTGATTATTTTGCCCTCTATGCTAAGAAGATGTAGTGATCAAATCAGGCGTTGGCTCTGTCCTCCGCAATATTCTGACCATCACATGATGTTATACCTAGTCACTGTTGGTGGATAATGAGGGAGAAAATCAAAGGTTCATACTGAACAACTCTTCTCTGAGCTCAAGCATTCATCTGCATGGGTCTAAGTAATCTTTGAGAAAACAGCCCAGAGGCAATTCATTCATCTGCTTTCTTTTTCGCTCTTTACTGGTCTCGCTGCCTCAAGTTGACCGATCTTGCTTTCTGCCACTTGCATTCCCTGTGAAGATTCCTTTTGGTCCTCTAGCTGCTTCACAGTTTTCATTCAGAAAGTAACATCAGTATGTTCTGCTGATTAATTCTTCCTGGCTTAATAATGCCTTTTTCTTTATGTTATGTCCTTTCTTTCTGAACACGTATGAATAGCGACACTGAATCATCTACCGTGCCAACAGGATCCATGACAGTTTATATCTCTGCAATCCCACCACAATACTAAACCGCCCGAGTCAATTAAAGATGACACTTCCAAATTAGTATCATTTGTGACTTGAGCCAGATTTCAACCAAACCCCTGAGCCTTTTCCCCAACCCCTCTCATTAATGTGCAGAACATGTAGGAAGTATACAGACAGTTATTGAAAACATATCATTGTAAAGTTTCATTATTTACTTTTTGTAAATATGCAAATAAATGTATAATTAAAAACACACAGCTAAGGTACAGTATATAGTGTACAATATATGCAATTTAAAAGCAATTTTTCAAAATATTACATTCACTTAAATTTAATGCACAAGGTGTCATTTTAAACTGTACCGCTTGCACAATTATTAAATCCTACCACGTATTTATAAGCATGTTGCTCCTTAATTGATTCAGACTAACTTCCCTTACGAACCCCCCTGGTACCTGGAGAAATGTTTGTTATATCAGGGTGTTCACTATACTAGAATTTGGCAATTTGCTGCATTAGAACAATGATGAAATGCCCAATTTATAGTACTTCTATGAAGATTACTTCACAATGATCAACATTTAAACAGTATGTTTTAATGAAAACAGTAAAGAAACAAAAAAGGAAATAATGTACACTTACATGCTAAACTGTATTTACATGTCCTTTCTCTTGAAAAAAATATCCAGTGTAGATGGTTTCATATTTTCTGTGGTTTCCTCAATGCACTGTTTGCAGTTGCCTCCTCACACCCGTTGCCTGGTTGCAGTTTGTGTAAAGATGGTCGGACAGGCAACGATTGCATCAGTCATGCATGATTCACACTACAATAGGTCATCTTTGAATTAGCCAACCATGGTCTTTGTTTTCACTGACAGAACACATTAACACTGGAAATTGTTCAGTGTCAGTCAGTACTGAGATCGTTGCATCCGGGTCGATCCTGTAAGTGATCTTTCGAATAGGGCTAATTTCCATTGAAAATATTAGTTCTTGCTGTTGGGATCGAAAAAACGGGGGTTCGTTATAAGGGTTTGTTATAGTGAAGTTACCCTGTAGTAAGATCAGAGATAGTAAATCACTGGGTCTCAAAAGATTGAGGCTCTTCCTGTGAATTAAACTATAATTACCATCTTTCACCATTCTGTCAAAGAATGCCACATGTTTTGTATGGCTTACCCATCCAAGCTTGAGGATTATTTTTGGAATTAAACATACTGTAACCTACATACTCTATCCTTCTTTACAGACTGCAAATATAGGCTTTATTCCTTGGTCAACTTCAACACATCACCATTAAAAACTATTTTCAAAGTAATTTAAATGATGGTGTTGATCTATCTGTTGCTGTGGTTTTGTACAAAGGAGCAATAAAACTGTATTTTGCAATGCATTGATCTGGATACGATAGTTTCATTATCTTAACTTGCACTCTCCTACTCGCAGAACACATTACATGACATGCCAGTTTGCATATAACAGTATAATGGGCTATGTAAACTGGTTTCTCCAGTGCATGGTTCCTCAATGAGTACTGCTGGTGCGCATGCAGCACAACTAGAATAGGACTACCAAACCTAGAGACTTTCCATTTCTCTTCAAATAACACATTGATAAATAATGTGCTTCTCGGTATGGACAGTGCTCACGACACGTGTAGATTTTGTGGATTACAGTATACAGTCTGCAAGGTACAGACTTCATTAGGTATTTCAGCTTTAGCATCACTATACATTAGGCGGGGCTGTGCTACTGCAGCAAGAAGTGTCCCAATGCTCTGCTCTCTCACACAATAAAAAAGACAGATTGTCTGTTTATTTGCTGTGACAGAGGGGTACATTGCCAGCTGACAGAAAATGTCAAACAAAAAGGATGCAAATATCAGACATCTGTTGGTGTTGGACATGAAATTGTATTTAACAACAGAGGGTACTTAACATTATATCCTCAGTCCCTGCATCCATTTTAAAAAAGACAAACAAAATCAGGAGAGCTTGTGTAGTACTGTAATTCATGAAGAATTAACAGTAAGCAGCTGAGGTTACAAAAATTCTATCAGAATCTATCTGAATGAAACTGAACTATGGGACATTCTGAATCATAACAAATACTGTGAAGTATGCAGTGTTAAGACTATGATTTTATCTTTAAAAGATTAATTCAATAGAATGCTGTGAATCAGTTCTCGAATGCTTGACTGTCCCTATTCTGCATGCCACAGAAGACCATTTTCAGGTTCAACTGGTCCCTTTCAGTGTCAGGTACAGATGGACAATGTGTCAAGTTGAAGCATTACTGAAAACACTGCAGATTGTCAAAGGTCCAATGGCTTGGACAGATGGTCAATGTGTCAAACAGTCATGTTCAGTTTCCTTGCATTTACTGTAAATATGTAGGAAATGTTAATAACTGCAGCAAAAAATGTTGTATTAATGGCACCACTAAACAATAACCTGCCTTCTCAAATCTGTCTGAGGCTGTCCTTGCTCCTAAATAAGTCCCCTTGGTACATTGCATCCCGTTTGAAAAGAGGTCCCTTGGTCCTTAAATCTGTGTTATACTGTATGAAATATTTTACCAAAAAACACTCAAGGAAAAAAGTTGAGCAGCTAAACCTTTTGGCTAATGCCTTCATCAGCATTAATTAATAATACACAAAGGTTTTACACTTGGCATAGGCCACAAAAACCTACAATTGTTAATGTCCCCAGACCATATTCAAATATTATTATTAATAAATAATAATAATAATAATAATAATAATAATAATAATAATAATAATAATAATAATCTACCTCATAAAGTGATCTTGCGATACTCAATCTGAGAAACACATTTAATAATTTATATGTTTGAAATGCTGCGTGGGCAGGGAAAGAAAATGCTGAATAACCTAACATTAAATTTTAATTGCTTTTTTCCCCCCTGTCGCAGGACTGGGAATAAGCTATTTGGCAGGTCTTTTAGTAATGACCAGTACTGTAGAAGTCTGAGGAATGATACAGGCAGGATGAAATCAGACTAGAACATTAATACTTAGTTATACTGGGGTGTAAAAGGTATCAGCTGTAAACCACATAATGTGGTTAAGAATCCTTAAATCTGCAGTCTGCATGCTGTGCTTTAAACCATATTTTAATTAAGAATAAGCACTTATAAATATCACTACCAGCTTTCTTGTCCCCATAACTCCATAAATTAATTGGGGCCATACTTTAAATCTTCTTTTGCAGTGTGCGTGTGATGGCTCAAACCTCCTTATAATCTGATTTATCCTGTTACACTTTATTTGCATGGTTCAATGGATTTATAAAGCATGTAGTCACATGCAAATCATTTACAGGCAACGCTCTTTAGAGGTTGCGTTAAAGAAAACACTACACATTACTGAAAGAATGGGAGACAATTAACACATGGCTTCCTCCAACACTTATAAACCCCAAAACAACTAATTACACTGATGATGACAAAAACCTGTGTCTACTTGACCACTGTCTATGCAAGAAACAATGTGTTAAATACTTCTGCATTCTGACCACAGTGCTTCCTAAGGCGGTGTTTAAACAAATAGCCAAATTATTAATATTGGCAAGCAATCTCAAAGATATTTGAATATCTAAAAATACATTGAGTTTCCATAAGGAGAAAGCCTCAACACTGAATCCAAGCTGATCATCAGTGTGATAATTATTAATAATCTTGACACTTCCAGGCCAACCACCAAGTTTAAGATGTATTATGAGTTATTTCCACAATGGCCCCAATACTTCACAAGAATCATTTACATTGTTCCGATTATATGTGCTACTGCAAGATGATCCTGAAAATCTGAAAAACAAATTGAGACTACCACAGCTACACAAAAAGTAACGATACCATTTACAAACAAGAGAAGCGTAAAGTCTAATGACCTCACGATGTAAATAATTCTGCTTACCACTTAATACTGCTTTCGAAATTAAAATTAAATATTCTACATCTCAATGAGTTATTTTGTAATTAGATTAGGATTAACAACGTTATGCCAACATGCACCACATAAGAACTGAAGTCTTTGTTATTTGCACACTAGTCATGTGTACTGATCCCGGTCACTGCGTGGTCATACAATACGCTTATCTGCATTCAAATGGCAATGTATTCATTTCACATAGTATCCGTATATTTTTGTATAATTTATTCGCGAATATTCTGTTATAAGTGAACATAATATACCCGCCTCGTATTTTCTTGTACATTATGGTACATGTTCTATTGAATACTGCATAAAATCACACATTCCCTGTTAATGGTTGTTAGGTACATCGCGTCCCCGTCAGTTTTTTTATGTATGTATGTATGTATGTAGAGTACTAGTTTCATAATTAAATACACATACCACATTTTTTCATTTACCATACCGTTCTCGATTACCAATTACTAATTGTCATTTCCATAACCGCTTGCACATCGAACAAACCCATGTACATTTAGTCGTATGTTTACACATGCACCCGCATCCCCGAGCCAGCGCTTCGCTGAATTCATGGGATTCTGCTTTCAGGATGGGGAACATTAGCAACTTGAGAGCGCAGGCCGCGGGGAGGAGGCCAAACCAGATTCAGCATCACGTAACTCTAATTATTGTGTATCCCTAAACTGAAAAAATACAGCCCATACCTGCCTCGAAGTCCCAAATAACTGCATCAGGTAAATTAGTCACACACTACAAAAAATAACAGTATATCCATTATGAACGCTGATACTCACGGTTTTTAAACGGAACGTCTGGATTGATTTTTACTGCTGTTTTCTTCCCTTCTCTCTCTCAATCTAGATTACTGCGCACCAACCAAAACCACAGTGCGTCACTTCCGACTACAAACGCTGAAGCCCAAGGCCGGACTCAGGTCACGGGACTGTGGTCATCGCTTAGGGTGGTGAGGAATCTAACCGTTACTTGTTATTTAATGTTAACTTATTATAATTTAATGTAAAGATTGGGATACATCTAATACTAGTGCACTGCGCAGTGGACTTTTTGCTTTTCTGAAAGCATCCAATTCGTTGCACTGTGAAACAAGTAACATGTATTTATTTATTTATTTATTTATTGCGCGAATAGTGTTGTGTAAAATGGTCTCCTCTTTGCAATTTTTAATAAATGTTCTCACTACCTCTGAAAAGAAAATGTTAAAATAATAACAGCATGGAAATGCATTCAAAACCTCTTATTTTAAAATGTCTGGTGCATTCTCCTTTTTATTTCAGCCAACGCAAGCGTCTATGGGAAATGTTTTCATTTCTGGGCTCCCTAAGTCAAATTTAGTTCATGTAAACTACAAATCCCAGGATAATCAGATGAGAGTGACCTCATCATAACAAGAAGGCGTGTGACGTGTTAGGAACAGGAAGAACTGTGGCTTGAGTCTCTGGTGAAACAATTGTAGAGGTATTTAACAAAAAAAATGACCTATACCATATGAAGTTTGTTACTGATGGTGTACTGTTACTAACAGTAGGATATTTAAAGCCGTTTGTCATTGACCCTTCACAGAATTTAGCGTGGGCTAACTAGTAGTTATTCGTGTCTGTTTTACAGCATGAAAACGCACAGTATACATTGTGTTTGTCAAGGTACATAGGATTGGTTATATGCGGCACAACCACTATATGTATATATTGTGGATTAACGAAGCTTTGTTTTGGTATTCGGTAAAATCGTGAACAAAATGTACTGAGTTACAACCAGTAGTGTACAGTTAGTTTAGTGTTTATATACGTGAATTTGTTCAAGATCAGGGAACATCTGTTGAGTTTTGTTTCGGAAATAGACATCGTCTGGGTTGTGTTAAATTGTCAGCTTCTCAATTGGTGGTAAACAGTTTGTGGGTAGGAAACACAGACCCGAACCGACCCGGATTTTTTTACTTGAACCTGGTTCGGAACCCAGACCTATTTATTTATTTATTTATTTATTTTAATTTAACACTAACATTATTTTTCACTTTGTCTAAACTCAAAACATTTGTATGCACCGAATGTGATTTCGATAATTGGTATTGCATAATTGGCAGTTACCGATTCCGGTACAGATCCATTATTATTATTATTATTATTATTATTATTATTATTATTATTATTATTATTACTAATACAATTGTAAACCATCACTTGAAATTGTAGTTTGACACTTGAAAATGTTTTTAAGCTATAAACTAAACACACCACTGACCTGGGGGTCAGTTATAATTACGATTACAGCAGGATTGTTTGCTGAAATTGAATTACAATTGCAATGCAATTTTGTTCAAATCCAATTAGTTAGAATTATGCTTCAGTAGTTGGAATTATAATTGCAATTACACATAAATAAGTAGCTACACACACTAACATGTTTACTCAGTTTAGTCTACCAAGCAGTAATCACTGGTACACAAATGGGGTCACTGGGTATTTTCAATAGCTTAATTCAGGAGTTTCCAACTTTTTTGGAATCACGCCCCATAAATCAGCAAATCACAGTGAAGTACAGTATTTGCCATATTTCGAGTTCATCTTATCCTGTGTACAAATGTCATCCCGTGCATAGAACACCTAATTGTAATGTTCAAAAATCAAAACAAAACAAAACACACACATAAAGTATCAGACAGTTTTTATAAAATGAATCAGCCTATTAACTTCACTCTCTTAAACATGTGTTTAGAATTTTTTTATTATTACTAT
Organism: Acipenser ruthenus; assembly: GCF_902713425.1. NCBI lineage: Eukaryota > Metazoa > Chordata > Actinopteri > Acipenseriformes > Acipenseridae > Acipenser > Acipenser ruthenus. The sequence goes on from NC_081205.1 coordinate 21,125,274, forward strand.
AATTATTGTATTATTAGAATGCTCACGGTGCCCCCCTAGAAAGTTTGTCCCACTCCTGCGCCACTCAGATTGAGAACTTGCAGGTCTTCATTCATCATTTAGTATTGGTCATAGTGTTGGCCTCATCAGTCTTGAAAATTGCATCTTTCTCTGGTTAGAAAAACTTTGAAATTGTTGTGTGCGTAGTGTATCGCAAACATGTAAATAATTTCCTGGATACATAATGAGGAACTAGGTCTTTGCTCCCTCTTGCTCCAGTGCAAAGTAAGGAAACATCAGTTAAAAACGTTTCTGCACATGAGTAAGTGTCTAGCATATTCACACACAGATAATGCAGCAGAGCTAAACCTTTGCAAATAACCAGCAAGTAATCAGAAAGTAGTTAATGCATTAGAATTAGATGAAGTATAAATGTACCACTTTTCACAGCAGACATTAAGGATTTAGATTAGGCGTTAAGAAGCTAATTTAGAAAACAATTTCTAAACAACCCCCTTTACATTGCTACATGCTGTCGTTTAGGCCAGTTGATGTAGAAATTGACAGTTCATTTTCTTTTTCTAGAAGTATTATTTTGTCAAGGATGGCCTACGTTAAGAGTGGCTGGCTTCTTCGTCAAAGTAAGTTACAAGTAAATAAACAGTTCTTTGCTCATAAGCAATTTATGCTGTAAATGATAGTAATAGATTGGATCATTTCATCTCAGTGGACCAAATTTTGGGTATTTCCTTCATGTGTGGTTGATGATATATGCCAAACACAGAGAGAGCCCGTAAGTAGGTGCTAAAATGCCCATTTGAAAGACATTTCAACAAAAAAAACCATTGAATTGACATAAGCAGGGGTGGCCAACACTGGTCCTAGAGAGCCACTTGCAGATTTTATAGGTAACCCTTAAATCATCAGTTTCTGAAGAATGTAAGTTGTTCAAATAAATCAGGAGTGGTCAGCTCTGGTCCATGAGAGCTGCAGGGTGTTCAGGTTTTTGTTCCACAGTATCTCTAAATTACTTAATTCAACACATTACTACTTAAATTGAAACATTACTGCTTAACTAGTCAACATTAAATTGTTCCAACTCTTTAGAAATTGATGATTTCTGTCTACCTGAGCTGGATTGATCCTGTTTTATGTGCTTCAAAATGCCTGAAATGAAACAACAAATATGTAATATAAATTACGTTTACTTAACCCGAAGACAGAAATAACAATTACAGAGTACTTGCAGGGCCAGATTTTTCAAGGTCTTTATAAATATGTCGAAATGCAATTTGCACCATTTTTTTGGAACAAGAAATTAAGCCAGTCAATCCTTAAATAAACATTCATAGTTTGTTAGATGTTTGACAACTGCATTTTGGTGTATAAACTTTGATAAATCTGTCCCATCTTGGTCATTGATGTAAATGGGTGTATTTTTCCAATTGATTTTGAACTCTTTTAGCAGTACGTAACTTTACAGGAACACTACCCTAGAATTATCAGGGTTCAGTGATCAGTTTACACTTATAAGGTAGAAAGCACTGGCTAGGAATACATTTTAACCTCAATTCGCTTATTTTGTAAAGCATAACACCTTAGCTTTTCCACACAGAGGCTGTGTTCTTTAGCTGTTTATGAAATAGAACCTGATAAAAACTTTTTAGTATTACTCTGTTGGTAAGAAACATTTGCCAGATATACATTTTTACGTCTATCTTGAAAACCTCTAATCTAAATGTTGAACACGTAAGGAAGGAAGCTAGTTTACTGAGGTCACAGTTCTTGGGAAATGCATAGGCATTTATTTCAGGTAAGATATTCAATATGTGTTGCTCCAATAGGCTATAGTAATGAACTGTATCACTATACTGACACCTGGTTCAACGAGAAATTGATGGCTTGCAAAGCCAGTTTCTGGTTTTTATGAAACTGCACGGACAAGTGTGAAAATAAATCTTTCACAAACTGAATGGGAGTCATGGTCCCTTTTTTAGTCATGACTACACATGAGGGGTATGTATGTTATTCACATGTTGTGTTGTTATTTAGAAGTGTCTGTTTCTTACCACAGGTACTATTCTACGGAGATGGAAAAATAACTGGTTTGACCTGTGGTCCGATGGCTGTTTGGTTTTCTATGATGACCAGCATTGTCGGGACATGGAGGATAAGATACACATGAAAGTGGACTGTATCAACATCCGCTCTGGGGACATGTGCCGAGGTAAACAGTTATGACTGGAGAGCTCAATGCGTGGATTTGATTATTTTGTCCCCAAAGACTAAAACAAGAAAAATAAACTTGCAAAGATGTATAAAACATATTCCTTTATTATTAGGCGTCTCCATGAATGAAGCTTGAATGAATGAATGTGCAAATCCACCACCACAACTACAGCTGCTACTATCTCATAAACCATTTCAGCTGTGAACTTCATATTTTCAGTGTTATGAAAACTGCTCTGTTAAATCTAACAGCACTCTTCTCTCTGACCAGATGGCTGCAATATTGGGCAACATTATCTGTTTCAGTGCCACTTTGCTTTACCTGTGGCTATATTAACGATGCAGATCTTTTTCACATATCTGTTGTACTTCAACATAATTGGAGTAATTTCCATTATCACCCAGTAATGGACTTTGTCATTGAATGAATGCAGCAGGAAAGTTGTGATGTGTGTATAATTTAGTATAAGATTCAACATTGTGGTGCACTGGAACTTTTGGTATTTATCCCTTGGAGGGAATTGTGAATGGATGCAGCTGATTATGTAACACCTGTCTGTGTTGTCAAATGAAATGTCTGAGCAGTGGCTTCCTGTCCCCAGATTTCCAGCCTCCAGAGGGAAAGGGGAGGGATTGTTTACTGCAGGTGGTGTGCAGAGACGGGAGGACCATCAACCTCTGTGCTGAAAGTGTGGATGATGCTTTGTAAGTCCTCTACATGAGATCCAATCACCCATCTGTATTTAATGTAGGGTTATAGGATGGCAAACGTCTGTGTATGCGGATAATATCGGCACACGTGCAAGTGAATGGGCTGAGGCTGAAAACCTGTTTACATGCGGTGAGTGCTGATATACCCTACTTTATTATTAATATACAATTTTTTATTCATTACCAACCTTTGTTTAGTCTATTGTCTTTTTCATTGAAAAAGGGGGAAAAGGCTGATGAAGCCAATATTATTAAGTGGCTGAGGTAGGTACCAGATTGTGATGTCTAATGGAATTCCGAATGAGGCCTGTGGTATGAAGATTTATGTCATGAATTGGGTTTCTCAGTGAAGTGTCATGGAATACAGTGTCCAAAACCCTCTGATTATCTGAAAGATCCAAGCAGTCTGTAATATAGCAGTACAGAATGGTGCCCGACAATGCATTAACGGTTGCTGAAGTTTTTTAAATTCTTCTAATAGCTATCTATTGAATTCAGTCAGGTTTGTGGTGTGATATACTGTTGATTCATTTACCTTCCTGATTAATATTTTAATCCAAGCCCCAGTTGGTGGTAATGTCAGGACAGTTGTTTGCCAGCAGTCTTACTGACATATGGCTATATATTGGCAATCTTCAAAACCGTAGCAACCATATGTATAAAATGTGATGGACAAAAAACACAGAAACCCTACCAGTATGTTGTGTCTTGAGTGACCTGGGTTTGATGCTCTATGCTTCTATAGCATTTGAGATATATATATATAATTTTTTTTTTTTTTAAATCACCCAGAAAGGTTAGTAAAAGGCATTATAGGGTTAACTAAATACATATCTCTTGCTCCTTTTATACACTCCCTGATGGCAAACAATTAAGGTAAAGAAACTCATTCTATGGGTGGGCTTTTTTTAAGTGTGCTCAAATATTTAGGGTGGGGGTTGAAATGTGTATGAAAATGTAAGAGAAAAAGAAACTGCCTCAAAGTGATCTGGTCTGTTTTAATTGCAGGCCATGGAAGATGGCTCTTCAGGATTCTAGAGTAAACATGGTGAGTAAATGTTCCCATGGCGCAGTGTGTGTTTGCCTTTCTTTTATCATGTTCATTTCACCGCAGAAGAGCTCCCTTTAGACTATTTAAAAGGCTTGTCAATAAATTAATCTGAGACATGCTATTAATTTCCTTCACATTGTATTACCAATGCTAGACTTACTGTATTTGCATACATGGGAACATATATTGGACATACTGTAACCTACAAGAAAATAATCCTAATGGTTATTTCACGAACAGAACTTTTTAGAACATTTACCTACTAGTACTGCAGAGCACTGATGATCATTAACACAGAGTTTTCCCCCCAGAGAACTGCTGTAATTTGAGTGAATGTCAAGAACGATTTATTATATCCCACAGTTTATAAAGATAGTCATGGTGCCTACGTCACAGAAACCAAACTGTCAGCCAAATGGGATGAAACTTGGCATGGGCAATCCTTTACACTTGTTTTAAGGGTACCGAAATTCAGGCCATGGCTGCAATTGGCAATAATGTTTATCTTTGTTGCAGATTGATTGTCTGATATGACTGTGCAGCCATCTGAAGACCTCTCTGATTACAAGTTTGAGAAATCTGTCAGTGCAGCCCTTTACCTGGGGTCTCGAAATAGTATTGAGTTTCGAGAGAGGTATCATGGAAATGGAGTCCTCACATCTCAATCACTGGACCATTCGACTTAAACAAAGATTTTAAACTATTCCTCTGATTTCAAAAGCAGGAAATTTAAGCATGGAGAAAGTGTCATGGGCTGTTTTATTACTAAAACTAATTTAATAAATTCTCTGGTTAAAAAAAAAAAACACCCCAAGAACAACTTGGTATAATCAAATATCAGTTATTTGAACCATTGTTTTCTTTGTGTAATCATTACCACTGTCAACAGATGAAAAATAAAATGCTAGATTTCCACTATGTGGTATTTCTTACTTTTAAAGAACATGTGACATTTCTTGAATCCACTTTGGTTGAAGCAGGGGGACAGGTTTAGACATGATTCTGAAGGCTCTATTGAGGACGCAGGGGTTCTGTAATCTAAGTTTAAAAGTCATCAGGATGTGATGACTGAAACAGAAAATGATAACCAAACAACAAGAAAAATACATTTGATAAGATAACTCTGCTATTCCATAGCCATCGCTCTTTAATTTAACAACGTGGTAGCCAAATAGTGATCATTTGATAAATGAACTGGTGCAAACATCGTGATGAACTGCTCAACCAGCATTTTTATATTGTACCCTATAAAATATAAGTATAATACAATAACTAGAGGGATGCAATTTATATTGTAATATCCTTTTTTTTTTCTTTACAGACATCGAATGGCTCTCCTCTAGGATTCACAGAATCCACTTTTGCCTCTGCTCCACGCCCCTACACTGAGTATGCAGCACCTGTTCAACAGGTAACCCACTCAGTCTGAATACAACAGCGAGGGCTAACATACAAACTGAACAACAGACCTGTAAGTCTTCCTACTTGCTTATATTCCAGGTTGACAACTATGACCCTCATGGAGCCTATGGGCCAATGCCACCTCCTGGCTCTCAAGTTGTTTATGCATCGAATGGGCAGCCTTATGCAGTGGCTTACCAGTATTCATACCAAGGTACAGTATTGATTGGAAACAATATTATATAAACAGGTTCCGCCTGAATACTTTTTAGGCAGTGGTTCTGAGAAAATGTGTATGTCTTAACTTTTGCTGGGCAATAGTGGTATAAAAGATGGCAAACTGATTGAGAGTCTTATCTCCACAAACCACATTGCCAGTTCTAAATGGAACAGCTCGAAAGAGCCTCGCTGGGCTGTTTAAAACTGGTAATGCTCTTGTGACGACACTGTATAAGCAGATCGAACTACAGCAACCGAACGTGTGGTATAAAGCTAAAGATGTTACCTGGCCTTAAACACTTTCTTTCAAAAGACATAAATATATCAATGTTGTATTTTAATGTTGAATGTGTGATTTGATTCTTAGGGCATTACCCACCACCAGGAGTGAACCAGGTGATTGTTCGAGAGCAGTACCGTGACGACACTGGAGACATCGCGATGGGCGTGCTGGCCGGAGCAGCAACAGGAATGGCACTTGGATCACTCTTCTGTGTCTTTTAAATATCACAGTCCAGTTAGCAGTGGCTTTAAATTACAGAGGCATTGTTCTTGTGATGTAGAAGTGAGTTCCTTCGTCTGTGCTAGCACACTTACCAAAGCCTTTAATGTAAAGAAAACACTAGCACTTTCTGACTAGTTTGTGCATACACTCCTTTTAGCGCCGATTCTGTGAATGTACTTACAAGAAGAAGTTAATAAGTAGTTAATACAAATGGAAAAGGTAATGGTTTGTTTAGTAGACTTTCAATATTATATTACTGTCTCCATTTCTTGTTGCATGCCATTAACCCACTCATGATGTTTCTTCTTTACTACAAGATTTTTTTTCCCTTTATTTATTTATTTATTTATTTATTTATTTTTTTATTTTATTTTTTTAATTCTTTTTAAATATACATGCTTAAAGATTCTGAAGTTTGTTTTAGTTTTTGTTCCCAAGATGTTTAGTTTTCAGTATACGCTACTTTCTCATGAAATTGATTTAAAAAGTGCAGGGATATTTATTTTCTTTTCATTTTTGTGTGTTAATAATCTCTTTATAATTAATGTATCTGGGTTTTGGTATTTTTGTGTGTTCTACTAATTTACCAGAAAACTTGGAGAGTGCACCCAAATAATTTAAACTTCAGAACAGCTGCAGTATTGTTTTTTGCTGCTAATTAATACAATTTCTTTAACTTGTTTAATTGGTCTGGTGTGAGATGTATCAAATAACATGTTGCACCATTTAAACTAAATAAGTTTGTTCAAATCTTTGGGTTTGTTTGTGTCGTTTAGTAATACTATATACTATAATACTATCTTCCCTGCTGCTTTTTGGTTGTCTTTTGTCTTCTTAAAACTATGTTCCCTTCCATATGAAGCTATGTTTTTGTGGTTGAATGTTGAATTTTACCACATTTCTTGTGACCAATGCTTACCTAAAATCGAGCTGTGGCTTGGTTTTTACTTCTATAGATTCTGGAACACCCCACAGTATGAAAATAGATTGGTCTGCGTGAAATAAGTTTGTTTTATTTATTTGTTGGTAGGGGAAACAAGTGCCCCCAAATAGTTCTAGTACCATAGCCATATCTAAATGTAAAACAAGGACTAGAAATGGGTAGTCAGTTAGTGTATACTGAAAGGATTTTCATTCAGTTAAAAATGCAGTATATTTTAAAGCATTTGGATAAAAAAAAAAAAAAAAAAAAAAAAAACAAGTTAAGGGAGTACCATTCAGTAGAAGGCCACATTAGAAAGATAATTTCTAAAAATGAGAGATTAGAGATTAATTCTAAAAGTAACCAGAAAAAACAATAATTTGCCTGTGTGTGACAGCTTATTTGAAACCATCACTAGGTTACATGGCATATGTATTATTTCTCTCGTAACAGACTTTTCTTACATGTAACTGTTTGCCTTATGAAGAAGCCTACAAATATAATGACCTGTCAAATTTTGATATGAAATGCTTTGTTGGTTTAATAAAACAGTCATTTAGCATTACAAGAAGGAGCTCTCCTTTCCACCTTAAAATGTTTAACTTGAAAAAAAAAGATAGAAACCAGAGACATCCTAAAGGTGTGTACTTTTGTGCCAGACTTTTATTTATTTATTTGAATTATTATTAGTTATTTATCACACTGGATAGATCAATTGATATCAACATTTTCATACCATTTAATTTCTTGCTCATTTAATAAACTGTTCTATTACGTGTTTTCTTTATTGCTGTTTCTGCTTAAATCCTTACACGGGTTAAAGAGTAAGTAGCGGGGTGCTGGAAAATATAGCGTTATACATCCCCTCGTGTTGCTATAAGTGTTTAAATAACGTACCTGCAATTTTTCTTTTTATTGTTAACATCCTGACAACTTTTTACACTTATAACTTTAAAATCTGTTTCAAAACTCTTTCCAAAATGGCCGCGCTAGTGCACTTGGGTTTGAGATCTGTCCTGTCTGTGGATTTTCTGTTCCATACCACATCATGGCTTATTATTGCTGTGTTACCTGTTTGACAATGTGGGCAATAATCCTTACATTTACACTTACATCAGTGCACTAGAGCGGCCATGTTGAAAAGAGCTTTGAAAAGTACTTTAAAGTTGTAAGGTACGTTATTTAAACAGTTGAAGCAATACGGGGGTGTGTAACTATATTTTTCGGAACCCTGCTCTACTCTGTAGTAATACCATTTTTCATCCTCAGGAACTGCTTCTGAAAAGACACTGCACTGTGGTTTTATATAGAGATGTTCAATGAATGCAACATTGCAGAGGGGCCAGCTACAGTATTACAGTTACACACCCTTAGCGGTAATTCTTCTCTCACATCTCAGTTCAGAGATTCAGCTTTTCAGAAGCAGCCCCCATTTAAACTCTATCGATGGAATACTTCTCTCTATGATTTATTTAGGATTCCTGTTAACTGAGGAAATGTAGCTCAAACTCTTGTTTCTGTGTTTTTCTTTAACCAAAAAAATGAGACAATAATTAAATTAAAATCAGTTGGAATGCTGGTAAGCAAGAAGGTAATATTTGATTTGTGGAAACGGTATGCTTTCAATGTGCTGATTAATTGTAACAGCTTTTTAAAATGTTCTAAATGTAATGCTTTTGTCTAGCCAATAAAAAAAAATTGAAAACATAACAGTCTCGTCATTGAGTTTTGAGACAGATTTTTGTCTTTTGGTTTCAGTGGGGTGCTATGTGGCCCAACATTTTAATGTAATGTAGTATGTTCTGTAGAAAACTAAGGAGGACAGCATGTGTAAAGGGGTCCGTGGATATTTTGTCTTCCCACTCATAATAATGAATCTTAAATAATCTTTTTGTCTTAAATAACAACTGTAACTAAAATAATAGGCAGTAGTATAAATCCAATATACATGTTAATTCAGATACTAGATTACTGGTTGATCTTATTTTCATCATTCACTGGAATTGCTGTCAAGTGTGAAATTATATTGCCTATGAGTAATTTAAATTACTGCATTACAGTTGAACTGCACATGAACCTTTCCAGCAAAGTCTGAACACTGGGGCACCAGTATTACCTTGCCAGATACATCTGCAGACTGCCACAATACCATTAATAGCAACACAATGGATTTGTTACACAGTCGATCACCAGTGTATTGTTCATACTATTGTGTTACCTTTGGTATGTCGAAATATTAAAATGTTACCACTGTGGTACCATTTTACCAGCAGTTCATGCCATTGCAGTTGCCCATGTGCTACCTTTGCCCTTTAGTACAGAACCTTTTCATTGCTATTGAACATAATTTCGTAAAGGTACAAGCTCGCAAAAACTCTTAGTGGGAGACAACCAGGAGACATAATTTTTGCACATCATTGAATCTGTTTTCCCTACCTACTGGGATAAATTACCGCTGGATTTTATTTAGAGCATTTTACAATACAGTACCCCTCTGGATTGCATCACCCAATTATGGATAAGCAGTTGTTGCAATCCAGGGTGATTCCTTGGTGCTGTAAAACACTCTTAAGAAATCCTGCAGTGGCGTTGATTAAGTCAACCTATAAGTGGAGTTTGTAAAGAATCTACCACTTGTCCATCCTTACAAAATTCTTAGTGAAGACGAAACTGCAATATATATATATATATATATTTGACATGGAGCAGGTCAACAATGGTGAAAACTGTAATAAGCCCCGTAAGCATGACCCAAGTCATCATGAAATAGCACTTTGTGAAACAGCGTGCCCTCAGTCCTGATCGTAATGCCTAACCCTTGGTGGGATATCCAATTGCCTGTATGTTATTCTATAGGGGTTGCTGAGGGAGCGAGGGGACAATGAATGTTGCTGTTGTTCACCCTTCACTGTTTCCAGCTTCAATCAAAGCAGAAGCCATGTTTCCTGTTCCAGAAACAAGAGGAGATTCAATTCGGCGGCATTAGTAACCACAGAAAGACATTGTTTAGGATTTAATTATATACAAAAATGAGCTGGACTGCTTCATGCCAGGTTAGGCAAAATGTGCAAATTGCATACCTTCAATTCCCAGCGTAATTGAAAGAGAAATATTAGACTCTGTTTTCATAGATGAAAATCAACCAATATTGTCTGATTAAAACCAAATACAGGTGTGCTTCTTTCCAGTTCTCCTCCCACTGTATGGTCCAGGGACCAGGGTTATAAGTATGGGCGAAAGGTAGCCAGCCTGTTTTTTTTCCTGTTTGAAGATAAGAGAAGAAGAGAAGAGCCAAGATGAGCTATCTGAACAGAGTCTTTGTGATTACACTGTTTTTTGTTGTTTTAGTCCGGATGTCCAGTCAAAATGAGACAAGTAAGTTTGGATTTTTATTTTTGACAAGAAAAAGTGTTATGCTAATAAAATAAGTATGAATTATATTTTTTAATCCATTTGAAAGTTTAAGCTGTCTGCTATAGGAGTGCTCTCATGAGTACAAAGTGAAAAATGAGACCACACCATAAGACACAGGGTCAACCATTCATATTATTATAAATCATGTTTTAATTATTAAAAGAACACAATACATAATGTAATTATGAATGTATTTTTAGAATGTATTTTCAGTTGGTAGACATCTGTGGACGAGACGACCCTTACAGTAAAATAAGATGTACTGGAATGTTCTGAAATGTGGCGTTTGAGAGTGGCTTCAGATTCATAATATGTACAATATATCTTTTAAATTATGTCTTTTAAATTCAGTATATATATATACTGTATATATATATATATATATAGTTAATTCCCAGATCAAATAGATTAAGCCCGCTATGGGGGGCGAGAAGCATCCAAAAAAAAAAAAAGTAAAACGTTTTTTAAATTTATTTTAAATGTTTATTTTAAATGTTTGACATGACCTTCTGCAGATGGTGCAGGTTGATTCTATGGTAGTATAACCCCCCCCCCCCCCCCCCCAAAAAAAAAAATATATATATATACACACAGCGAACCAGGTGTGAAAAAACCAGCAGGATTGATGTAGTTAAAGAGCGGCGGTTTCTAGAAGATAAGAACATTAAGAACAAGAGGAGGCCATTTGGTCCATCTATGCTCGTCCAGTTCCTAGTAGCTGATTGATCTCAAAACTTTTCTCAGGCTGAGTCTTAAAGGATCCCAGTGATTCAGCATCAACAGCATGATTAGGTAACCCATTCCATACCCTTACCACTCTGTGTGAAGAAGTGTCTTCCACCCTCTGTCCTGTCTATTTCTACTTAATTACCAGCTGTGTCCTCTGGTCCTGGTTTCAGTGTCGCTCTCAAAGTATTGATTAGGGTTAACTTTGTCACCTCCTTTTAAGATTTTAAAGGCTTCAATCCAGTACCACAGAATTCTTCTTTGTTCTAGGATCTTGAAAGCTCATTCCTATAAACCCTGGGATTATTCTGGTTGCTCTTTTATGGACTCTTTCCAGGGCCACAATGTCCTTTTGGGTCTTTTATTTAGATCCATTACAATAATTTGGATCATTAAGCTAGACCCCATGTCCTTTAAAATAAAATACAGTGATGATTTTGATGGAATGTGTATTAAATTGGTTAATGCTTTAAGAATCTGCGGTATACTGGGTATGCATTCTTGGATCTCTAGTCTGCAGAGGGTTGCTATGGAAACCATTCTCTATTTGTAGACTTTCATGTTTTTTTTTTCTGCCATGAAAGATGGATTTTGAGTGTTCTTTTAAAGATAGAATTCTGGTGAAAGGCCAGTAAAGTGGGTTATTCCTGTAAAGAATTGATCCAGTAAAATTCAGCTAATAAAAAAAAAGATTAACACCAATATGTAGCAAGTATCTGTGAAGTATTATTTAAAACTGTGATGAAAATGTTGGGTTTTTTAAGATTGCTGCTGTACATCATGGTGAAAGATAAGAATGAATATGGGTTCATTCCTATTGGGTTCTGTCAACGCCAAGAATAGTGGCAGCATGGACTGCGCTGCACTGAAAAGAAAATACTTCTGGTAAACCAGTGTTGAAGGGAACATAACTGCCCGCTTTTGAGTTGCATTCATTTTTGTTCAGCAGAGTGATCTTTATTGTAATATTTATTTCAGCTAAGATGACAATTTTAGCTGAAATAAAGACTGTAAATAGACTGTAAATGGAGGCTGTGTGGTCTAGTGGTTAAAGCAAAGGGCTTGTATCCAGGAGGTCCCTGGTTCAAATCCCACCTCAGCCACTGATTCATTGTGTGACCCTGAGCAAGTCACTTAACCTCCTTGTGCTCCATCTTTCTAGTGAGACTTAATTGTAAGTGACTCTGCAGCTGATGCATAGTTCACACACCCTAGTCTCTGTAAGTCGCCTTGGATAAAGGTGTCTGCTAAATAAATAAATAATAATTATAATAAAAGAATAACAGTATTAAAAATAGCACACTTTTTTTTTATGGATATGTGCAGCTTATAAAAACAAGAAAATGAGCTGTCGTTGTATTTGGAAGTATTTTTTATTTTTTGCAGGTGCAGGTAACTGCTTAGTTGACCCTAAACATAAATCTATACAGTATATCAAAGGAGACTTAATTGGGTTCACCTGGCTGCCTACTCAGATACTGTACTGTATAATTCTAGAACATATCTTGTCTTTGAGGATTTCGGAAGGCCACCTGACATTCAATTTCAGCACTGGTACTGGAATAAAGTGGCAGAGACCTGGAAAAAGACTGTGTGCACAAAATATTAAAATTGAATTCTCCCAACCTGGAGACTTAATAGAGACCCATGGAAAATAATAGGAGTCTTTGCAAGGTCATTTTATATGCAAAATGACCATTTACATCTTAAAATGTATATATAATACACCTAGATATTAATGTGATAACACCCTCTGATATGTCTTTGTATAGGATGGAAATGATGTCACATTAAGTCTATACTGTTTAATTATTCAAATGTAACTATATATTATACAAAATAGAATATAGGGTGCTGGGAAAGCTGCAAGCTGATTTATTAGGTTTCAAAGTACTGGCAGTGGTAACCAATAAACCCTTTCATCCCAATTTAATTAGACTTTTAAAATGAAGATACAATTACTTTAATCACATTCAATTTGTGTTTATAATTGGTTTTATTTAATTCACACACATTGATATTTGATGTTAATAAACAAACCGTGGAATTCAGCTTGCATATTTGTGTTTGTAATATTGCAATAAACCACGAGTAGGTGGTAAAATGCTCTAAAAAAATCCAGATGTGGTTATTCCTGTGGAGTATGGGTCTGTCTTTAAGGGGTTACTTTTCATTTCATATTGTCATAATTGGTGCCAAATTTATGTAGCCCATTTAAAACGTACTGGCCAAAAACTCTTTAGTCCCTTATAAAAGTTTACCACATTTTTTTAGTCTTTACCATACCTCTATGGGCTTTATAATGCTTACCTATGCTTTACCGTGCATTCACTTTACAGTTTGCTATGCTGTTACTATGGTAAACCTTTACAGTGTCTTTGGTCCCCTTATAAATAACTCCTATCAGTGAAATGGGTGTTAAGGTTGGGACTAGCTAACATATTGTATTTTTAACTGGCTTTCTGTGCTTCTGTTGTTTAGTCACATGGTGTGTGCTGTCAGATGCAGAGGAGCAGAAATGTCTGGATTTTGCTGTGCATTCCTCAGGGAAGAAACTTCATGGCAAGCTTCACTGTACCAGAGCATACAACAGTATAGACTGCATGGAGAAAATAAAGGTAAAGATTTAAGAAAAATGAAACAATATATTAATTAGAACTGGAGACTACAGTACTTATTTCATTTTCTTCTTGCCTTTTAGTGTAACCTCTAATTTGGTGATATCAAGTCTAGCCAACAGCAGATGATCCAGCACCCTTTGGACTTTACATAAGGGTTATTGATATTGTGTATCATTGCCCAGGTTTCATAGAGATTACCTTGTAAATGCAAAGCTACAACTCTTTTTCAGAATGGCACAGCTGATGCAGCTACCATGGCAGGAGATGATATTTACGCTGCAGGTTGGTGTTATGGACTGGAACTTGCTGCTGGGGAATCCTACAATGCAATAGGTGAGTGGCATACTGTACAATACTGTACAATACTATATGCTGTACAATGCTGTACAATACTGTGTCACATGCAGTATTGCTGTTGATGCTCTCCAGAATACAATAGGAGTCCATGCAATCACTTCAAATGGACTTTACTGCTGTGAACAAAATGAGTTTAACAAACTAACACATTTCGATTACAGAACCTCTGTTTTGTTGGCTCACTGTTGACATGGTTCTGTGTGCAGATGGCAAAGCAAAATCATTAAATGACTTTTGAGTAGGGTCATATTCACTAATATAATCAAATCAGAGTTCACTATTATTAAAGTAATTGTAGTTAACAACATTGTTCCTTAACTATTACCTATTTGTACTTCTGTTAGTTACATAGGTCTCGAAATATTCACTTTTGAAAGAAACACATGTTATAGCAAGATATTATTTCCTTTTAAAACATGATATCTGGTGCTACTCTAGGCTACTCTGCTTGGTAGCCATGCATTCCAGGAAGTATGTTACTGCTTTACTTTCAAGGTCATTTCTCCCAGTAGTGTTTTCTGGGTGAAAGCATGTTACTGGTCGAAATGCATATCAGTCAACTGGGGAAGCTGCTGATGTGAAATGGCCCAGGAAGTGCAAGACAGTCTAAAAGCATGGCTTGCAAACAGAGATTTATTTAACCTGGATTAGTATCATCTTTTACAAAGAAAATACATTTTTGCTAAAACATGTGTTTCTTTCAGAACTGCACACCTAATACCTATAAAAATAAGCTTTATGAAACTACAGGTATTTACTCAGACACAAGTACTTTAAGTGTGTAAGGCAGGGGGATTCACATAGTAGAAATGTTGTTTTTAGTTTAAATATGGGCTCCAGTGTCTGTGGTGCACAGAGGTGCCTACACCCCCCCAAGGAGACGAGCGTCCCTCTGAATAGTTTCCAAATGTTGCCAAGTATGACATATTTATATGGATCTTTAAGAACTCCCTAATGTAATAAGCTTATAAGGCTAATTAGATTGGATAGCTTTGCTCTGGCAGATGATCTTCCTTTTCAATTACGTATTTTCAAATAAAATTCAGACATTTTTATTTCTGTTTCTAATGCCAGTTTTGTAAATAAGGTTTATTAAAAAAAAAAAAAAAAAATCTTCAAAAAATTTCCCCAACTTTGACTTAGTTTCACGCAGGTTTACTGTAGTAGCCATAGCTACACATTCCTGATACAGCCTTAGTTAAACGAAAATGCGTAGTGTCAACAAATTGCCATCTAATTAGATCGATTTTGCTGTGAAATGCAGACATTTAAAAAAAAAAATCTTGTCAGCAAAAGCTTTATTGATATTGATTGCAACTCAAATAGGGAAATTGAAATCAGGAAATGAAAAGTACATTTTAACGATGTAATGATGCAATTAATGCCTAATGTAAAAGGGAGTATAACATTAACATGCTGTAAAAGTTTCTCAATGCATTGGCAACATATTGCAGTCGTTTTACACAAAGTTATCTTTTGTACAGTATCATTGTACAACCTGCACATTGTAAGCCCTACCATATGGTTCCTTTTCTTTCAGATGGCATCAGCTATTATGTCGTTGCTTTGGCACGGAAGTCATCCAGTGACATCTCCATGCTGGAGATGCATGAAAGGAGCTCCTGCCACCCAGGAATCCAAACCACAGTTGGCTGGACGGTGCCTATTGGATTTCTGATGAATACATCGCAGATCAGTGTGGATGAACAGTGCAATTTCCCAAAGGGTATCCACATCATGTACCTTTCATGCAGTCCTGCCCCCTGATGCCAGCTCTCCATTAAGACCATTTTACCGTCTCTTGTGGTTAACCTTTTGAACTGAACTCAAACCTTGCAAAATATCTCCTTCTAGCACAGGGGTGGGCAATTCCAGTCCTGGAGGGCCATTGTCCTTTTTGTTCCAACTGTACCCTAAATTACTTAAATGCACCAATTAAGTGCTTTTTAAAAGCTTAATTGCTCAGTTGGAATGAATATCAGGAAGGACACCGGCCCTCCAGGACCAGAATTGCCCACCCCTGTCGTAACAGCTGATGAGCTAATGATACCAACGTCAGCATAAGTCACATACTTGCCTCTGGACTACAGAGATTGCTCTTTAGTTGAATGGTAAGACGTTAGTCTTTAAACCATATAGTTTGAGGTTCACATCCAGGCCTTGCCTTTCCATTCAGTTCAATGGGCAGAGATGCTAATTCATTAGACCTCACCGTTCAACTAAAGAACAAGCCCTGTAGTTGAGAGGTACAGTAAGTATATGTGTTATGCTGATGTCAGTATTATTAACCCAGGAGCTGCTAGAAGGAGATCCATTAGAAATGGAAATGCAGAGCATAAATGCAGAGTATGAGAATGGGTAAATGCAAAATTACTGTGCAGATTTACCAAGGTAAACCTAAGCAAACTATCCACTGAACTTAGGAGGCGAGACCCAGCCTGGCTAGTCACTGTCTGACCTCACTGAGCACCTGTTCAGTAGATGTTGCTAAAGGGCGATGAGGTGTAATATCCCCATCCAATTTTCATATCTACCTTCAGTCTGAGAACCAATAATATACTTAAATAAATGTGTTTTTGAACCCTGTGCTTTATACCCACTAGCACAGACACCCACAACAGTTAAAACTAGTACATTTAATCTCTTTTACTAGCTGTTCAGCCTGTTTAAAAGCCCAAGTACTCTGCTATTTTGATCCCATGAGGAATTTGCTTCAAAAGGATTAAAAAAAATAATGATAAAGTTGCAAATGAATAAAGAGAGGAGCTTAACCTCGCAACAAAAGAAGGAAAGAAACCACGAGTAAGCAGCTAATTAAAACCAAAAAAAAAAACAGTTCAGAAGCCACTACTGTCCGTGGCGACTCCAGCTTTGACTGTCTATAGACCACATTGTACAACTGCTGCAGGCTTCAGAAACACCTCTGAGCTGCAGTTTCTACTGCTGGCCAAGAAATGAGTCTCTTCCAAAAGGACTCAAACCCCCCACAAAGGATCCGGATATATATTTTCAAACACATTAATCATTTAACATATTTCCAGTTTTGTGTTGTTTCATCATTTATATTTAAGCAACCATTTACTAAGGATTGTTTACATTGGCACATTGTTTACAGTGTAATGTTAGCTAGATATTCAAAATGGACAACATGTATCCATCCATCACTGGTGCATCAAATATGCCATCAGGGATATTTGTGAGAAA
Organism: Acipenser ruthenus; assembly: GCF_902713425.1. NCBI lineage: Eukaryota > Metazoa > Chordata > Actinopteri > Acipenseriformes > Acipenseridae > Acipenser > Acipenser ruthenus. The sequence goes on from NC_081205.1 coordinate 21,142,613, forward strand.
GCATATGGAGCGCCATCTTGTCACCAAGAATGTTTTTAATATGTGAAGTAAGTTGTGAGGATCAACAATGCCACTGCTTATCTTCACCCCAACAAAGTTTTGTGGTTGTTGAGATAGAGATATCATATACCTTCAAAGGACATAGCTTCTCCCTTATCAACTGTGGAAGAAAGTTGAATATCTAGCTGTCATAGATGTATGTGAAAGAAAGGTAATGAGGGCTTTCCCAACCTTGCTCCTTGTTTTTCAGCTGTTGGGGATTTCTTTGGCTACAGCTGTGTTCCGGGAGTGAAGGACCCAGAGTACGACCCCAAAGGAAACAACCCTAAAAACCTGTGTGAGGCATGTATCGGAGATGATAACGACGGGAACATCTGTGCCAACGACCCCTCTGAGCGCCACTTCGGTGAGGCGGGAGCACTTAGGTAACCGCAGTATTCCAATATCTTTTTTTTTGTCTTATCCCTCTTTATTAAAACCTCTCCCTTTACATGTTTCTTTCTCAGAGTTTCACTATATATATTTACTTTGGTTATTATACCTCATTGCAAACAAGCATCTCTGTTTGCAAGCCATTTTCAGGTAGTGTTGCACTTCCTTGGTCATTTCATCTAGAGAGTGAAATCACCCTCACCCCTTCAATGCTGCCTCTCCTGTTTTAATCAATCAGCTTCTTCCCCCACCAACTGACGTGCGTTTAGTCAGTAACTGTGACCCTGAAGACACTGCTGAGGTGAAATAACTTGGGAAGTGAAACAGTAACAGACTTCTTTACAGCATTAAAACTGAAAACTTTTTTTTAAGCTAGTGTGGAAACAAATGTCACGTTTTAAATGGAAATACAGTACATGTTGGCTGAGTGTTTCTTTCAAAACTGCACATTGGAGATCTATATAGCGAACTGAAGAACACGACAGGTAAGATTTATGGAATTATTTTGTTAGTGACGCCCACATTAGAAACACCACCTCATTGATAAAGTACCGTTGTTGTAAAACAAGTGCATTCTCTGGATTTTCTACATCCTTTCCTTTACCACAGTAGACGTTAGGGATTTTCTTGACCTGGGGATAAAAGGAACTAAAGTCAAACAGAGTCTCGTAAATCACAGTACCCTCAGGACATTCTTTATAATACCATAATTTTAAAATTTAAATTTTTAAGGACATTAGGGAACTTTACATTGACTAGACTTTATTTAACCTTCACAAAGAAGGCATATCACCAGCCAGGGTATAAATCCCATTTCAACCACATGAGCCAATCATCAAGAGAGGCCCACTTTCATTTGCTGAAAGACTCATACAGTGCATTAGAAAGAAAATCAATACTACATTAAGGATACTGACAAAGCAAGTACATTGGAATGCAGCCTGCTATCGACTTGCAGAACATATTTGGAAATCTCTTGGCAGAAAGCTAATGAAAGAATATAAACTTTAAAGTACAACAATCCGTTTGTTCCAGCTACTTTACCCCGATTTTACTTGGGTAACTTTGACCCTGAAGACACTGCATCTTGACATCTGTTTTATGTTTGTCCTGAAAAATACTAAGATTTTGTGTACCTTAAGATATTGTTCCAAAATCTACATTAAAAACAATTCCTCATACATTTGTTCATCATGGCTGAAGCAAACATCAGTGTGGAGTAGTTGTTAGGGCTCTGGACTCTTGACCAGAGGGTCGTGGGTTCAATCCCCGGTGGGGACACTGCTGTTGTACCCTTGAGCAAGGTACTTTACCTACATTGCTCCAGTAAAAACCCAACTGTATAAATGGGTAATTGTATGTAAAAATAATGTGATATCTTGTAACAATTGTAAGTTGCCCTGGATAAGGGCGTCAGCTAAGAAATATATAATAATAAACATCATTAAAAAATGATAGATTGTATAAATTAAGTATCACTTGTACTCTATCTGTCAGAAACTACAGTCCCTTATTTTGAGTTTTTACTGAAAAGTACTACTTGCTACTGTGAAACAACACTGCTGTTCTAGTTATGTACTTCTGAAACCAATCTCAGCTTGAGTTTTCTAAGTTTTGTAATCATCTTTTGCAGTAGATGATTAGGACGTCAGTATCCGTTCAGTGAAGTAGGACGTCAGTATCCGTTCAGTGATATTAAATATTATAAGTAGTGCTTAAAGTTGTAAAACAAAGGCTTAAAAATAGTTCTACCTTTGTCTCAGAAGCCCATTTATCCTACTACTACTAAACACATTTGATGGAGGTTTTCTCCTTATCCAAACCCAGTGTTACAGGTAATGAAATCCCACCTGACCCCACATAGTCACACATTTGTACAACTATGTATGAAACACCAGAGTACTTCAGCTCAGACTTTTTTTTTTTCTTTGCCGTGCTAGGTGTGTCGCAGAAAATCTTGGTGATGTGGCTTTTGTCAAACACTCCACAGTTTCTGATACCATGAATGGTAAGGATGGTGCTTTTTCTTTACTTGTTGTTTCTCTATCTTTTTGTTTCCCTTTTACACTAATGCTTTGTAAACAGGGGGATTCTTAATTGGCACAACATTGTCAGAGCAACTGGAGGGTATGTGGTTGTTGATATGCAAAGGAAACATGTCTATGTCAGAGACACTCTGTGATGCACCATTTTTCCACGAAAGAGTTGTTCAGTAATGTCAACATTTAAGCAGAATTGGAAACAATCCAACACAACTATGCTGCGCAAAATTATTAATTACCCTGTATAATTATATCACATACTTTCTCCTTTTCTCCTATCTACTTAATCAGAGTATAGAATGGGTATAAATTCAGTCTTTAACAGATGTTATCACTTAGAAAGCAAAACACAACTTTTATGTGATACCATTTTAAAATTGCCTAGAGAACTGATATTTCCAACACTGTCGACGAGGCAACAACTTTCTTAAATCTGTTAAACATATAATTTAAAAATAGGGGACACTGCACCTTTAATAATAAATTAAAAAACCCCAAACTAGTGAATTAACCCACTAGGCCACCTAGTAATGGCATTTTAAATGTGTTCTTTCCAATGAATGTAGTTAAACTCTGGCAATTGGTTACATTAATCCATAATCCATCTCAGTTACTCTGAACTAAAACATGTCACTACATTTCCCTCAAGATTTTATTTTATTTTTTAACCAAAGCATCCACTCTTACTGTATTCAAAATGTTATTGGTAATAGTATCAAACTAAACAATAACCTGTGAGAAAATACCTGTGTAATGCACTGGGGGGCAGTATATAACCTTGTTTCATTAATACTGTATGTTTAAAATGTGTTTCATCAAAAAAAAAGGTATTGTACAACATTTGCCTTTCTCAAATATTAATTGTTGTAATGCAATTGTCAGAATGTTTCCTTAGTTAAAATATACAGTGCCGGTCATAAGTCACTATGTCACAGAGTTAAAAAAGAAAATACAATTTTTGTACATTAAAATACCAACACCATTATTGCACATTAACGACGGGACAGAATTAAATGTGTATTGAGCAGGCTTGATCCAATGATACACATTTTTCAGTATGGTAGAAGTATCATGTCTTTTCTAATGACCAGAACTCTTTTGTTTTAAAGCGTCCAGTAAAGAATAAGCTCAGAAAATGTTATCGTTTTGAAGGGTACAGTTAAAAAGACAATTTGCTGTAACTGGGAGTTAACAAGGATGGATGTGCACTGAGATAGATGAATAATGCAAACAAAATCTTGTTGACTAGAAAGACAGGTATTGCATTCAGTGACAAATCTAATTTAAAAATGATATTTATCTGTTTTCTACCAATTCAGGAAGACTCAATGAGACATTTATTTTTCATTTAACTCCTTTTTTTATATAATTTCTGCACTGTAAATTCAAATGTCCCATCCAGTCGACATTGGTAGAAAATTGATAATATTTCCAGTGACAATGCACTTTTTATACAAATTGGTCATTCAAATCATTTGTATAAAATTGAAGAGGGGCGACTATTATTACGTATTCAGTGTGTCTGAGTGGGTTGAAATGAGCAATAACCTCACCCGTAGAGGGCATACACATCCAAAAGTGACTAATAGTGTGATAGAAGTTACAGGGATATTAATTATCCGTTCCCTGCTGGCTAACTTACAACATTACCACATTCTCTTATACCTTACCCTAACTCTAACCCTACCAACTGGACATTATACACACTCTAAAACATCATTTTAAACTCTGATGCATTAATGTAAACCTATATTTAGCAAGCAATATGCTATAGTTAAAATACAAAAATAACGTATAGTGTTATAGTGTTACATAATTCAGGGACAAGTAGTGCACCCATCTGAAATATACTTTCCCTACTCTCAAGTATTATTTCTCATTTCCTTTTTGTTTCAAGTTAAAGACCCTGAATCCTGGGTAAAGGAACTGGAGCTTGACGACTTGAAGCTGCTGTGTCCAGACGGCACGGAGGCCGCCCTGACAGAGCACAGGAAGTGTAACCTGGCGGCTGTCCCTGCAAGCGCTGTGGTGGTGCGCCCGGAGGATAAGTGCAGAGTGTTCAAGTTTCTTAACAGGGCACAGGTTGGTATAACAAAGACTGACAGAGCAAAACATGGGGAAAGCATTGGAGGTAATAGATCACTGGGAGAGCCTGTACTGAGATAATGACATTGGAAAGCTATAATACTGGAACGTCTGTTTGATTAAGTTTGATATAGCCCCCAGTGGCTCACCTAGTAAAGGCACTGGAGTGCCAGGTGAGTCATGTATTCAGGAGCTTGCTGGTTCAAATCCTGATATTGTTGAGTTGCTGGTACATAGGGAGTACTGCATTGGTCTTTACACTCTGCGGACTAGGAAGGAAAACCATCTCATCATGATACAAAACCATGATCAGACAAATGGGAATTGTAAATGTGCCACGTCTTGGGCATCTCTAGGAGCAAACTGGGCCACATTAGCAGGTTAGATGTGCGCAACCAAAAAGGCCTCTGTTGTAAGTCAGGGTCATATCATTTCTTTTCTATGATGGGCACTACAAAGCTGATAATGCACTTATCCGCTGATACAGAGGAGTTGTGCTTAACTGGTTCAAAGAGCATGCCAGGAAATGGATACATCTCCTGCCCTACTGTCTATGCATGTATGATAGTTTGAACATTAATGTTATGCAGCATTGTGATGGGGTTATATCTCAATTGATGTACACTGCACAATGACATAATTATAAACAGACAGGTGGCTTTTAATACATTCCAGATGGGATATGTAGTACTAGATTTATGAAAACCATGTCTCCCTGCTGTTTAACGTACCAGTCCCTGATTTACGGGTTCACTGTGCCCTACAATATTCAGCTACCATCTGGGATGAAGCTGCTGTGGCCAGGGGGCCATCTGACAGCTGCCCTCTCAAATAAGTCATGTCTAAACATGTTCCAGTGGACAGGAATGATACAGATTCAGAGATGTGGAAACGAATTTGTCCTTTTTCTAACTACCCTAAATGTCTTACTAAAATCTGTTCGGGCATAAATCCATTCAGAAACACTCCCAACATATAACAAATACTGCAATGCCATCATAATAGAACTATTAGCAGAGCACAGCATTACCAGCATTGACTCAATTGATTTGAATAGTGGGTGTGATATGGTTGCACTGAAATGGATTGTCAGAATGCATTGGTCCATGCTATTGTGATTGGTATGTTAAAATATGATAGCACTGCGGTAGAATTCTAACAATAGTTCACGCTGTTGTAACTGACCATGTGCGTCCCTTGTTTTTTTTTTAGTGCAGAATTATTACATTGCCATTGTAGTGTCACTGCATTGCAGGTCACTTGGTAAGGGAATGTAAAAACCTGACTCCCACGGGGGGGATTTTGAGCAGTCCAAATACTAGGATGTAAGCCACATCATTTACATGCAAGCTGCTGTGAGTTACAGGCTGTCTGATATGGTCCCTGAGGGCTCACCTAGCAAAATCCTTAGAGTTTTTGATCCATGGTGTGCGCTGTGTTTCCCTTTACATTACTGTGGCCTAGGGAGGAAAACCTGCTTAAATGTACTTGCCTCAGAGTGACCCCTACTGATCAGACAAGGCAGCCCTAATACAAAACTGTAAGTATTGCTTCTGGAGTTCGCTAGTAGGAGTGCTGGTCCAGCTTTGTACGCTATATGAAAAAAATGAAGTGAACCTTGTGCTGCGTAAATAAGCGTGAACATGTTGTGAAATGTTCCCAATCCAGCCAACACCTTTAGCTGCATGAACCTTGAGTAATAAAATGACTAGACTGGAACTTTTTGAATATTTTTTGTGAAAGGACCTTGCCCATCATTGTACGTGGATGTTTCCCTCCAGAGAATGTTTGGGAGTGCTACACAGGGGTTCTCATTGTTTGACTCCTCTCCCTACGGAGGGAAAGACCTGATGTTCACCGATGGAACCCGGAAGCTTCTTAAAGTTGTAGGAAGCTACTCCTCGTGGCTTGGCCCCAGCTACACAAAGGTTCTTCAGGCTTTTGAATGTGAAGGTAAATTAATTTTGTCATCTGAGATTGTAATTATAGGCACCATAAATAGTGTTCGGAGGAGTTTGACACCATCACACAAGATACTTCTGTTTATAGATGTAACACAGCTTCAATTATAGGGTTGGCTACAGTACAAGGCAATTCAGCAACCCTCTACTACTACTCTTTCCTTCCTGCTTTATTCTTGGTCAGCTGAACGATAAAGAAGATACAAACCTTAGTTACAACTCTTTCTTGCCTGTCATGAGTCACACATTCTTGTTTGGCCACACATAGATATCAGCTGCAAGGCCCTAGAAATTCAATTGGACTTTGGTCTAGTTTTCAATCACACAAGTTCCATGGCAGAAGAGTAGATAATATACAATACCAGGAAGTACCATCTCCAAAAATAAATTTAAGACACACTGCCCCCAAAAATAACTACATGGGCGCCATCATTCCCAGATTTGAGTTAGGAGCTTACAAACAATGAATGCACCCGATAGATTATGGATGATTTATAATAATAATAATAATAATAATAATATTATTATTATTATTATTATTATTATTATTATTATTATTATTATTATTATTATTATTATTATTATTTATTTCTTAGCAGACGCCCTTATCCAGGGCAACTTACAATATACCACATTATTTTTACATACAATTACATTATTATTATTTTTTTACATACAATGACCCATTTATAATATAATGTAATTATAATGTAATTTATAATGTAAATCTGTAATTACACTCTAATAACATTGTAAATGCACATATGAGTGTGTTGGTAGAATGCAATAACATTTTTAATTATAATTTAAAATGTTATCAGTTGCATCTCTTGTAACTACACTATGCATTTACTATGTAATAACTACACATGCGACTACAGAATAGTTAGGGGCTCAATGTTCAGAGTAATAATAATGTTTCTCTTAACAGGTGTCTGCTAAAAGCATCCTCAACATGATCTGTTCTTCCATGTGCCCAAATCCCTCCTTCCTGACTGTCTCTCTCTCTGGATGTGATTATGCCACAAGAATGGAATGTTCTTCTCCTCACTCACTTTTTATTTCTTTAAAGCTTTTTGAATTCTTAACAAGATCATTATTGTTTGTTTATCACGTATTACTGCTGCATTGTTGGTTCAATTCACTGTGTCTGTATTGAAATGAAAAACTCAGGCTTCCTGAAATGAAATGAAATTTCAATGCACTCTACTCTCATTATACCCCCGTCCTTCCGATCGCTTTGTGTACAAGGTCAAATTGTACGTTCTACAGTGCAACAGACATGCTTCTAATAGGATCTGAATTATGACGGAGCCAGTCATAAGGTCAGACAGCATTGGATTGAGACTTACAGACATCTAGAGTGATGAATGCTTAAGGAGTGGGAGCAGATTTGTTGTATTTAACTTTTTGTGCACAGCCTCACAGCTCATCTATGCAAGCTTAATGGTCTTTGGAAAAATGTAATGTGTATGCTGTAATGTTTTAATACAGTTTTGAAATGAATTATTTGTTAAGAACTTTACTAAAAACTTGGGAGACAAAGAAAACAGTTGTACGTGAAGCTACTACAATTTACATTGACGAAAGTATTTCTGGATGTTGCCAGGCAATATTTAACGGTATTGGTTTGGAAAGCAGTGGTCTTGGTACTGTAGCACAGTGAAACTGGAATGGTAACTCAGTACAGAACCAATGTATTGCCATTGCAGCACAACAGCAATACAATTGAAGATTATTCTGGAGTTACAGCAGTGGTCTTTCCTGGAGCCCACACCAAATGTCACCATCCTTACATGAATACTAGTGACACTGCTGCTAAATCACCCCGGCCATTCTCAAATTATATGTACTGTAATAGCATAGTTTTAAATCCAATGCTGTTGCAAAAATCCATGAAATCCATAATCTCTGATCTACTAATAATCTTTGACTGTCACCCTGATTACTCCACAAATCTGCTGTTGCGTAATTCATTACAAATAGGAACACACAAGCTGTCTGAGTCGAAGGTCCAGTGACCACAAAATGCACACATGGTAGACAATGAATACCATAATACATGGGGTGGAATCTGTACTGCAAAAATGGTACTTATTCCCTAACAGATCACTTTATACCACTGGAAAACATTGACCGCATTGCCCTGAAGAAAACGCCGAACCATTAGGGCAGGGTTTCCAAATCTTCATGGCCTGGACACCCAAACAATGACTCCATAGACATACATGCATACATACAGGGATTGGAAATGTAGTACAGTCAGCACTCACATATCCAACCCTATAAAATTTTGCCGTTTAAACGAGTGTAACGCATATTAGATTTTTTCATTTTGGCTCATTCCAACCCTTGTCTGTTTTTCAGCGAACACAAAAAAGATACAATATCAAAAATACATATCTGAAAAGACTGTGTTTTAAAATGAGTAGACTTCCATTTAGATGTACTGTATTGGTTTTGTTGGTACAGTACTATATTTTCAACAGAAGTATTTTAATTCAGAATGATATGATTCTGAAAATATCACTTGCCAAAAGAGACAACGTGGATTGTAGTACAGTACATACATGTACAATTCCTCGTTAATGACCCAACAGCAAAATTAAATGAAAATGTTACCCATGCACAGAACTGCGTGCAACGTAAAGGGTAATGCAATTTAGCAAAAGATTTAAAAAACAAAAAAAAACAACGACACAGTTTCCAGAATTAAAACAGTATCCAAAGTCAGTATTCAAAATTGCAGAATATAGTGCTCGATAAGGCCCTAATGTCACAGTTCACTTGCAAATGAAAATGCACAAAAACAACTGAAGATCACATATTTAAAAAACATACATCACAGTATCTAAAACTGTTTAATGATTAACTGTTAGATTACTGTAGCTTGTCTCTTCGCATTGTTTTGGCTGCATTTTCGTGAAACTGGAGGAAGAGCTGTGTAACTGCACAGACTGATTTGGCATGCAGAGAGGAAAAAAAAAACACGGGCAATGGATATTCAAATAAATTTTAACATTGAAGAGATGGGCTTTGTATCAACACAACACAACCTCGACAGCGATCATGTCAATTAATTTATCTCTTAGCCTGGGGAACATTACTTTGACAGATGTCATTATTGTTGAAAGAAAATATTTCTGTATGTGCTTCAGCCCCCCGAAACCATCTTACAATCCCCCATGGGCCCCTGGTACCCACTGGGGAACCACTGCATTAGAGGAATGAGCATTTTCAAAAACACAATGGATTCAGAAAATATGCATTATGTTTCTAATGTATGTTTAAAAGTGTTCGGTGCCTACCACTAATCAAGTTCAGTGTTTCTCATGCACTCTTTGCTGTGTCCGGCCTGTGGGTGAAGCAAGTCGGGTCTATCACACATAGCATGCAAGAGAAAGTACTCTCTCAACTTGATGAGAGTTAGCCACCAAACATTTATAAACATATTAAAAGTAATTAAATCTAAATAAAAAAAGAGACAAAACATGATATTAACACGCTTAATCTGTTTCTATACAAACTGTTGTTTAAACCTTTAGAATGCTTTGTCATTGACATTAAGAGCGTGAGATCTAGACTCTCTGACATTGTAAATGTAATTGCTGCTGATAAGTTCCAATGGGGGACGTGACATAATTAATTTCAGAAAATGATAAGCATTTTGTTTGGCAGGTGCTACTGTTTGTAGCTCTGCAGTGTTGGAAATGTATGTAGACATTAACAGGCACATTAAAAACAGTGTATTTAATTGGCAATAAAATGTGTCCCTATTGCGCGGAATGATGCTTCAATTAACATCACTGTCTCGGGGTGATGTACAGTATATGGACCTGTGACAATTGGATCTGACTGCATTGGGATGCAGAGCAGTAAAGCAGTTGATAAAAATACTTACAGTGTGATCAAAGCACCATGGATTAAATGAGATGGAAGGATGGCATGCTGTCATTCCTAAGTGGTATGTTTTATACACTGGTGCATTATTAGAATGATACAGGTGAGAAGATTGACCACTGTTGAATTATTAAAATGATTATTAAAAATGCTTATAGGTGATAATTATGATTTTTTCTTATAGAAAGGTATTTCCGTCCTGGGCCAGTCTGTTGTAATTATTAGTAATTAATTAAGTGCATGCTGTACATTGAGATTGTGCTTCAATTCAAGAGTTTATTGAAGGATCAGGAAAAAGCTGTTACACTGAATAGCAAAGAAGAAAACATAAAAAAATCAAATAAAACATTCATTTCACTTTTTCACTTAAACATTATTCCATTATATTTCACTAGCGTACAATAAGGTCTACAGGTTTAGGATAAAATATGTATCAAGCTTTACTTTTTTCCAAACAGGCAAACACACACAATACGCAACCTAATCCCAAGTGTGAACCCTTAGTGACTGACCCAGAGTAACACCAATAAGAAACGCAATGTATTTGACTCATCACAAACCGGTACACACCTCCAACCGACTGGGTAAGCCTACTTGTCTTCAAACTCACCATTTTGGGATGAGTTCTTAGTAACTGGTTAGTTGAACAAGCTCTGTCTCCATTTTCTATCTTTCTCTTAAAGCTTTAACTGTTAGGGAGCATTGAATTGGCATTGGGAGTTACTTGCATTACCTTTATCCTACAAAAATCCTTAAGGCTTGCTTATGTGTATTTGCTTTCATAGGGATGCACACATTAAGAGAACATCAAATGCATAATTAATAGGGAGATGGCTGGAAGGCGGTTGTGCATTTCAGTAATGTTTTGTCAACACATATTTTGAAGATTTCAGCTGTATTTCCATGAATGACATTTTTGTTTTATTATATGTGGCTCTTCACCATAGCTACTAACTGAAATTATGACTCATATAAATATTTACATATTTTTGCCCAGACCAATATAAAAACAGAAAAGTTACCATTATAATATCCACGCATAACCATAAAAATAATAAATAAAAACTAGCAAAACCATTTTCGGGGTCAATATTACCAGCAACAGATTTAAATAAAATATTTCACAATGGTCGTTGTAGGATAACACAAATGGTTCCACTGCAGTACCTTTCAACCAATTTCTCATACATTTTGTGCTACTATTACTCCTTATATTAGAAAGTGTATCTTCTTTTCAGCATTCCTCAACTATTTAGATACTGTATATAAATTTGCTGCAGTGAATAGTATTTGTTAAGAAGATGGGATGGTATGACCCTCTGTCAATCATTGTTCCAGGTAGCAAGGCCCTGAAATAGAAAATGTATATTGAATTAAAAAGACGGTAGGCTAGCTCTTGTTTTCCATCTGTTCTTGGCTTTGTCAACCAAGAAAAGTCTAGACACATTGTTCAATCAAGTACCGATGGGGTTTGTAATCCCAGATCCTGGAATCAAGGCCTGTTTCGTATTCTGGAAACATTACCTTTAGATTGCTTGAGGGAACTGAATTTAGTTAGTGTAGAACAAAGAAGAATAAGGACAGAATTCATGGGAGTCTTTAAAAATCTTTGAAGAAGTTAACACAGTTCACCCAGTGAAGACAGCTGGACCAGCAGATACAGTTGGAAGTTAAGTAGACTTAAGACACTGTTGAGGGTATGGAGTAGGTTACCTAGCCATGTTGTTGATGCTGGATTATTAGGACCTTTTAAGACCAGACTTGACAAATGTTTGTACATTTTCTGATGTTTTTATATTCTGTAATGAAAAAACCTGTACTTTAAAATACTAAAACTCACTGTAATAGCTGTTTAATTTAAAGCCAATAAATATTGTCCAGTACATTAAAATGTTAAGAAAAACAGAGATTTTTTTTTAATATTATATTTTGTGTGTTTTAGATAATTCTCTATTGCTGTGTCTGCTTAGATCATTATCCCCCAGGCTTGCTAAATAATGTCCATTTCAACTATGCTTCTGAAAAGAGGGCACAAAATGTTATTTGGGATTATTTTACTCTTAGATGATCATTATATTCAATAGAGGTGAAGTATATGCATGTACAAATACATAGAAGCCGGTGCATTACAAACCAGCAGTGTTACCTTCAGATTAAGGATAAAAAGCAACCTAAAATAAGACAGAGAGGCAAACAAGCCCACACACACAAACATATCCTACTAGATACCTTCACAGTCAAAAGCCTGCAGAGCTGTCAGAAAGCTTTGGCCCAGCCAGGAGGAATAGCTCTGTTGCACTGCTACAAGCCTTGTGGTGGCATCATTGAACAGCAAGTCTTTATCTCCATAATCAGAGGACTTAAACATCTGGAAACCTCCTGCATTGTCCCCAAACCTTTTCTGTGAAGAATAAATGGCTTTAGTCAAAGTCTTGGGAAGCTTGGGATCACATCACAATACTGGCACGCTTTATCAAAGATCAAAGCTGGCTAAAGTATTTCGCTGGTCCCAAGACAAAGGTAATGGATCAGGTCCCTCCAGATATATTTATTTACTGTATCTTATTAAGAACGCCAGTGACTTTAAGAAACTCATGAACATCTCTAGTTTCTGTCTTCAAATTCCTAGCCTGTCTTAGATTTCATGACCTTCTGAAGCACAATAGGGTTATTTGTTATGCTACACTATAAGGTATTGGTGCATACCAAGGAATCAGGAGACAGAAACATTTGTAATCATAGATCCTGGGAAAAAGAGATTGTTTTTCTTTGGGAGACTTCTAACAATCCCCATCGCTTTATAAGAGTTATACCATTTGACCACCAGGTAGTATTGTGTGCTGTTCAGGCATGGCAAAAAAAAAAAAAAAAAACTATAATAAACCCAATTTCAAAAGCCAAAATAACTTAAGTTATCATATTAAGACCATTTGAGTATCTGGCAGAACACATGTAGTTCTAAACTTAAGAGTCCCCAACTATATTGTCACAATAACTGAGCACAGTTTGTAAGTAACCAATAGTATTTTGCCATTATCCTATAAGGCTATGTGACAAGGATGACAGAGGTTGCGGCTCAGAGACAGTTTGAAAGTTCAAAAATAAAGTTTTTAATTCACAAAAATACAAAATAAACAGGCACAAGGGCCAAACAAAAAGGTTTTAAACATAAAATAAACACAAAACAAAAAGCAAAACTTACAAAAATAAAGGTTTCCAGGCTGGGCGTTGCCTTCACTGGATTCAAGCACAAACCAACAGAAAAACAGCACACACAAAACACTGGCTCCTTCTCCTTCCAGAACTCTCTTCTAATGGGAGGCTGAAGCCTCCTTTTATGCCAGGTGGCTCAGTCCTTAATTGAATAATTAATTAGTTGATTGCTCCCACTTGAAGCAATCAACCTGGGCAGGGAGGAGAATTTAACTCATTCCCTGCCAGTATTTCTAAGGGCAGAGCCCTGCTCTGCCACAGGCTACCTTAGGTGGCACTGCATGTTTGGTAACAAAAACAAAATATGTAACTATTCAATGCAACAACAGTACTTTGTGATTTGCAGAATTTAATACTATATATATTTTTATATTTATTCTAAATGTTCTTTAAAAGTGAAAGTAGAAAGATGTTGAAATAATTTTAGAATTGAAACCTGGAGTGAAAAAGCTTTGGGAATATGTCCCTTTGATGTGGTCGAAAACCTGATTAAACTGGTTTAAGAAAGTCCTTTAAAGTATTTTTTTAAAAACCTGTGCCCCCATATTTATTAACAGCTACCAGTTGGGAAACCAGTAAATAGTGCCAGTTCGCCAGAACTGAATTTTCAGTCTTGTTTTACAAACCTGAGCATTATCCAGAAACCTGAAGACCTGGTGGCGTCGGGAAACTTGTGTCATGACAGCATGTGCAGGGACTGTGGCCAGATTGCAGGTGGTGTACTGCCACACTGGGGCTGTTGATCCATCCTCACAGAGCAGCTTGAAGTCTGCAGCCTTTAGGTCTCTAGCCCAGGGTGCTGGGTTTGTACCTTAAGAAATGGATGTGAAAAAGCTTTATAGCTTTAAGGATAGCTGTCAAGCCTGACATGGTATTTTGGTTGCCGGTAAAGTCTAGAATCGATTTTAAGATTATGTTCTTCACATATGAAGTCTTTGACTCCTTTTTAAATCCATCACTTAATGTTACCTTTGAGATGCCAGAAAGCTTATTTGCTTGTGATTTCAAAGAGGTGTTTGAAGTCAGTGCTTTCAGTTGTTACTCTCCAAGTTTGTAGATTTCAGTTATTGTTAATATAAGGAATGACAGTAAAAATAAATAACTAAATCAATCATGATAAACATGTTCTGCGCTATTTTATGCTCCTTAAAATTATTTTGGAGGTATAATTATTTCGTTACAACCATTTAACAAGTTAATTGGGATATTGTAAAAGCGCAACTTTCAGGTAAAAAAGGCATTGAGGTGGGCATTTTCACTCCTCAGGTGAAATCGTTCAGACTGTCTCAACGATTTCAGTGCTACCTGAAATTAAGACATGAGAACAGAGCTTTCTTAAAATTAAAATGCATGTTTGCTATAACATGTTTCATTTAAAACTGCACAAGTGATACCTACAGGTAAGATTTATATTATTATTTTATTAGCTATTACCCCTTTAACCGTAACCCCATACTTATAATTATTTTTAGCATCTGTTTTGCACCCATCACAGATAGATTAAACTTTGATAAAATGCAAGACATGTATTGACTAACTCACCATCACTGTTTTCAAACACTGTGGAGTGTCGGACGAAGGCTACATCTCCTTTATTTTCAGCCAGACACCTAGAGGACAACCCTTGGTGTTAAGGGCAGATTTACTGGTGATATGTGCAGGACACATTCAATTGTATACAATAATATATAATAATACACTAGTACCAGCATATGGACAGGTAGCACCTTAACTGGTGTATTTTTATTTGTTTATTCATATACTTTGAAATTATAAGACATTAACAATATTTCACATTCTGTAAGTAGCTTTTCAAAGTTTGAGATTAGTGTTGGGGAACGTGGATATGTATCTATTTATGTATGTATCTATATTTTTTTTCTGATTTATTAATCATCCAGCTGACTTGCAAAGCGTGCTAAATGGCAGTTCAGGTTGGTGTGTGGGAGAAGAGATGTGTTATTTTTACTTTGTTTTAAACAAAATCAGGTGTGGTATCTTTTCTGTTCTATTTTCAAGAGGCAGTTGATCAGTGTTTAATATTAAAATAAAAGGTATTACGTTTTCAGGGTGACTCATCGATTTACCTGCACCCCAAGTTCCTATTGTGAATATTAATCAGTATATTAAAGTTGAACCAAATTATTTGTCTAATCCCCTCATGAGAGTTACAGCATATTTACCTGAATGCCCCTGCATACCCAAAGTATCGTTCAAAAGATGAATTGGCACAGATGTTTTGCCCATCGCCACCACCACCGCAGCCCTCACACAAGTTCTGAGGATTAGTACCAAGCGGGTCATATTGTAGGTCTTTAATTCCAGGAATGCAGCTCTGTTTAAATAAACTACCAATAGCTGAAACAAAATATCAAAATATAGTTAAAAAACCACAAAGTAAAAATAAAACATCACAGGTATACATAAAAAACTACTGTCATTATAATTGGGATTTTAATGTTTTATACAGTTGCGTGTTAATACTAATAATTATCATATAGATGTCAAATTATATATATATATATATATATATATATATATATATATATATATATATATATATATATAATGTGTGTGTGTGTGTGTATATTTGGCAATTCATTTCTGTGTTTCTCTGACCATGTTTTATGGGTGTTTAATGGTGGTTAAAATCTTAAAACAGGTCTACATACATACAGTATGGTATAGCCTAAGGCATTTGTTTGTGAAAATCTTAGGTCTGCTGCACACAATTATGTACTGCTTACTGTTTCTGATTCATCAGACCTTCAACATGGCCTTACTCTGTATTTAACCATTTAATATACTAATTCAAATAAAAACATTAAGGTAAGATTGTCTCGGCTTCTCTTTTATGCATATTAAAGTACCTCCAGCAAAGTCACAGTTGCGAACGGTTATGATGTTTCTGTTAACCAGGAATCCCACTGGTACTACCCAGCCAGCAGTGCGCTTCATTCCAGAGTGGCAGGAACTCATGTTGCTCAGGGTTTCCATGGAAATGTCCTGTAATTTGTTTGCAACAGCAACTGCATAATATATGAGACTTTCTGGAAGAAAAGAGAGTAAGATTGTTTAATGCTGTGGTACCCAAAACGATATGTCATGTAATGCGCTTATGAGAACAGAAAACCTCCCCATTACCCTGGTTTTTAAATATTTAAAGAGTAAGTGACACATTAATTGCTTTTTTTTTTTTTTTTTGCTTTACTGTTTTATGGTGTTGCTCTAATACTGACTTTTCAGCTCAATCTCAAACCAGGTAATAGCAGGCAGTAATAATGATAATAACTCAATATTCAAGCAACATAACCCAGTATCACTCAAAATGATAGCAACACCATCAAATACAGTAGTAAGGGAAATGTTAACAAAAAAAAAAATTCTGAGATAATTACTCATTGATAAAGTGAGAAAATGAGCCCCATGCAGTTTGGAGTAAAAGAGAGATTATGGAATACACTTCTTTCACTGTATTTGTAGGTTAGGTATAGCAGGCAAACTCACAGAAAAGTACTCACCATTGTTTTTGTAGCATTCTCCAGCAGCAGGTACCAGGCCATAACATCGGCCAGCAGAGTAGATGTCCCCTCTATCCAAAGTAACAGCATCAGCCTCCCCTTCCTGAGGTTATCGGGCCAACCAGTGCAATTCATATGGAAGAGATTATTGAGAGAGGTCAGTGAAAGTCAGTAGAGAGGACTTCAGTGTTCACCTACCAGTCAAGCAACTTTCATGAACACCAGACAGGTAATTCATCACAAAAATACAGGAAAATAAACAGGCAGTGCTAAACACTGCTTCTGAAAAGCAGGAATTACGTTAACTTAAAATAAAATACCAGTAACACATTGGTTTATATCTGCTCTTTGTTTCGCATATTATGTTCCTTTTAATAGAGAGCCTGGACATGTTATTAGAACTTGAGAAAGCATTACAGCAATGTTATTTGAGTTGATTAAAGTTGAAAGTAGTGTAATGGTAACACTAATTAAATTGGTGTGAATTAGTGCTATTACTGTTTGAAAATCAATCCAACATCACATAAAGGTCAAAGTTTTTAATAAACTTTTAGGAAAACTAAAGTGATAAACTACTGGTAGTGGAGTCTTCTCTGTCACTCAAGCGAAACTGTAGGTTCTAACAACTACGATGCTGATCTGGGCTCTTCAAAACAGCTTAACTCACTTCACTCAAATGTCTAACTATGTAACTCACCTGTCAGTAAAGCAGGGTGTCACATCATGTGCTCAGTGGAGTTTGTACTACAAAGTGACTTTCTGTCCATCAAATATGAGTACACAAATAAGAACTGTTCATGAATAACTTAGAGATAGCTGTCTTTCAGGGTTATCAAAGAAGAAAAAACCTTTAGGGATATGTTTCTGTGTCAAAACCATATCTAGAGGCATACGAATTGTCAAGCTGCCAAGCAAACATGTGTAATTTATATTAAAGCACAAAGAAGCCTGTACAAAATTCAGTTATGATGCAAACCCACTGAAACAGTATATTCTCTGGCAACTCAATGTGAGTCATAATACAGGTTTGCAGATAAATCAGCCAAGACGCTCCATACAGCTCTGCCTGGAAGAAGCTCCTAAGGATCAGTGTTGGCTTTTTTTTTCTTAAGTCTGAGAACAGGGTGCACAAAGAGTCCCAGCAGAATGCTACAAATCTTCTTTTGATCAGTGTTTGCTAGATTTTTCTTTATAATGGAATTCAAAAGTGTTCAAGTAAAAAGCAACTTGGCAATCAAACGCTGACACCCTGAACTTTTGTGATGAAAACCCCCTAAGCAAGTGTCTGATTAAATTTAATGAAACTCTAATGACCCAAACACTTGTAATTTTCCATAATAAAAGGTACCTGCTTGACATTAAAGTATTCTGGACCTGTTTAATATAATTGGGATCCCTGAGCAGTAAGTGAGAAAATAAACATCCTTTCCATGGACAGATGATATCTGATCACAAATTGGACCGCCAGGGCAGCCATCACTCTCACTAATGCATTGTACCAGTGTGACAGGAGTTATGCTGGTTGATCCTTCTTTAATGTAACTGAGCTGCAAAGGCATTTAACTGATAGAAACAACTCCTCTTTTCTTCGCAGACCTATGCAGTGATGTGTTGGATGTGAATATTTCAGAAAGGATTCTTGTCATTTTCCGTAGCACACAATGCATCGCTGACAGCAAACATTTTAACACATTTCACATGAGATTTTAAGTGTGTGTAACTGAAGCCTATCAAAGTCTCCACAGCTAATGGCTGAGAAAGATAATATACAAGGATTTGAAAAAATATAGAAAAACTTGCCAAAGCACTGTCAAAAGGGTTTAGGTGTTGTTCTAGAGGAATAAACTACTGGTAGCCATGGAGTCTTCTGCATCACTTACTAGTAACTCCAAGAGAAAAGGGAAATTCAGGCAGCTACGATGGCATTGCTCATTCAGTACAGCCTAAATAAGACCATTCCTCATTTAATACAGCCTAAATATTTAGAGAAATTGAAGGTGGGATGTGGGGAATTGGGGGCATCTGTTATGCAAAATGGCCCATGAAATCATCTATTCTTACCTGGACAGCAATGGACCCAATTACATGAGTAATTTTCATCTTTTGAGAGGCGGAACAATTGCTCCGTGTACTATCAGATCATCAGGGATCCTAATACACATGGACTGAATCTACTGTGTCGGGCTTCACCCAAGTCTGAAAAACCTTTTATTGTCCTATTAAGCTGAACCATCATCTTACGCTAACCTTCGGTTTACCTTAATCTTCTCCATACAGTCCAAAGCAGAGGAGGTCCTGATACATTGGAGTCCATTGTGAATATTGCTCTCAGTTGCGTTGCCTGCAAAATCCAAGCATTTCTGTAGCTCTGCCGCAGTCAGCACACACCATCTGACTGAAGAAACAAACAAGGAGGTTAGTGATAGGCTGTCTTGGGGAAGTTACAGGTATAAAAATTATAACGTATTACAAAGTGCAATAATGCTGCTACCCGTCAATAGAGGGTAGATATACGTTCATAAAATGGTAAAAACAGTAATAATAAAAGCAAAATACCTGGTCTAAAAATCTAATACACACACAATGTCCATACAGGAGAGGGAACACAGAGAGACAGAAAGAGAGCCAGCATTACAATATATTTATTCTGTTTCATTTCCTAAATTCCGGTTGGATACCTCACGTTCACTTTTCAACACCGGCATACAGTTTATTGTCAAGATGCTCCATTTACTAGTCCGTTTAACTCTCTCTTACTCATCGTTGCAAATTTCAAACACTGCGTTCCCACTAGACAGACAGACAAAACACAAACCCCATGATGGCCGTCCCGTGGGCTACTTATAGTCAGGTGCATAAATGTATCTAACTCAATTAGTCAGTGCTCAAAAGGGCAGGTAAAGGGAAACGAGTGGAGAAGCCAACATAATGTGATACAAATCAACTGTAAAGTGTCAGACAACATAAAGCAAGCACTAATCAAATCAATAAATAAAATTATAAAAATAGTAACATACAAGTGTAAAATAAATGTGAACAGGGCATCCTTGACCCCGTTACACCTTTTTTTTAAATACTGATCCAATTTCAAAGAAAACTCCTACAAAGCAGGCGTTTCCTATATGAGCTTGCAAGGTACCTAGTCGGAATGTGTTTATGATTTCCAGTACAGTAAATCTATACTGCTTGCACTGTATCTTACACCCAAGACATGATTGTATAACCTTCAAAATAGAAATTAAAAATTAAAACTTACTTGTCCCTTGCTCAGTTGACCCCAGAGACAGGATAGCTGAAAAAAGAAAAAAAACAATCTCCTTCCTCAGACAGTTCATTTTTGATGCCAGGTGCCTTCTCTTTGTGACACAGGGCTTTGAGCCCAATACTTTCCTCCCTTCACTTATACCTTCAGTTTCTACAGAGCAGTGAAGTAGGTGGAGACACATAAACAAGTCATAGCATCATGCTGATTAGGCAGGTTAACAGAACATTTCATCTATCAGATTCCATTGTGGCAGGACATTTGTAAACCAACCTTGCCGGCACTGGCACCATTAAAGTTTGTCTTAAAATCCCACACAATGTTGTATTTTGAAAACTCATGTATCAGGATCTGGGCAGTCCTGGTTTAGAAACTTTGAACAACAGCATTCATTTTATGCTCGCCAAGCATTCTCCCTGTAAAACAAGAAGTACTTTGTAATGAACAAAGCTTCACAGCATTGGTGATTCCAGAAAATAATGTTTAAAAAGTGCTGCATCACAACGACTGAAGTGATAACCAAGGCTTTAAAATACATTGTCTTCCATATTATAAACATCAGCTCTCTGGCCCCCTATATGTTCTTAGCTTGTGCTTTTTTACCTTAATTAGGTATGTGTATATTTCTCTATTACCACATAGTTCCTGGTCATTAACAGCAGTGTTCTGAATGTACGGGGGCTGCAGGATTAGCATGTGCGCTTAAACGCAGGTCTGTTTCATTGAAGAGAAAGATAATCTATAAGGAATCCAATTACAAGGCTTTAATATGGTCTTATATCAATGTTACAGTGACAGCTTACCATGCTAATGCATTGTAATGCACATTTATAAACATCTTACTCGCCACGTCTTGCATTACGGGGATTACACTTGGTGACAGGTGCATGGGCTTATATATGAAACCAAAGGAATGACTACATCTTCTCAGAAAACAGTGTGTACCCAAGTATAAGCCCATGCAACTATCATACAGTAGAACATTTAAACTGTTTCCTGGGTTAAAGATCATTCCAGTATTCTTGTCTTTATCTGGTAGACCATGGCTTCTCTGTTCCAGCCTTTTTTACTTTTTGGTATGGATATGACCAAAAGCTGATTCATGAATGTAGTAACTATTTAATGCTAGTCACTGTGTTTATATGGTATTCAGCTTGGCCCATGCTATGTCTGCTTGGTTCCCTTGTTGCTTGAAATATGGATACCAGGTTACACAGCCATTGCTAAGAGCTATTAAAGCTATAGTGCTTGTAAAATATGTTCAACTTGCCACAGCATTTGTTTTATTTTATTGCTGGGCTATCTATCTAATAATTAATAATTTAAAGGACAAACACTGCTTCATGCTAAAAGGCGGACTATGGAGATTAGGATTGAAGATAGCAATTTGTTCAACTAATTCCCTGGAGTAAGCAAGGGAGTATCTATTACAGGCTGTGCAAGAAAAAACATCCAATGGCCGGTGATTTTGTGAAACATACACTAAAGATAACATTGTGGCCCCTGAAAAAGAGGAATGTAAAGTCAGAAGGTAGCTTTACCAATAAGGTCAGAAAATCAGCAGTAATTAGAGCATAAAGCTAATACATTCATTGAGCACATTGTACACAGTCCTATTCACTTTGTTGCAAAGTATTGGTTATGAAACCACAATTTATTTTTGACTATTCTGTTCAGTGTTTTAATAGGGACATATAAACTACAAAATGTAAAAACTACTAAAACTACATTTGAAGCTAGTTACTCTTAAAACAACAGCCTCATGATTTCCTTTGGATGAGATAAAGCAAGGTCTTGTCTACTTTGCGGACATTAAAGATTCAGTCAACTCTCAAACAGGGCTTCAACTCCCAGTCCCTGCATACCCCTTGAAAAAATATATAACATCCTTTCTGCTTCAATATCTAATAATAATTGTACCACTTCTGATGCATGATAGCTTCCTAAATTGTAACTAATAGAAGAGAATGAAAATACACCTTAACACAATGACTAGGTAGCCATGAGAATTCTTTTAATGGTATTTGTTTAACGTTTTCTCTAAAAAGTGAAATAGCAATGAAAATAAACTTTGATTTCTATGACTGGGGTGCCATAACTCTCTTCTTCCTTTAAGGCTCCTTTCGTTAAACTTTCTTCCTTACTGTCCATCTATGAGAACCCTAGACAGTTGCTTGGTTACAGTTAATCATAACAGCTTTCTACAAAATAAATACTTGTGGTAGAAATAGGACAGATGATTATGGACTATTAGGCACAATGTTTTATTTAATTCGTTCAGGCATTGCTGGCACACCCCTACTCCGTGCTTTGCATGTTGTAGGGTATTTGACTTCACTTATTAGATCAATATTGTATATTAGCTTGGATCTTGTCTTAAACAAAGTCCTCTTGGGAGGTCATTACCCCTCTGGCTCATTCAAGGGATAGTTCTGTTCACATTGAAGATTCAGTACATATATGAAAACTGGAAACTTCCCCCACATTTTAAATTGAACACAATTATGATATATATTGTGGAGGAGGTTGATAAATACACAGTGTTCCAACTACTCTGCATTTTACCTGTAATAATGACATTCTGTCACTATCACCACAGGTTAGACTGCAGGTAAGAGGCACAAACCAGGGTTATGACTCTAATGCATTATTTATATAAGTATGAATGAAATCCTTTATGAAATGCAGTAGTGGTAAACAGAAACTTACATTTTGGCAGATTTATTGGTTGGTTTCGTTTCCTTTTGTTTGTTTTTTCATTATTAATGAACTTGAAAATACACTGTTTTGTTAAAATAGGTTAAGATTTATTATATGGACATCAAAATGAATGGTTAGTACCATTATTGGTCAGTGGGAGGAGCTATTTGTCTCACTTCGACTGTTGGAATGTAATGAGTTAATATTTTTCACAGTTTTGTAAAACGCTGTGTGCCAATAATTCCTTCTAGAATACAAATAATATATTTTATAGACATGCAACCTGTTTCCAGGTCAACGAATATTCAACTCGCAAGCAGTATGCAATAAATGATTACTGGTTTGCTTTATGTGCATTATGCAAGAAAGACTCATACATACTGTATGGCATCATTCAAATTCAATGTCCAATGCATTATTTACGATGATAAGGCAGACCTCAGCTGCACATTCCACTTCTATGATGTCGTTCAAACATTGATATGCGATTCAGTTGCAGTTAAAAGATAGATACAAGTGTAAAAAGTATACCATTGGGATATTATTATAAAACCACTGTATTAATCAGTGGAATCCCAAGCAGAATAAAGGAATAATGCACTACAGGGCGTGTGTTGTGCTGGGATAACCAGAGAAGTGATGTTATCGCTGCACAACACACAACCGGGAGTGCATTATTCCTATTATACAATGGCTCACACTGTAAAAACTAGAAAATAAGACTAATTTCATATGTTTAATTTTAATTAATTTTAAGTGATTTTAATTAGACAAATGTGGAAATAACGTTCCACCTCATAAAATAGTACCTGTTTTCCATTTACAACTATGACGTTCTAATAGATATACTAAAGTGTTATTTCTGTTTAATGTGAATTAAATAATATAGGATTTCTTAAGTTTTGTATGTATGCCGTGAACAAATTGTTGACTTGAACTCTGCATTTGACGGTATATTAATGTTACGGCTCAAGGGAGAGTCATTTAAGTGTCTGTTTAAACCCACTCTGAGCCCCAGTTAACTGCTTATGCCATATAGAACTGTATTATTAAGGTGTTCTGTTGTGACAGTTTTCAAGTCTATGTTTGTGTTACTCTCACTCAACCAGTCATATAAAACTTTGACTGCCCAGTTGGTTGTTTCATGGATATGCTTCTGTCGGATTCTATCTTGTCTAGTCCCTCAGAGCTGATCTCCAGGGGCCGGTTTTTCAAAACTTTTAATCTGGATCAAAGTGTTCCGGATTTTGTAATCCTATATTTTGTGATCGAGATTACTTTTATCTAGATCATTTTGATATGGTTTTTCAGAAAATGTCACTGCTGGATTACATTTATCCCGAAATAATCACGATTACGAAATCCAGTTTTTTGAAAAGACTAGTTCTTAATAGTTTTTTTTAAAGGCCTTATTTATGATATAACCTAATTTAAGAAAATAAATAAGATTGTGGTGATAACAATTAATTCACAACTTTATTTATTTTTATATTAACAATATCTAAATCACTTTTAATGTTAGTTCACAAATAACACATGCATATAAATATTATTTTATTTATGCCTACTTAGCAGAAATTAAATAACTAAATCCAAATTGAACAAATAAAACTTTTGAAAAATACGTTTTTAGATATCTTCATCATCTCTCAGACGAGCTTTAAGGAGGCGTATGTGAAGGCGTATGAGTATGCATATACTTTTTCTATTAAAGCTGTACCACTAAATGTTTTCCTGTTTTGCTTGGATACAAAACTTAAATATGTAAATATTATGTTTTAACACTCTATTTGGACATAGTGTGTGTTGCTATGACAATTCAAACAAAATATCGATGTTCTGTGATCATTTAAAAGCTAAATCCACCTCCACAGTAGGATCACAATAATCCTGGTATTTTGGATCAAAGTAATCCTGATCTGCTCTTTAAATTCTGAACAACCCAATTGAAACATTTAATCCAGATCAAACACGGGAAATCCGATAACCAAAGTTTTGAAAAACCGGCCCCAGGTGTCTTTTGTTTACTGTTTTTTTCTCTCATTGAGAGGTGCTGTCTGGTCTCCTGACTGCTCTGTGTTTGAAGGCTCTTTAACAAGCGAGGTTTCCACAGTTGTCATGTTGTTTAAGGTAAAATTGACTTCAGGAATTGTGTAATTTATTCTGTGTTAGTGACAGTTGTGGCAGATTGATATGCCAGTCTAGGTTTTCAGTGAGGAGGTTGCCGGTGCTAAATCCGTGATGTTATGCTGTGATAACATCACTAGTCTAGTGCAAGGCTGACCAATCAAAGCTCAGGAATTTTTCTTGCCATTGTATAATCATTATTAAACCACAGCGCTAACAACAATGGAATTAGATTTCTAATTATGGCACAGTAATACTCTAATACTAGTGTATATACTATCGTAATACCCTTTGTATGTCCAAATATGAAAGTGTTACCACTGTGATTCCATTGTATCAATGACTCAGCTGCCCATAAGCTGCTTTGCCCCAATGTACAGAACCATTAAATAGTCATTCTAGTGGCAGAGACTGTATTCCAAGTACCATCTTACAGTGAAGAATGTGCACACTTGGTAACAGCTTCCAGTAGCATCTGTATTATCCTGTCAGTTTACTTTCAGTTGTTATAGCAAGTAAATATACAGGGGTCAAAAGCCCCTTTTTTACCATCAAATTTTGCTGTGTCACATTGTAGTCTTTTTTTTTCATGTTGTGAAATGTAGCATTTGGTAGGTTGATGTTTCCGAATATAATATTAGTCATGAACATTGTTCTAGCGTAATGGTAGATCGATGATATCTTCCCTCATTATATTGTGTTGATATTCTCTCAGGCAAATGGGTCCCTAATAACAAAGGGAACACACAGTATCAATCTGAGCTATTAGTTAATTCTATTATATTCATTTTTCAAACCACAGTTGTTGATTTTTTTTTCTATAGAAAGATACATTTTCATGGCAATGTAATAAAATATATATATTTTTAAATAATGTATTGTTTTAACAACTGATGATTGCACAAGGTAATAAGAAAGAAAAGGAGCAAGGAGTTGCACTTACTGCATCTCTAATGTTCTCTAACGTAATAAATTATATGACATCCCTAATCCAGTGGACATCTGAAGGTGGGCTAGTTTGGTTCCTCTTTTGCAGTATCAGCTATATGGCCAACATGACTGTACCTTGGATAGGGTAATACCACTGGGCACGACACCAAAAAGCAGATGTAAACCATTTGGACCGAAACATGTTTGTGTGTAGCCACTTGTGATAATTCTGTCATTATGTTTTGAGTGCTGTACCTTTAAGACATGACAGTGTCTTGTGCGAGAGACTAAAGGTCATGTAAGATTCTAATGAGGAGGGGAGAGGGAGTTAGGTGTAAATGGAGGACGTATATTTTGTTGCTCCCTTCCTCCTTTATGCTATTGATGTAGAGGCAGTATGCCTAAAGTCTAAATGTGTATAGGATTGATACTGCTACAGAAGGGAACCGAGTTATGTATAACTCATGAGATATAACGATGCATCATACACTCTTTATTAACGATGCATCGTACACTCTTTATTAACGATGCATCGTACACTCTTTATTAACGATGCATCGTACACTCTTTATTAACGATGCATCGTACACTCTTTATTAACGATGCATCGTACACTCTTTATTAACGATGCATCGTACACTCTTTATTAACGATGCATCGTACACTCTTTATTAACGATGCATCGTACACTCTTTATTAACGATGCATCGTACACTCTTTATTAACGATGCATCGTACACTCTTTATTAACGATGCATCGTACACTCTTTATTAACGATGCATCATACACTCTTTTAAAAAAAAAAAAAAAAATGTATAACTGAATCTAGACAACTGAGAGTGCTTACTTACTTCCTCATATTACAAGATCAGTCCAACGGATGGCTCATTGAGCTCCATAGTACGGCTCTCTTTATTTAGAAGTGAAGTATGCCAGTTAAGGCTGTTAAAGGATTTGAAAAGGCTGCAAGAACAAATGGTAGTCTTCGGCAGAAGCATCGTCAAAATGCAATACAATTGATGGGGTTAAAAATGCAACAAAAACCCACTCATTTTGTTAGGCAGGTTAAACCTTCTCTTTATCAGTTTTGCCCATTCTCTGTGGTGCTCTTAGTCAGATTTTCAGCACACTTTTTTTTTTTTTTTTTTAACAAACTCACTATTGCTCTTTTACAGTCTATGTTACCAAACAGTAACTTTTGATGAAGTGACTGACAGATTGTGCAAATATATTTGTTGGTATATTCAATCAGTGAATTGGCCATTTATTTTCTAGATCATGTTTTACTAGATACGTTTTCCATGGATTGATACTGTTTGTCCAATTTCCCCTGTAGCAGTGCTACTTGTAAACTATCAATTGCTCTTGAGCACCCTATCACTACTCAACTGTAGAAAACAAATCCTTCCTTCAGTCCATGACTAATCCCTGCAGTTTTGTCATCTGCCTTATTTTTCCTACCTCCGTGCCTTGGTTATGATATATCCATCTTCTATCTGTTGACTGACATTGTCTTATGACTGTAGATAACCAATGTCATACATGGCTAGTCGACATTTCAAAATATTCTAGTCCATAGACAGTCACTGTTGGTTTTGTTTTTATTCTGTGTGGATTTTATTGTCACACTGTCATATCCATGAACCATGAACAGAATTGACATGGGTACAATCATAGACAGACTCAAATATAACCACAATTGAACCATGGATATACTTTTCAAGTTTGTTTACCATCAATGATGGTCTACAGACAATATCCAGATCTTAGTTTGACCATGAAGATAACACTTTAGCAGAGGCTTCCCTGTTTGAAGCTTACCAGGTATGTTTATAGGAGGCTGTGTGGTCCAGTGGTTAAAGAAACAGCCTTATAACCAGGAGGTCCCCGGTTCAAATCCCAGCTCAGCCACTGACTCGTTGTGTGACCCAGAGCAAGTCACTTAACCTCTTTGTGCTCCGTCTTTTGGGTGAGACGTTGTTGTAAGTGACTCTGCAGCTGATGCATATTTCACACACCCTAGTCTCGTATCTTGTAAAGTGCTTTGTGATGGTGGTCCACAATGAAAGGTGCTATATAAAGATTATTATTGTTATTTATTTTCTCCTAATAATCAAACTTGAGTCACAAACATTGCAATTCACATTTTCTTAAATCACATGTGAAAGTGCAGGAAGACACTTCATAAAAGGACTCTTCAACACTCCATTAGGAATCAAATGAGCAACGCCGATACTCCCAGAGCACAAAGCCATCTACTATGATCAGATGATTTGTCATGTACTGTTGTGGGTCTGGTAATGCACTATTCATCCTGTAGACCAGGAGGATGTCCTAAAGTGATGTCCGGCAGAAGAATCTTTTATTGTATGTAGATAATGGTGCTGAACGAAAAAAGCAGTGTTTTTATATACTAACCAAAAGTATTCAATGTTTATTTGTTGAACACATTTTTTTACTTTTTTTCTAAAAAATATTTTGAACAGTTTTTCCTATGACATAGGTATCACCAGAAAATATGTATCGGAGTAAGACTATCTGGGCAGGATTTTCAAGAGGTTGTAAATGATAACTCCAGTGTTAATCAAGAAATTGGTATGTACATTGATTTGGGCATTTTCAAGCAGTCGTTATGCCTATTTCGTTATTAAATAATCGTCCTGATGTGATTTCTGAAATTATGTTGATTTACGAAATAATGTTAATATTTTAACGAGCAGTGCTTCTTGTGACTACCAGTATTTCATTTGTTTGCGTGGGAATTTAAAAGCAAATCCGCGGGGGCTCCCGAGTGGCGCATCCAGTAAAGGCGCTCCATGTGGAATGCGCGAGTTCGAGTCCAGGCTATTCCACAGCCGACCGTGGACAGGAGCTCCTAGGGGGCGGCGCACAATTGGCCGAGCATCGGCCGGAGGGGAGGGAGGGCTAGGTCGGCCAGGGTGTTCTCGGCTCACCGCGCACCAGCGACCCCTGTAGTCTGGCCAGGCGCCTGCGGGCTTGCCTGTAAACTGCCCGAGAGCTGCGTTGTCCTCCGACGCTGTAGCTCTTGGGTGGCTGCATGGTGAGTCCGCAGTATGAAAAGAATAGGTCGGCTGACGGCACACGCTTCGGAGGACAGTGTGTGTTCGTCTTCGCGAGTTCGAGTCCAGGCTATTCCACAGCCGACCGTGGACAGGAGCTCCTAGGGGGCGGCGCACAATTGGCCGAGCATCGGCCGGAGGGGAGGGAGAGCTAGGTCGGCCAGGGTGTTCTCGGCTCACCGCGCACCAGCGACCCCTGTAGTCTGGCCTGGCGCCTGCGGGCTTGCCTGTAAACTGCCCGAGAGCTGCGTTGTCCTCCGACGCTGTAGCTCTTGGGTGGCTGCATGGTGAGTCCGCAGTATGAAAAGAATAGGTCGGCTGACGGCACACGCTTTGGAGGACAGTGTGTGTTTGTCTTCGCCCTCCCGAGTCAGCGCAGGGGTGGTTGCGGTGAACTGAGCTTAAAAAATAATTGGCCATTTCAAATTGGGGAGAAAATAATAAAAATAATTGGCAACGACTAAATTAAAAAAAAAAAAAAAAAAGCAGCAAATCCATGTTAATTGTCATAATTTATCAGGAGTTAATTTGCCCTTGGAAAAGCAGGGTTTAATTAATAAAACAGTATATAACTCACCTTGAAACAGAAATTTAACAGACCACGGCTGACAATACAGAGGTGAGAGGGAGAGAGAGTGTACAGGACCATAGTTAATTTCTTACAGACGACCTAGATAATTCAATATTTGTAGTTATGAAAATATTTTAGACTTTTCTATACTTGTGGTTATGAAGGAGATTTATTCACTTGTTTTAACCATTTGTAACCTTACGGATGTTTGTTGTATTGCTAAAATGATAAACCGTTATTTGCATGAAGTGTAATGTTACTACCAAGAAATTATCAATGCAACTGTAGCCTATTTGAATTCTGCATACATACATTATATAACAGCTGACCTCTACTGTAGATTTTATTTGAATTATACAACTGAAATCTTGGTATAGAAAACGGCATATTAGATATTACAATAAAGTTTCCTTAGGTGATTGCGAATTTGCAATGCGTCCTTGGCTTTTAACATCTGTGTCTTATCCACACAAGAACAAAGAAAAGATGTACAAGGGTACACAGATCCACTAGAAATGTGATCGAGATCATTGACATGGATTTTGCCTAAATGTATTTGTAATGTTGTCAGACTCCCCCCACACTTTATGTACAATGTACACTTTCACCTGCACACAATATGCAAATAAAATGTTCTTCTAATACTAGTAAATGTTCGGTGGCTTCTTCTAATCATGTTGAGTTTATTTATCATGGAGGTGAGCAAAGAGTACCAGAGAAAATGCATGATTAGAGGAATTCACAGAACAATTAATTATAAACAAATTGTGTATTAGGTAGGGAGTTCATAATTTTAAAAGCTTAATACATATATAATGAAGTGTTACATACATGGTATACATGTATAATAATTAACTACTACAAACACAAATGGCATTTACAACGTATTTATTTATAGCCTTACTGTATTTTTTTTTTTAACCAAAAAAAGATTGCAAAATGCACATTAAAAGAGTCATATGTAGTAAGCTGTGGCAAAATATCCCACGAAAGAGGGTAAATGACTAGTGGGTTTTAATTTGTATTAATTTATTTATTTATAAATCCATGCCATCCAATTTTTACCCACACACCAGATAATCATAAATCAGCATTTTATATGTGATGTTCTAAATAAATGTACATTCTGCATGACAAAATGCACAATTGTAAATGAAGTTTACAAATGATATACAACATAGATATTCCCATTATTTTTTATTTCCATTTGGCTGCTGCTCGCAGATGAGAGAGACACCTCCCTGTAACTAGTATTTTCCATAACAGCAAATTATCCTTCCATTCATTTTTCTTGATCTCGTTAACATGCATTTTGATTAACAAGTTCCCCTTATTTAGTCGTTGAGACAGGAAGTGATGTAGGTAACCTGCGACAATTAAGCTTTTTAACGAGAAATGCATTAATTAATGACCTGATCGACTCACCACCCTATATCCTCACCAATAAACACCCAGCCCCATATATACCCAATCTAATATTTTGAATAACTTGAAAATAAAAAAAAAACTCAAAAGAACAATACTAAACACCTGACTATTCACTAAACAAAACTTGAATTTAAAAAAAAAAAAAAAAATGACCTTCATTTTCAATTCATGATCTGTAAATAATTCCTATTGAAAAACCTCCAGAGGAGTAGAGTAAAATGCCCAGGTTGACAGTGACAGAGAGACTTAGAGAGGAGAGGTGACAAGCAATCTATCATAGGTACTAGTGTCATTACTCATTTTCAGTCATCCTGCCCTAAACTTTAAATACAGCAGGGTAAGCTTTTTTTTGTTTGTTTGTTTTTTTTAAGAATTCCATTGCATAAAACAATACGGTTTGTATTGAATAGGTGGTAAGACACACTTCCTGTTTAGTAGCAATCTATGAACAAATGAGATTGATCTGCCTTGTAATCAATACAAATGCATTACAAATCATAAAAGGAAATGTAATTTCGTTAACTTGGACAATAGAACAGACTTGTCCAATACAATTTGGGTGACCTTTTAAAAAAAAAAAAAAAAAGAACATAACAAAATATTAGGCATGTTCTCCTTTATATACAGTGCCTTGCAAAAGTATTTAGACCCCTGACCAATTCTCTCATATTACTGAATTACAAATGGTACATTGAAATTTCGTTCTGTTTGATATTTTATTTTAAAACACTGAAACTCAAAATCAATTATTGTAAGGTGACATTGTTTTTATGTTGGGAAATATTTTTAAGAAAAATAAAAAACTTAAATATCTTGCTTGCATAAGTATTCAACCCCCACACATTAATATTTGGTAGAGCCACCTTTCGCTGCAATAACAGCTTTAAGTCTTTTGATGTAAGTATGTACCAGCTTTGCACACAGTGTCGGAGTGATTTTGGCCCATTCTTCTTGGCAGATTTGCTCCAGGTTGTTCAAGTTGGTTGGACCACGCTTGTGGACTGCAATTTTCAAATAGTGCCACAGATTCTCAATGGGATTGAGATCAGGACTTTGACTGGGCCACTGTAGGACATTCACCTTTTTGTTCTTGAGCCACTCCAATGTTGCTTTGGCCTTGTGCTTGGGATCATTGTCCTGCTGAAAGGTATGTTTCCTCCCAAGCTTCAGTTTTTTAGCGGACTGAAGCAGGTTCTCTTGCAGTATTTCCCTGTATTTTGCTCCATCCATTCTTCCTTCAATTGTAACAAGATGCCCAGTCCCTGCTGATGAGAAGCATCCCCACAGCATGATGCTGCCACCACCATACTTCACTGTAGGGATGGTGTGTCTTGAGGCATGGGCAGTGTTAGGTTTGCGCCACACATAGCACTTTGAGTTTTGGCCAAAAAACTCTATCTTGGTCTCATCTGACCACAAAACCTTTTCCCACATCACAGCTGGGTCACTCTCATGCTTTCTGGGAAACTGCAGACGTGCTTTCTGATGGTACTTTTTAAGTAACGGCTTCTTTCTTGCCACCCTCCCATACAGGCCAGTGTTATGCAGAGCTCTTGATATGGTTGACTGGTGCACCATTACTCTTCGCCACTGAACTCTGCAGCTCCTTCAAAGTGATTGTGGCCTCTCTGTGGCTTCTCTCCCAAGTCTCCTTCTTTTTTGAGCGCTGAGTTTTGAGGGACGGCCTTTTCTTGGCAGTGCCTGGGTGTTGTGATGCAGCTTCCACTTCTTGATTATTGATCCAACTGTGCTCACTTGGATATCCAAACACTTGGATATTATTTTGTACCCTTTCCCTAATCTATGTAATTGTATTACTTTATCTCTAACTTCTGTAGAATGCTCTTTGGTCTTCATTTTCCTTCAGATTCACAGCCTGACCAATGATCCTTCAACAGTGGGGTTTTTATCCAGAAAATGTGACAGCAACTTTAATGGTTCACAGGTGGAGGCCAATGGTAAGGTAATTGTGTCCTCATTAGGGCAATTTCTTTCATGGTGTAAACTGGGAGCTTCCACAGCACAGGGGTTGAATACTTATGCAAGCAAGATATTTCAGTTTTTTATTTTTCTTAAAAATATTTTCCAACATAAAACCAATGTCACCTTACAATAATTGATTTTGAGTTTCAGTGTTTTAAAATGAAATATCAAACAGATCAAAATTTCAATGTACCATTTGTAATTCAGTAATATGAGAGAATTGGTCAGGGGTCTGAATACTTTTGCAAGGCACTGTATCTTGACAACAGTATGACTTTTGTTTTGCTTTGTTGAAAGTTGTTCATCCTATTCACAAATATTTACTCTATGTAAAGGCCTGGTCACAGAGGAGACTTACCTTTGTGACCACACTGGTCAACATTCTGTTGAGCCCCCCACAACAAGCCAGCAATGTGTTGCCAAGTATAGGACACTGTTCCGT
Organism: Acipenser ruthenus; assembly: GCF_902713425.1. Classification (NCBI taxonomy): domain Eukaryota; kingdom Metazoa; phylum Chordata; class Actinopteri; order Acipenseriformes; family Acipenseridae; genus Acipenser; species Acipenser ruthenus. Next base: position 21,176,291 of record NC_081205.1, read on the forward strand.
TTTGCTGGCAATATGAAGGACAACAAGCTCAATACTAGCCAATCATATTTGATAGTAGTATCAAATGGTAAAAAATGCTTCACTTTTATATTCACAATACTCCATCACAGTATACTAAATATTAAAGCATATTGTAGGCCAGGATATTTGAAATTAAGCTGCAGTTGCACTCCCAGAGAACCTTTGAAATGAAACATCTGTCTTGTGATTAATCATGACAAATAAGTCAATTAAATAAATACTGGTACATCCAAATGTCAATGTGACAAATATTAAAGGCAATTCTTTAGTATTTTGTTTAGTTTTTTCTGAGTTTTATTGACGAAAAAGTCGTTTTGTCCAGAGGTATTGTAATACATTCATGTTTCATACTGTACAGATGGATTCCTTAGTATCTCTCTCTCTCTCTCTCTCTCTCTCTCTCTCTCTCTCTCTCTCTCTCTCTCTCTCTCTCTCTCTAATATATAAATGAGTAAAAAAAAAAAAAAAACTAAACTGTAACATCATATTAACTTACAGTATAACCACAGTTCAATCTATAGTACTTAACATGTTTTGTTATTTAAATTATGCATCTTTAATTAAATATGGAATATACAGGTAGTGGACAAAATAACACCTGGGTAAATGAGGGACACCAAGTATATTAAAAGCAAGGGCTTCCACACAGGTGTGGCTCATGCGTTAATTAAGCAAATAACATCTCAGCATGCTTAGGGTCATGTATAAAAATGCTGGACAGGCCTGGTTGCCTATAATTATGGCTAGCATGGCTGCAAGAGGAGACCTCAGTGACTTTGAAAGAGGGGTGACTGTTAGTGCACGTTTGGCAGGAGCTTCAGTGACCAAGACAGCTCAACTTGCTGATGTTTCACAAGCAACGGTGTCTAAGGTGATGTCAGCATGGAACTCAGAGGGAAAGACATCATCAGCAAAGGGCAGCAGTGGGCGGAATCGCATACTCCAGGATCGTGATATCCGTGCATTAATTCGAAGTGCAAGGTAAAACAGGCGAGCAACTGCAAATCAATTGACTGCAAATTTCAACCTGGGGCGCAAGCAGCCAGTTTCATCAAAAACGGTCCGCCGAGAGCTCCACAGAGCAGGATACCATAGTGGCCCAACGCCCTATTAAGTGACTTTACATTGGTGTTTCCATTTATTTGTCCACTATCTGTATTTAGAACATAGTAATCTTAGCATTTATTTCCTTTTATTTGTCAGAATATCCCCTGTTTTGTCAGTACGTGGTCTAAAATTTATTACATTAGCTTGCGTCCCATGCCTCTGTCACAGGGAGTATGCACACTTCTCTTATATACAGAATAATATTTCTATAGTACGCTGGAGAACTGAATTCCAGTTTTGTAGTCTGAAAGGGACTACAGTTAATTTAAATGTATAGCTGTGATTTTGAGCTAGGATTAGGTTTATGTTTTGATGTTCTTGAATCAGCCATCTATTTACCTTACCTTGTTAAAATATGTCTACTTGTCTAACAGTAATCTTGGACTATCTACTGTTAACTTAGTTAAAGTATTCAAAGACTAGTGCTAATCAGGGACTGTGAAACCAGCCATAAATCTGTGTTCCAGAGCTGGGTAACTAAAACATGCTGACTTGTGAGTTTCCACAAAATGTAGAAATGTACAACTGAATACTATTAAATGATTATGGAAAATATTTAATAAAGCATAACACATTTAATAGCACATATTTAATAAAATGTAACAACTATCTAATAACACATAACACACATTTGTCATGTTCTAGTTAATAACAACTTATTCTTTGTGAGTGTTTTGATCATCTGAGAGGGTTGATTTATTACCAGGAATAATGTGGTAAGCACAGTCCTACTATCTTAATCATAAACAGTATTGAATCTTTAGAAGAAGCTGCCTGCAGCAGTTTCAAGGACCTTGAAAAAACAGAATGCTCTTTTGTTTCCTTCCCTTAATAACAAAAATATTCCCATAGAAATATCTCATATATTTTAACTGTACCACTGTATAATAGAGTCTAATAACTCAAAATAAACAGTGTCCTCACACACATGCTACAAATCCCACGGCTCTTTTTAATGAGGACTGTATCAGCACATTATCATTCACATTGTGTAATTATCATCACAGGATTTTCAAGTAGATTGCCTATTTGTAATTGTTTTTGTGACAAATTGCTGGCTTTGTGGTCTGCAATCGGCAAATCAATGAAATGCTGCCCTCTGGGATCCTGCCCCCCTGATGCTCATTTAAAAAGTACGTTGTGTTTCACTGAGGATCCAGTTTTATACAAGAGACCCCCCCCCAGATGGTTTAATTGGCCTATTTCAGACATGTTGATAGTGTCATCCACCTCTGCATCTGCTTTTGGGGGTTATATAGAAAGGGATCTGTGTAGAACAGGATGGTTTGTGCATACCTGACCATGTTGACAAAAGTCACCTTACCCTATGCTAACATGTGACCAATTTAATATCTCTCTATTTATTGGTCTGACTTTATCATGGCTACGACATTTACCATATCTTTCGATGCATCTATCCTTTGGTTACATATTGAACAGCTCCCTTGTAACACAGAGAACACCAACGATCTAGTACCTTCTATTACAATAGCAAATAAAACTGTCACGTCCCTTGAAAATATCAATAAACTTCAATATAATTCTACACTTGAAATTATGCAGTTCCCTGGTAAACGCAAGCAGTCATAAGTTGGTCCACAAATTAGGTTCACCCCAGGAAGCCAATTGGCATATGACAAAATTTCACTAAGAGCTCATCCATCAATTGTGTTTGTGCAGTCTTCCCAGGATTCAGAATTATAAATCATGCAGTTTAACTGAAGTTTTAACCAACATAACAGCTTGAAATACAAGTATTTGCCACCCATAAGCTTTTATGTACATACTAAATAAACTGAAGAAAAACTAAGGGCTGGTCCAAAATTATCATCATTTTTTGCCAATGCACAACACATATGCTATAAGGAGGGGGTGGCAGTACATGCTTTTGAAAGTGTATGCTTTTTAAAATTGCTTAAATATTCACATGACTTCCTTAAATGCGGATCTATATATGTTTGTATGCATTTAATATATTTTGGGGAGATGTGTAAGATCTCCTCGTGCAATTTTAGTGTTAATATATATTTTTTAAATACATGCAAACATTAATAGCCAACATAAAATGATCTGTCTGCTCAATAAACCTGATATAATTGACACAGTACTATACCTGAAGTTTTTATTTCACTGATGACATGCATGTTCAGTCAAGAAATGCAGTTTTGGAACATTGTTGTCAGAGTGTTATTAATTGATACTCATTTATGTAAACAGGGGAAACCGAGGAACCACACTGTGTTGTGTTGCGTAATTAACACATTTTACTCCATTAATTAATACCGAACAATTTTTTCAAAGGGCGATTACTCAGAAAATATGATAACTGGCACAGCCCTACTTCGTGCTAGTATTGTCTGGAGGGCAATAACATGGGAAGAAAAAGAGCTGATTTTGATATGCTAAGAAAGCCATGGAGTGTATATATTGAAATGCATTTTTTTCTGACCTATCACACCGTGGGCAGCTTGCTTTCAATCAAACAGAACCAGGCGTCCAGCCAACAACACTGCAAATGCTTAAGTGCCTGCAGCCTGGACTAGGAAATATCAGTGCGCAGAAGAAGAATCATGAAGAATCCACATCCCAATACTCTCTGCATGGTTGTACAGTACAAAAATAAATGTTGCAACAATTCACTGTAGCATAACCTCTACCTAATCTATTGTAACACGGTTATTGAGTTTGAAGTAATGGATGAATCATCAACTTACCTTTTAATCCTTAACTAAGTACAGTGCTATTCTAAACTGCACATCTTTTTAACCCTTTGTTGGATTTTGTCCAGGGTACTAAGTCATCCAAAGAGTGCTGTGCTTTTGTTTTGTTTTATTTCAGACTTTTATAAGAATGTTCTTGAACACTTTTCATGCTAATAATCATATTGTATCTTTCTCTATTTTTAATGGTGTATAAATGATTGATGGGGTTTGAGCAGGATTGCTGTTTTGGTTTTGCAAGTAAAGAGTAAACATACAAAAACAGATTATAGAAACAGCAACTAGAAAAATAAGCATGCCTAGAAGAAGTAATAAATACATACGTCCAACTGAGTGCTGTGTATCCACCTCCTTCTTCACACAGACAATACAAATCAGTACCAGCCTTCGAATCAAAGTTGCTTCTGAGAAAAGCCTGCCTATTTGTAGAAGATCAACATCACACACTACACTACACGTGTTTAAAATTCAGATTGTGTGTTTTAATTTGGGCAGGGGGTGTTTTCTCTTACCTTTTGACTGTCCTTAGGGTTAAGCTAACAAGCTTTCCATATCCATTTTTAAGGAGAAAAGTATACATGGAAATTGAGGCCACCAGAATACGGAACTCATCAAACTCCTTGTACATTTAAAAACTGGAAACTGACAACAAAAGGAGGGAAATGGAGGTTATGTGAATAAGAAAAATAAATGAATGTGCTTCTCTCACTCTCTGTATATCTATATCTATATCCCTGGGCTAGATTCAGGCAAAATACATGCTAATGTCTCAGCTGGACTTAAGCACAGTACACCAGGGGCATTCTTTACACAAACAGTGGAGCTACGCAGTGATAGGATGGGGAAAAAAAAAACCCAAAGGGCAATTTTTTCTTCTTGCCATCTCTGAAACTAGTTTATCATTTGAAGATCTCCACTTATATCTTTACAAGTCAGATAGTCTATTTCATAATTAATTCTCCCCACCATCGGTCTTGCTTTATCTAGATAAAAGCAGTGGTTGAAGAAAAAGTGGTAGTATGATCAGTAAACAGCAATGCAATAAAAACTGTTTCCCACTTCTCAGGGCTTTTCCATAGTGCCAAAATGTTCCCAATTTCTTCTGAAAACACTCCTCAAGGCTGATTATGATATGTGAGGTGCTGGTGTATTGTGCACAGAAACCCATATGGGTTGCATTACCTGTGCAAATACGAGTGTGCTGTAGTAACTAATAGTACCTTTTATATTATAAATTCGTGGATAAGATGTTCTAGCCTTTTAGCTCAAATTCATCTCAGTGAAGCATTTGATAGATACATAAAGCATTCCTTATCTGAAAAGTATTACTCAATCTGCATCCAGAGCAACATTGTTATTAGGTAGAAGTGCTCCTATGTATTGACAGAATAATGGGATCTTTAGAAATACAGTTCTTGCTTTGTACTGTACATTGTGAGCAATTTATTCCCTCAGGGACAAACTGTATAGAAAAAAACACTTGTAAAAATGTAAAAAGTCTGTACCTCGTAAGCCAACACTCATCTTTGTGGTGGTGAAATATGTAAAGTATGTATGACATCTTGTATGTATGCTTATACTTATATGCTTATGTATGTATTTCTTTTTTTTTATATTTCTTTGCAGATGAGATGTATTTTGTTCACGAGGACTTTCTGTTGTCAGCAGCATTTTTGGTTAATCTCGGCCTATTTTTAATTATATTTGTAATACGGCTAAAATATTGAGTGTATATGTATTCATCTTTGTTAATGTAACAAAGTAAGAAACAAACAGGGAATACAATATACTCTACAATCTTAATTGTTTTAATGATATATTTATGATGAGACCTTCTGCCATTGGTACATTAGGAAAGAGGACATTCCCCAGAAGTTGGTTCTCCTCTGGTAAAGTGTTGCTGTGGAGGAGTCAGAAACCAATGCTTGGGATATACCGTATATTACTGCAAACAAATACTGTGCTCCTGATTGGTAGCACCTTAATTTAAAATGAATGTAATCCACTTATTTGAATGAAGGTGAAAATGTATGGAAAGAGAGGCCTGAGGAGAAAGGGCCTGAGTCCATGTAAACTATGGCATGGAAGTAAGGCATTCAACCACTTAATAACCTCCTTAAACACCCCCTGAACCCACATGTAAGCAAAGGAATTGAGGTAAACATTTTTTAAAAGGGGAAAATAAGATGGCTGTTCTGAATGTTCATAACGCACTTCATAAAGGGTCAAGACCTTGCAGGGTTCTCTCGGCAGGAATTCCATGGTTTGCCACTGCCTATTGATGTTTCGGCTCTAAACACTAGGGAGTAATGGCTGTAATTGCTACATTTTTTGTTAGGGTTTTGTGTCCTTGTGAAATAAACAGTACTGTTAGCTACATGAATGACAAGCCCTTAAAGACACTGTTGGGTTTCCTCGGCCTGAATTTTAATAACTTTCATTATTTCACGGTCACAAGAAAATGCCACGATAACCCACAGTTTCTTTGTTATCCCTCAACACTGTGCACACACACGCTGTCAAGCGCATGGGATTTTAAAGGTAAGGTGTGTGGCTGTTCAAAACCTTGCCCTTCATTAGTAATACACCAAAAGCAAATAGGCCACAGTTTATTTCAGCAGTCATCCATGGGGGAAAAATATGTTATGCATAGTGTTTTACATTAAAGAGAAAAAAAACTTAATGACATTTTCCCTTATGTTTTCATGGTATTTGCATTTGTTTGAGTAATTTAAGTGCCATTGCTCAGCTATTGAGTTTTTAAACAGATCGCTGGGAGTAATTTTAAGGGCTGTAGCTCAAATATTGCATTTTATTGGTTTTCAAAACAGGTCATATGAAAATTTTCAACAAAATTGTTGCATAGTTGCTTGAACTCACATAGTTGCTATAATTTTAGGGCTAGTTGTGTAACCTGGAGAAAAAAAAAGTTCCCTCGCTAGGAAACCAATGTCATTTTTTCATTTGGTGTCCCTTTTTCTAAAATAAACAAATGTTATGTAATTTACTGTAATATATGTTAATGCTACAAAGTAAGAAAGAAACAGGGAAGACAATAAACTGTTGTCTGTAATTTACTTAGTCAGTTTATTTCCTTGTACACTTAACTTCAGGCATTTTATCTTAAATCAACCTTGCCTTGGGTCACAGAGTTTTACTGAGCTTATAAAATCAGGTGGGATTTTTACATGGGGTTTTAGCCAATGAGAGTACTTGGTTTGCCCAATCCATTTAATAATGTTAAAATGAAGTACTAATATAGAACTTTTCTGTTTCTATTTGTATTTGCACATGTTAGACACAGTTCACTTTTGCCTTCCTCCATAACAGTTGAAAATCTTTGTTTTGTGCATGGGTATCTGTTTGGTTCATCCATCACTATAAAGACACATTAGTACAAAAGAGAAACAAATTAAATTCTTACAGGTTTAGCAATGCCTCTTATCAATGGAGTTATATGGATCGCTTGCACAGTTGATAAATGAACCAAGGTATGTGAATATTTGCTATCAAAGCAATCGTGATTATATAAAAACATTTCAGGGATACATAAAGCACAGGAGACGGGTATGGTAAGTAATGAGTTTGTTCAGTATCACTTTAAATTGACAAAGGTTATGCATAAAACATTGAGCTTATGTCAGTTCAATAACCATAAAAGCACTTACTGCAAGATGGATGTTTTGGCAAGCTTTGCTCTTTTGTTCCAATGAAGAAGGCTTTCGAGTGCACTTTGAAAGATTTAGTAAAAGGTTTATCTTTGCTGATCAAAAGGCAATAAACTAAATGAATGCCAAGTAGAGAACATGATGCTAGAATGGGGTAATATATGAAGTACTTAAACTTAATTAAGATCTATAGCATTTTCATTTCTTTTCAGAAGTTAAAGAGTAACTTATGTATTCAGAAGTCAAAAGCACACCTGCAGCCTCTAAGTACAGCTGGTACACCAGCGTGTAACAATTAACCTGTCCCTCTGCCACACTATCCACCCAGTGAATGTAAGAAACACCACAACTTTTCTATGACTTATTTCTTATTGATGTACTTCTTACATTGACTAGAGGCAGAGTGTTGCATGAGGACAGGTTAATGGTTACACTCTGGTGTACCAGCTGTACTTAGAAGTCATGTTTGAGAGCCCTGTTGAGACACCAGGGGTACTTCTGAGTTTTAAAAAGTCAACATGATGCGATGACTTAAACCAATGTGGAAAATTAATCTATGCAAGAAGAATATGTTAGCTCAGTTAACCTGAGGTCTTTCAGACTCTTAACAAATGGGCACAATTACAGCATGCCCGCAGTTGGGAATTTCATCCAGATATTTCTGGGAGGGCAAAGTCAGCATTAAGTAAAGTGCCCCTGTCTATGTCGTAAGCTAGTTTTTGAAGTGAAAACCTGCATCCAATTGCAAGCCAGTCTTGGCCAATCTAGGCTGTGAAGCCATGAAGGTTTTAATTTAAAACCAATAATAACTTTCTCTTTTATTAGAACAATACATCTCTAAAAACCATGCTTTGCAACTTCTAAAAATGATAATTCAATTTCAAACTCATTCGGTCCATGATTATGTTTTGCAAATCACCTACACTAACTGAAATGTTCCACAAGATGGCACCCTAATGCTTTATTTTAATGACATTTTGTGATAGATGCTGGTAGTCGTCAATAAGAACCTAATCATGGAATATGACATAGACATTTGCAGACATATTTTTAAATCCTATTTATCTTATAACGTGTCAAAGCATTTGCCTTTTGGATGTTGAAGCTGGCTCACAACGACTTATTCCCAAGCAGCGTCAGTTACAGGAAAATAAAACAGCTGTCGCGGTTCTAAACAGGGTAAAAGTAAAATGTTTAGCTGCTGTTTAAAAACAAACCTATTATAACAACCGATCAAGCTTAATAAACACAACTGAGAAACATGTAATGAGAGTCTCTGACAGCGAGAACAGCAGCCTCAACAACTTAATGGTAAAGAGACATGATGTTGTGACAAGCCAGCCAAACAGATGAGTCATTGTTTGCTTCCTTTTTAATGTGTATCTTGCCAGAAATTATTCCAGGCAGCTGACTCATGCCTCAGTAGAAAACTGAAATCCCTATTGCAGCCCCAAAGGACGTATTAAGGGAAACTGAAATGAAAAGGTGACCATCATTTACTATGAGATTGTTGGTGCCCGTCATTGCATTACACCATGACAATATGTTTGCCTCAAGTTACCGCACTGTAAGTCTTTCTGCTTTCTCCATCAAATTGCTCTACGTAAAATGGACGAAGTAGCACTGAAAAATGCTTAATAGAATCACTGTTTTTTTTTTTTATTAAACTAAGAGTGCCCAATTATTTGACCCTGTTTTTCTCCTCAATTTAGGATGCCCAATTATCTTGCCTCACCATAGCAACTCCCCACAACAGCTCAGGAGAACTGAAATTCAGTGGCCATCTTCCAATCCCACCACTTCTTATAAATGGAATCGTATTTTTTTTTTATCAATTTGTTTGTCACGTGTTTTTTACATGGTTAAGCAAAGAATAAATACATGAACTGAATTATCCAGAGAATAAAAATCAAATGGGATCCCTGTGAAAGGGCAGCATTGTGGTGCAGCCTTTAATGGCTGTAAAACAACAAAAACTGTTCATTAAGTAAGGCAGGCAAAGGCAGACGTAGAGAAAAATTATAACTCCATATCTGATCAATAAAACCAGAACCACATGGGACTACAAAATCATGAACTAGTAAGGGAAATGTATAAAGCAGTTAAAATGAAATCTCAAGCCACTTGATTCGTCAGCGTTCTATAAAAGGCACAATTAAAGTGCTTCAAACCACTTTCTCAGGTCCTATGAAGCAAAAATAATGATAGTTCAGGTATTTACTGGGCATTTTATGTTAAAGCTGCCGATAGGCCCCTCCGGGGAGTGACGTCCTCAGTCCTGCCTACCGAGGGATTAAGTAGTCACTCCGCGGAGACCACATTCTCTTTTGCATCTAACCCACGAATGTGAGTGATGTTACCTCACAAGGTTTGTTGGTTGTCTTCTTTTTCAGGGAACCAGGATGACCAACAACAATACTTTTGGGAAAGTATATCAAAGCCATCGCGAGGGAGCGTGAGCGGACAGCAGATGAGGGATGTCTTGCTACCACTATACTAATTTCCGTGTTGTGAGCGTGCAACCTCAAGGACCCTTGTGCCTAATGAAGGCAAGGTACGCCCAGCGGTGTCGACACAACAGCGGGTACGGCAGCGGCGGGCCCCGGTGGAGGAAGCGACTCTCTTTTCTCTCTCTCTGTTATTGTTTTTTTGTTTGTTTGTTTTTTTAGCTGCAAAAAGCAGAAGAAAAAGCACAAACAGCAGATGCTGTAGGTTAGAAAGCAGCCTACATACAATCGGCGAGCAATGTAGGCTGTTGAAATAAGAAGAAATACTTGGTTTTTTTTTTTAAACAGAGCGCAGTTGCACAACGTTTGCTCAGTCCTCAGATGCTGAGTTACCGATTCCGGGAAATGGCAAGCCGACTTTCAGCAACTTCTTGCCGTGGAATTACAGAAAAACTCGAAGTGAGAGCTCTTTTACACAATACAATCCCGCAGCTGGAGAGGTTAGTTATAACTACCTTACCTACCTGATTGTGAGAAGCAAAAGAGAATGTGGTCTCCGCGGAGTGACTGCTTAATCCCTCGGTAGGCAGGACTGAGGACGTCACTCCCCGGAGGGGCCTATCGGCAGCTCTGACATAAAATGCTCAGTAAATACCTGACCTGTGGCAGGCATATCTCAAAAGTATTGTTGTTGGTCGTCTTCCTCTTTAACAAAGTCACAATCCCAGAGCTACAGTAGCAACTAAAGCAACGCATCCACCAGAACCAATGTGGGAAGTGTAAACAAATAGTAGCATAATCATATTTCCTATGAAATACAAACGTGCTGCTTGACAAGAAGCATATTAATATTGATAACAAACCCAATGGGTAACTTTAATAAAAATGCAGAAAGTAAATGTGAATTAACATAGAGCATTTGTATAAGCTATTTGATGTCCTGATATAGTGGGAGTTACACATCTGCGTGGCTTCCTGTCTCTGTTGGGGTGGTTCACAACATAGTTCTGATTATCCGATGAAATGCATTTGGGATGGCAGCCTGAGAGCTCCTCCACCACTGTGGCATTCCGAGCCTAATGGATCATCTCTTTAATGGTCCTCAGAGGCTGCTGTCGCAGGTGGTGAGCTCAGGACTGTGTGTTTGACATGCATATGGTAAGTCATCCACTGCCAATCCAGCAGTCTGAACAGTTGGCATTCTCTTCTGGGTCTTACACAACATACTGTACACTGTTAAACAAAAAAAAATATGAAGAAACTGTGTGGAAATGCTTACACCAGTAGCACTGTATGGACTGTACAAAAGGAATTCATATTGTTTGAAAACAGTGTATGAAAATAAATTGGTTTATAAAAGTGTTGCTCAAATGATTCTTATGTTTTTGCAAATTGGAATCTAGTGCTAGCCCATCATATATATACTGACTTGTTTCAGTTGGGGAAAAGTGCCAATTCTAGAGAATACTCAAGAAGTTTCCAAAAACTCATGTTTGCTGTAAGAACACATTCCTTTGGAAACTGCACATGTGTAACCTGCACATAGAATGGAAGCGCACGACAGGTAAGGTTTATTGGATTTTCTAGTTGGCCACAACCACTCTAATACATTGATTTCTTGTTCACTCTAGTTGTATGGGTTCAATTTGAAACCAAACTCACATTGTTTAAATAGCACTGAAGTTACCTTAGGATAAGCCAGTAAGAAATATGGCCTTATTAGCTATGACCACGGAATGTCTTTGAAGTATAAAACATTTGCATAATTGATAAGCAGTTAAACCAGGCTGTGTGGGAACATCATTTTTTACAGGGTAATTCATAGAATGTCTAACATGAATTTATAAGGACTTGAAATACATTGATCGTTCCCTGTGCAATTTATGTCTATGAACTTGTTTTGAAGTGGAATTGATGAAACTCAGTGCACTGGGCAAGGTGTGCACCGAGGTACCAAAGCACCAGGGGGCAGCTGAAACAGCGGTGCCTACCCTAACTGCCTGTGGTCACACGCCTGGTCAGCGCGTACTATACCAGGGGACACACAGGCCAAAGCCGCGGCGGGCGAATCTGTGGACGGGGTACAATGCAATAATACAATTACAACAATATTACAGGGCACACACTGCTGTTGTTGTTGATTTTTCGAAGGCCCGACACACCGAGGTGGGCGGGCCGGGGCAGCCGGCGAGGTCTACTCTACAGCGGGTCTGGAAAAATACAGCCCATGGAGGACAAGGCCTGCTAATTATTATTATTTATTTATTTATTTATTTATTTATTTTTAACCTAGCTGATGCACAGCGCAGGCATTGCAGATGTGCCAGGAAGGGTATTTAGTCAACAACAATATATATATATATATATATATATATATATATATATATATATATATATATATATATATATATATATATATATATTATATATATATATATATATATATATATATATTAAAACTATCACTCGGCAGCTAGCTAACTTGCTCAACAGTGGGAGTATGGCAGAGCCTAGCCCCAGTGGAGGGCGTGCTCCCACACGAGTGAAAGCTGGAAAGACAACAACACTCACTCCTTTAAATCAATACTGCACAGGCAGTCGACTCATGTACCACAGATAGGAAAGCAGCAGCCTGCAATGCGAGCGCGCACAGGTACTGAGGTAGAAAGAAAGAAAAAGGCAGAATCAGGAGTCACTGATTCTGTGAAAGCGGCAAGCCAGCTTTCAGCCTGAAAGGCAAGAGAACTGCAGTGACTATTTTTCACAATACGCTCAGATACCAACACACAGGGTCTTACCTTACCGTCTTGAGAGGCAAAAAGAGAAATGGCTTCCTCAGTATGACAGTTTTAACCCCTCGATAGGCAGGACCGAGAGTGTCATCCCAGGAAGGGGCCTATCGGCAGCTCTGGTATAGAGAGCTCAGAAAATACCTACCAATAGGCAGGCATATCCAATATGTAATGTTGTTGGTGGTCGTCTTCGAATTGAAAGGGAACCAGATATCTTCCATTTTCCCATAAGCTTTTAGTCAGAATGCATTATCAATGAGTTCATAATCATTGAGGCTGTAGACTTCAAATTGTTTTAGGATTACTATGCTAAAGCAAGGGGTTGGTTGGAATTTCTCCTTAACAGATAGCAGCTTGAGCAGACTACTGCAGAAAGGAATTTTTTAATGGCAAATCAATGAACCATTTGAAGCCCAAACTGATTAATTACGCAATATTTCATGTTTTAATGACTTTCGCGAGCTTACAGGACTGCTTAATCATCAAGTTCAATTCATATTGAAATTCTGATATACTCCATTTTATGGTTAAGAGATGAAGTAATCGTGTAGCTCTGAGCTCAATATTGTTGTGTTGGCCACTTGTATAAGACTTAAAGTGCAGTGATACACATATCACTGCTAAGCTTGCTCAGTTGTTAGAATCCCTACAGGAGGACAGAGAATTGAATTCCCCCTTTAACCTTTTACTGTCTGAACCCAGATAGAAGTAACACATCCTGTCCATTACACAGCATTTTATTTAAACAGTTACCATATGGAACAACTATTTGTATTATAATCGATATCTTTTTTGAAAAGAGTGTATGTCCTAGAATAGCTCATTATTGATTCTCCTCATGGTCTTAAAGGACACATAAGGACCTTTTTATTTGATTGTGTTACATGTTCCCATGTGTTGCTACAACTTTTAAATTGCACTCCCTGCCTCAAGATGGCTTCCCATGTACCCGCATGAACCTCTCAGAACTATATTTCCCATCATCCTCCTGCTCACTGGTAAATCCATCTCAGTTACATATGTGTAAATTAAAACAATACACACACCTTACGTAAACAGTTGTAGCAACACATGGGAACATGTAACACAATAAAATAAAAAGGTCCTTATGCCCTTTAATATGTTCAAACCTTTTTAAATGTAATGGTGCCAGAAATTCTGGTGCTTCCCATTTGAGATTTGACAGCTGTTTTACCTGGGGGCTTTCAAAGTTTTCAAGGTCATATCTTATTATTTTAAGTTATGTGGACCAGCAGGCAGGTATGTTGTAGGCTGTGTCTGATTTGGTTGAAGCCCCAAACATACCTGTACAGGACAGCTTTTTAAACAGTCAAACCCTCATTGCACGCTCCCTCACACACACACACATAGGGTAGATATTACGTCTATACATTCATTATCTATATTAATGGCTAAATGAGGGGCACATGATTGGTGTTGTTTTGTCGCATCAGCTTATATGGAAAACACTCCAAGGAGACCACTAGTGGTATTCTACATTAAGATTACTGTCAGTTTAACCTTATGATTAAGATAGAAAACCATGTCACATTGATGTTTCTAACCAATTATTTTTTAAGTCAAACACTATCAGGGATGTTTTTCTGTAACCTTTATCAAATTATCTTAAATTGCAATAGAGTGACAATGGAAATGTAACAGATTTTGCTAAAAAGTAAGGCTGGAGCAGGAGCCCTTTGAAAAACAAACCTAGTAAGACTTTCTTGGCTACATAGTGTACACACTTAAATAAATGATTCTGTTTATAGCATAAGTTGCCAGGGATAGAGAGGTTAATTGCTGGACTGTACAAGGAATTCAGATTTGGTACAGTTCTGGCTTCAGGTTTTTTTTCAGACACGCAGAGAATGCATAATGTGTGTCAGCTTTGAGCCCTCACAACCAAGCACAAAACCAGGAGGCTGCTTTATCATTGGTACAGTAGACACATAGCAGCAGGCTGCCTTTCAATGCACTGTCAAGTAGAGAGTCAGCATCTTTCCAGGGGAGATTAGGGATTGATTAAAACCATAGTCCCTGCAGTCAGAAGTCATCCACAATAATCTTAAAACTATTTATGAAGCAGCGGGGCGGCAGAGGACAATTTGTAGTACAGTATATACCGAAAGTGAATATTTAGTACTGCATATGGATCTTTTGGTTTGCAGTGTGTTCTTGGTGAAACAGTGTGGGGACAACTTTTTTCAACTGGGTTTGAACAAAACCCTTTCTTTCTTATCTCTCAGTACCAAAAAGACCTCATCATCATTCCTTTATAGTTTCACTACTGATTTTGTTTTCACTATAAGCCAACATTTCTTGCAACAGCAAGTGCACTTCCTTGTTTTACTGTTAAAATGTAGTATAGTTCAATATAGAACAATATAGTTCTTGCCACTAAGCAGAAAATTAAGTGTTTTGCAATATTGATTCCAAAGAGCTTGCTGATTGTGGGATAACAATACATTTGTATATCAGGTTTTGCATACTACAACATATCGTATTACATTTATGCCTCGCTATGGTATTGGAATCCTCATACACAGGAATGAAGAAAAACATTAAAACAAATTAAAAAGTAGCACGCATTTTCATTTTAAATTCTTGATTGCGTTTTGTTCATTGCGTTTCATTTATGCCTGGCTATGGTATGGAACCCTCATACACAGGAACACAGAATAACTTTTTTTTTTTTTTTAAGTTTGTAATGTACAGTATGCCATTAGTTCTAGGCACTACTTTCAAGTATAAGGCTCCCAAGTTCACATGCGTAGTTGGTGGCGCATTAATACTATATTATGCTTGTTAATGTTAACTACGCAGCTATGCAGTTATGCATAAAGACTATAGTTACAGTTACTGGTGTGTATGTGTTGTTCTTAGGTTATTGTTGTGTAAGACGAGTTAAATACAGAACAAAGTAGCATACATTTGTATTTTAAATGCTTCATTGTGTTATAACAAATTCAATGAGAACAATTGCACTTTCCTTTTGCAATCAGCTTTAAAACATCAGGTGTGAGTGCGACAGACTTGACAGCGATAGCAGTCCTCCAGAAATGTACGCGCCCCTCATTATTTTGTTGAACTACCAAATCACACAATATGTCACTCAAAACCACTTGACAAATATAGGGGGCACCGGCTGAACAGCTGACATTGAGTTACATTTCACTTTCAACATATCGGAATGTTAAAGTAAACTAATTTGTCTCTTAATGCAACACAGATGCTACATTATTTTTACATATATGTTCTCTATGCCATACAGCAACACATTTGGCCCACCGTGAAATTTAATTGCCGACCCCTGGACTAGAGAATAATAATGACAATGATAATAATAACGAGTAAACAATAGAATAGTTTAACAATTGTGTTTGTAAACAAAGACGGTATTCATGCAGGTTAAACAAATACATATAAATGATAAGAAACATATGTAATGTAAAATATACTGTATGAATGTTTATTGTAAATACAATGAATGTTAAATAATATTTTATAGAAAATGATTCCAGGTATAACCGGTTATTGAATAATTATGTTCTAAATACCTGTGTTTTTGAGAGAATAATGTGATTCTGAGTGGGGGTAAGCTCAGACCGTCACTGCGTTACCTTAACATTAAGTCAAAATAGTCAATAATATACTGTATGTTTGGAGTCATCTGCCAAAAGGAGCACTCCAGAACACCGCAGCACCAGAACAGCTATCATCCCAGATAATATTGGAACTGCAAATTTCCAAAGGACCAGGACCCTGGGGCATTCCCAAAACATATGAAGATAGGTGCTAACTACATCCTGGGTGCACACCTGGCAGAGGGGGTCTTCCACAATTCTCTGGTATTTTCTATGTGGGGTCGCATAAGCTCTATAGGCAAATTTAAAATGTATTAGCTGGTGTGCCAAATTTTTAGGGTGCCAGGAAGCCGGTAATTCAGGATCAAGCCAGGTTTTGAGAATTCTAACTTTGGTAGTGGCAATCCGCCAAATCCTTTCAGACGATGCAATGTCGCCAGCTTGATTCTAGGACGCTTGCTATTCCAAATGAATTTAGAGCATATTGAGTTAATATCTTCGATGTATCCAGTGGGGAGAGACAGGGATAGCATTGAAAACAAAAAAGTTATACGAGGGAGAATATTCATCTTTATAACCGTGTTGGAGAGTGCAGCCAGCGGCTGGTGTTGATTTGCAGGGAAGCACACAGATCACAGTGAAGTATGGTGCACAACCAATTATTTTTATTTAAGAACAATAAAAAACAAAAAGCTAGTTGAACAAAATATTAAACAATCTGAAGAAAGAAAAAGTGAAAACCAAAAATAACTATTTATAGTCACCTAATCACAGGTACTGACTCCAATAACTGAGTCCAACCATAGAGCTGTAAAACTGCCCTCTGATCTACACAAAAGGAAGATCCTGACTGAACAAACTAACAGCCTTTATACCCTTCCAGGCCTACCCCTCCCCCAGAATAAACCATTATGCAGGTGGTTATATAGAAACAAACCAGCAAACAGTTATTAGTAATAGATATCAAAGTATTCAAAAAGAAACATAAATCAATGAATATATATAACTAAACATTAATCTAGCATGTGCATTAAAACTATGCTTTAAAACAAGCAGAGGGAAACTTAATTCAGCCTTTCAATATCTTCTACAGGTACTGCCCTGACTACAGGAAGTCAGTACCCAGGGAAGTCAGTAAAAGCTTCCCTCAGCAACATGGCTGGTTCCCCACTTCCTGTCAAAATGGAGGACCACACCACCACACCCAACTCAGGTTACCTAAACCATTGCATATCAAAAAACATGCACATTAAAATAACTGTTGTTCATTTTAAAGTTTCTTAACAATGGTACTGCAATACATTGTTCTGGAAGTGTGCACCCTTCCAAACCAACTATCTAAACAGTACTTTTCTTTTGTTTTTCAGGACACTCCCAACCACAGCCCGCCAGTCCCCATATAACAGGTAAGTGAGTTTTTTTTTTTCTTTTTTCTTTTTCTTTCTCCTTACTAGACACAAGGATCAGCAACACAATACAAAAACAGTTAAAAAGCATTTGCAGTAAATGTACAGATATACTGAGACAATGTGAGGGTCTCCCTCACAAACCGATATTCTGCCATGTAAAGTAATCAGATTTTATTCAAAGTTTGTGTAAAATTCTCCTTGCATATTTTTTTTTAAGACAACAGGCAACTAAAACTGAATAGCAACTCTTGAACTCACTGTCAAAGTATCTTTATTAAGAATCATTAAGAATTACTCAATTACTGTACAGAATAACTTTAAGGAACAGTGTACTTTTTTTTTTTTTTTTAAATGGGCAGCTCATTAAGCATCTCAAGATCGTTAGTTTTTTGGGTTTAAAATACTATAGTTCAAATAATGGATGATTAGGGTAATGAACCATGAAAAAAATGTATGGCAAGTCATTCTTTTTCAATAGGCTTATCATAGTGGGATTCAGTTATTGAGATTGCATCTGTTAATTCAGATTTTAGATAACAGGGACCTTTTAAAAGCCCTGCTTCTGAAAAAAAACACATTGTTCCTCACTGCCGTGACATCAGTCCAGAGTTATTTCATTTGTTCTGCACTTAGTATAGGGCTACAACATGTTTTCTTTGCTGCTGATTCACTAAAATGTTCTACTAGCAATCAGACTCTGTGTACAGCACAGGATGGGATCATCTTAACCTGAATAGCGAAAAATCAATAGATCTTCAGCACAACAACGGGTGCCAGTGATAATGGTGCTAATATTAATAATTTGATAAGAAACTGGATTTAAATGAATTCTCTTTTGGCGTTGTCAGGCTCTGACCTGTTTCCAAATATGGTTTCTGAAATTGTTCCTGTTCCAAGTTTGACATTTGGAGGTCCTGATCTTCAGTGGCTGAAGTTATTCCCTGCTGTTCTGGCCAAAAAGATTCCCAGAAGGAGCTGTTGTCCTCAGTTTTGGCAACATTCCTTGCTGAAGTTAGGAGGCTGCAAAGAGATGACTGGTTTGCCCTTTGTTCTTTAGTCAGTTAAGTGGGTTGCAGTGGGGAGGTAATATTCAGTGTCTTTATCAGTTCAGGAATATAGGTGCTCAGATCGATTGCATCAGTGCTCACCATCTTTTTCCCTTTAGTTTTCTGTTGCTAAAAAAAATAAGTGAAAAAAACTACATACAACAAGGCAGCTAGACAGATTGAACAATGATAAAAAGATATATATAATTATATTTGAGCAACAGAACTCCATTTAGAATCATTACAAATTTCATGAAAAGGCTATGGAGGGGTATGAAATAAAAATGAAATGGCATTTGCAGCTATACTTTAAGGAAACATGTTTTGAAGGCCAGCTTGTCCTGGCAGAAATCATTAATACTTGCATTAAGACACAATAATACGTGTTCTGAATATGCCACAGAGAAGAAATCTTATTGTTGGAGGATGGGTGCAGTACCAGCTAAATGGCATTTTTTTCAATGTTTTATTTTAATGTTGCTGTATATAAGTGGAGAGATCTAAAACAACGAAACAACATTTTTTTTTTACTACTGTATATGACTTTGGAAAACTGTGCGGCTGAAGAAATGCTTTCGTATTGCAAAAAATACACTCACTTCTTAGGTAGGTGTCTGTTTCATCATATACACATGTTTACTAAATGATGTGCATCCTCTCTGCATTTTATTTTTTTCTGTCTAGTCAATTCCAGTTTTAGCCCAGCCCACTTTTTGTGTCTAGTAGGTTAAAGATACAGCCTTTCAGACTTACAAAATCCACATAGCAACTTCTGTGTTAAGTACTGTTGACTACCGTCATACACCTGTCACCGATATGACTGGAGTGATTAATGGCAGCATCAGTGCAGCAACTTGTGAGCAATATACTCCATTGCATTCACTCGCTAGCCTTCCTGACCGCATTGTGCTGTGTTTCTGTATTCTTTTTTCCCCCCTTAATTTGATTGACATTCACTTTGTAGGGACATCAGCCGAAAGTTAAAGTGGTTATTCTGTACTTTAATTTCCAACTTTTTTTTTAATCTCTACTGGACTTGGCAGCTATCAATTCTTTCATTTTGTACAAGGAATGTACCTGGGAATATATCAGTAGGAGAGATTTTATCATAAAGCTAGCTACAACGCTTCGGCAGAAACATTTTGATCACAAAACTACAAAGCAGCAGGCTACAGCTGCTCAACTTGGATTCTATGCTGCACCCACACAAGAGAAAACATATGTTACTTTCGTTTTTTACAGTTTTGTATGTACATATACCTGTTTACCCCTGTTTACACACTAGTTTCTTTTGAAATGTTTATTTTATTCTAGTTTTATGTAAGTTAGAAAATAAACCCTTTTATGTTTAATTGTTCATTTAAATACAGCATTTTGGCAGTACAGATGTTTGATATGATGTGCTTGAATACATGTATTAAGAGATTAAATGGAATATAAAAACCAAGCTTAACAGGAAATCGGATTCTCAAAACTTCTTGACTTGACTCATGCCTCATCAAGATTGGGATAAAAGTCTGTATAAAGCCACTATAGCTAAAAATACTCAAACAAATTCTCTCTGATCTTATTTCTTCATGCGTGTCTTTGTGTCCTATTATAAGCACCTGATATATTCCATCTAGCTCCTTTGTTGAACAGTTTCTCACTCCTCTTCTGCTCCATTGCTTTCTTTAATTTCCCTTCCAGGCTGCCTGGTGCACAATGTGTACTTTACTTTCATTTGTTCTGCCATCGTGGAGAGTGTGATAAGTAGTGTCGTTTTTAAACAGGAAAGGAAAGTGGGTGGCTGTATATCACATATGATAGACTGTGACTCATTGAGGGGGTGCTAGAGATGAAGCATATAACAGTGATCCACATGAAGGATAGGTTAAAGGGACACTTACAGCTAACATCTGTAGCACACATCTGTCTGAGATAAACAGATAGGAGCAAAGCATAAGGAACAGAACACACGGTTGTGTGGATTGAATGGAAGGTATAGGAAGCAGGGACCTATTACAGTAGACATATGGCAGCACTTACATAACTCAGTCTATAGGGGGTAGTATTTGCACCAACCACAATGATTCCTTAATCCTACCTGTTTTGCACATCCATTCGCTACATATGTCTCAAATGTATACATTTCAAGGAAACGCATGTTGTAAAACATGACATCTCGAGGAACACTTGGTTAAAGAAAGTTCTCAGTTGTCTTGCCTTGCTTACAGGAAGTCTGCTACTGCTTTACTTCCTTGGTCAGTTCACCCCAGAAGTTTATTTGAAGTCAAAGCATCTTACTGGTTGCAAAGCATGTCAGTCATTAGGGGAAGCAGATGGCTGGTTACTGGCAGAAAAAAGGCCTTGGAAGGGTGTGAACAATTTAACTCTCCAGGAGAAATGACCCAGGAAGTGTAAGACAATCTGAAAGCATGTCTTACAAACAGATTTATTTACCCTGGTGTAGTTCCAGTTGCCATTAAAAATGAAAATACAAGTTAGCTACATTCACTTATTCACGGAACAGGAGAAAAGACTCCTAGGAGTAAGCCCTGAGACTTGAAATAGGAATTCTGTGCCCCGGCCTCCAAGACTGGGAAGCAAGCGTTACTTCCCCAAGGGGAAAATAAAGAGAAGGATAGAGGGTACTTTTGAGAAGACTATAAGTCGCCCCAACTAACAAGGGATGCCTAGAGAGAGAAAAAAGAACATGCAAAGGGGCCAGAGAGGAACACTGGCATAGATTAAAGCAATTTGTTAGTAAAGAATATAGGATTTCCCCCTGGCTCAGGGAGAACTGCCCTCTCAGAAGTGAGACCAAACCAATCGGCCTGCAAGGCTGAGACTTTTCTGAAATTTTGAATTTAGTAAAATGATTTATTAACAAAATTGCATAGGGAAGTATTGGAAGCCAGAACGAGATGCTGTGAATACATGCTGCAATAATTAATGTAGACAGAACCAGCGCAGTCGTGACAGCAATGTAATATTTTAGTAAGAATGAATGTGTTACTACTATTTCTGGAGCCTGAACGGGTCAGCGGGGCCAAGGCAGCAGCTTGGGATTGTACAAACAAGTAAGAGCACAACAAAACACAGAGCAGGGTGGAGCATTGGACACCATTTGAAGCATTGACTGTTTTATTTGTCAATTTCAGTCATAATGGAGAAGATAGCAGATCTGACAGACATAGATCTGGGCTGATTCCACCATAAGACCACACACATTCCTAAAGTTTCACATGGAGCAGTCTCAAAGGTGATTGCACTGGTGACAGCGGTATACACTGAGTCACGTATATCTCTGGAACATCTTGCAGACTCACCTCAATGAATTGATGCCACCCTGGCTACTCCCTGGCCGTAGACCCCTCTGATGGTCTTATGGCAGGTTTTGTGATGTCCATTGTTCATTTCTTGTTCTGTGTGAAGATCAGTTTAAGTGTAATCACACCAGAAGGTTGACTTGGTGCTATTCTTTTCCGTGTTAAACAGTTGGAATGCGTTTCCATTATTATGTAACCTTGCAAAGCCATTGCCAGCTAGTGTTGACAAATGAACTGACGGGGTGATTTAAAGCTCTGTCAGTAAAGGCATACCATGCTCCTCTGTGAGAATTACAAACCAATAAAAGTTTAATTTTCCATTTCAACCTCGCTCCTTTCTGCTTGACCTACCAAGAACATGCATAACACCGTGTGAGACACATGACGTCTGCATTACTGCCCCAGAGTGAGTCCGCGTCAGATTACTTGGAAGCGTTTTTTTTGGTAAACTACTGTGAATTTTTTTTTCTCTATTTTTTTTTTTTTTTTTTTAATGAATTGCATCTAACAAAACTATTCCATAAATCATATTCGTTTTTATTTTCCATTAGCTGCATACATCTCAAGTGTGCAGTATTAAAACAAATAAGTTTAGCAGAACTTGATATCTGGTACTACTTTAGGTTAAACAAAGCTCTCTGTTTCTGTGTCTTATCTTTTTGCACTTGTACTCCCTTGGTCATTGCTGGCTGAACGCATGTAAATCCATTTTAGAAGCAGCTGATTGGTTAATGACAGGAAGGAAGCCAGTGATGGGGTGTGGATAATATTACTCTGCAAGTGAAATGACCCAGGAAGTACATGATGGTCAAAAAACATGGACTCCAAAGTGAGTTTTCTTTAACTTGCACAGTACCAGATATCATGTTTTGAAATGAAAATACATGCTTGCTCTAACATGCGTTCCTTTTAAACCACACATTTGAGACCTATACAATAAATAGATGTGCATGACAGAGAAATATTATGGAACTATTTTGTTATCTACAGTTACAGAAGGTATTTATTGTGTTTAACACAGAATGCAAGATTTTAAGTCTCACTATAGTGACTGTTCAGGGGACTTTCAGTCTGCATAAGGGTGTAATGAATCTCCTCCCCGTGGCTGATGAGTTAATAATACTGACAATACTTGCCTTTTGACTACAGAGCTTTCCGGTTACTTGAATGGCAAAACATTTGTCTTTGAACTGTATGGTTTGCAATTTGCATCCATCCCTTGACTTTACATTCAATTCAATGGCCTGAGATGCCAATTCATTACATTGGGCACCATGTTGGGTACTATTTGCGAGACCATTTCGGCATCTTTATAACTCTAGTAATGGAGAGAAAGTGCAGTTGAATGAATCTGAATTACCTGATTTTCCTTACAGTTACTGGACAGCCAGAGTATAGACACTGAAGTGTGCAAGCATTTCCCAGACACAATCTAGGATAAAATAAAATGCCAGAAAAAGGTTAGCATTGAAATACATACAGGACTATACATGCGCTCTAACTAGCGTTATACTGCCCAGATGTTTTATGTCATAGATTTAAAGTGGCAAAGCCTATTTTCAAGAAGTACAGTAACATTTGACTTAATATTCATAACAAGGGGACTACAGAAACTACAACTCCCAGAGTGTTATTTAATATTTGTTTCAGGCTGTAATAACATACAAGGGTATTGGTAGCATTCTGTTTCTGGGGTTATAAGAAGGCATTTTACTTGTGCTAAGGGTATTTAGACTGCAGAAACGTACCATTACATCAGAGTTAACATCCCTGATGTTGAATCATGCAAGGTTTAATAATCCACATTCAGCACAGTACTCCCTATACAACTGTTATTCAGGCGCCTTAGTGGCATGCTGATAAGTGACCATAGAAACTGTAAAGACCATAACATTCCTCAGCTACCTCTAATCATGTTGAAAGTGACTTATCTTTCTTTAGTCATGCCTGGTAGTGATGTTAATTAATGTCAAACTGACAATTGTGTATTATTGTGAGTCATTAAATCTAAAAGAAAAAAGACAAAAATTGATTGTATGAATGAGAAGATACGTTCCCTTTTGAAATAGTTAAGGCAAGGTTAGAGCAGTGCAGGTACAGCACTCCAGTAATGTTAAACTTGTTGGCATCCAGGAGGAGGACAAAACAAAATGCTTCCTCTGTGTTGTAGTAGCTTTTGTGTATTGTTTTGTTTGTTTTTCACTATACTAAGTTGACAATTTGGGATTGTTTCTCCCCATCATGTAACAGCGGACAGTACTGGCTAGGCATTTGGTGAGCTCAAGCACATACTGGCCAGGTTGGCCTTTGTCCTCCAGAGACTGCAGCTTGCTGACATATACTGTCCGGGGGTACAAAAAGGAAATTGGCTTTGCACCTTTTGTGGGAGATTGCTGGGGTAAGGGAACAAATCTGTATTGTCTATAAAAACAGGAATAGAGTAGTTAGGCACTAAACACACACATACACACACACACACATACCTTTTTTTTGTTTGTCAATGACATTCTGTGAACACTTGAGGCAAATATATTCTAATGAAGACAGGATTTATAATACATCTGTATAACTTGTAATCAATATGTTATACTATTGATCAGATTGAATAATACAACATGATTTCCTAATGAACAGAGCCATTATTGAACCTAGTGCTGAATGTTGAGGGCAATAGTCTATCTGCAGCTTCTTAATCATTATTTCCACCTCCAGTAGGATTATTGAAGTTAGTTAATAACACTTGCACTGTGAAATTTTGTTGTCAGTTTGTATGTTAGGAGGGCTTTGTAATATCCCAGGGTGGTTGCAAATTTAAAGAGATGCCAATACACATTAGTTCTTTGTGACTACTCGGACAGCAGGCCTTCAGCTTAAGAGATAATATCATCCTTTCAGACTGCTGGATATTGGCCTAGCATAGCAGGGCTATTGTGATTCTGTAAACTGGAATATAGTGTACTCAGGGGTGGTTCTGACTACAGTGTCAGTCACGACATTGCTCAAGAGAATAAATGCAGGCATTTCCCCAAATATTTGTGTGTTTTGCCTTTTTTATTAAAGGTATAGTGCCCCAAAAGGTTTTAGCTTTTAGATATGTGTAGATATGGTATCTGGACAGATATAGGAATTCTAAATGCCTGTAAATGATGCATATGTTGCTTATTTTCCCCCACTTGGACCCTTTGCTTACAAATCTCTTTACATCTCAAAATAGATAATCATCACATTCAATCTGGCACAAGCCTTTTTTCAGTGACTATTGCAGAAACCATTCTTTTCAGGGGTGAACTTAAGAACAAAGTAATTGGGGTAATTGAAGAGAAGATGATTATAGCTATTCAGGAATACCAAGGTATTTAGTAGGCAAGAAGTATGAGTAGGGTAAATATTCACAATTGAATAGTTTCAGAGCATTGACTGTTGTGATTTAGTTGACTGTGGTTTCCTGAGTTTATCAGTTGAATTGGAAAATGAATCACTTAAATTGTCATAAAATAAACATTAAACATGAATAATAAATACCAAAACGACCCTGATTACGTTAATACATTATATTTAAGGGATAGGTTAATTTTTGTTCAAAACACTGCAATGTTCAGAAATTATTTAGAAATCCTTTTGTGCTAATAGCTTTTTCAATCCTGTACTTTCTAATACGGTATATGCCCTAAAACCTTAATTATAACACTGTTGTTTTTGTAATACTGAATATTCTATTACTGTAATAAAAAAAATCTGCTTTCAATTAGAGATTTATTTAAGTAATTATAATGACTTCACTGTGAATCCATCGTCTACCTACTGTGACCTCTGGCAGTGTAAACATATGGATTTCATAACGGGGCTATACTCTTGCCACATCAATAACTTGTATCAGCATTAAACAAATGAGAGTTAAGAGCCAATTACATTGCCCAAGGTACAGTACATTCTTGCAGTGTACAGTATAATATTGATGTACCGACTTTCCTGTTGGGATCCTTGCATATTGAAGCATTCACATTCAATAAAACACAGTTAAAACATTTGGCAAAGCTATGCCTCTGCTGGATTGATATATTAAGATGTACTAGGGCTCTCAGCCTTTACAGTGGTATGAACACTCAATAGCCAGGGAATGAGGGGATTTATATTGCCTGTATATGGACTGACCCACAATACTGGTCAACAGCTCAAGCAACTCATGTTCTTCTTCAAAGGATATTTAGCTTAAAATTCCATTGTCGTGTGTGTGTGTGTGTAACCTTCACCTTGCCTTTTATAATGTCTGAAATCATTCCGAATGGTTTTGAGTTTTGTTTCTTCAACATTAAGATGTATTCATGTTTCCCTTTTTCTTAAAATGTCACCAGGCCTGCACCGAGTTCTAGGTTTAAGAACTTCCCTTGCTATAACATTATTGAAATAATAAGGTGCCAGGAGTTTGAACAATCGGGCCCCTGGTAAATCAGTTCTGAACTGGTCACAATTATGACAGCATAAATACATACCTATAGGTTTACTGATAGGCGTTTATGAAGCTATAAAGGAGAAGCAATCTATTTAATATCAAACTCCTGGCTCCTGATCATTTCAATTAACTGGAGGTAGTTCTGAAACCCATCAGTTGCAGTGCTAGTGCGGGTTTCAAACCCTAGTGTCTGTATTGATCTGGCTTTGAGAGTGCGTGATAAAATCTTGTTTGGCCATTGTGTATGCTTACTGATTTCATAAAAAAACAGTGCTGTTTCAAATACTTTGATCTAAGCATTGGCGAATCTTAATAACATTACCATTTTAACCCTGCTGTTTTTTTTCCATCAATACAACAAGAACAATCTATACAGGTATCTACAGCCATTAACTTACACAGACATCATTGTAGCATCTGCACTGTGCCTTGTGAAAGTTGGCAGTCATTAAATACTTCCTAGAAACCTTATGGAAGATCTACTGTTTGAGTGATTCAGTTATAATGTTACAGTGTAACACATCAAAATGGCATCTTCCATGAGACGTTTATATCGTCTCATTATGCTAACGAAGGCATATTCTGTGCTGGTGAAATTACTGTGCTTAGTGAGGGGACTGAGGTATTCAAATAATATTAACATAGCATACAGTACACAATCTTCAAAACTCAGATCCCTTGTCACTTATTCTCAGCCCCATAAACAAATCTGTAGTCACCCTATTTTGTTTATGTGTGTATAATAAATACATATTTTGAAATATATGAATACAATGTCTTTTGTCTGGTAGTTGGCCTCAGTACCTTTCAGTAGCCTTCCACTTGGGATGTATGACTCCCATCACAGTCAACTACCAAACAGGAGAGCCTTCATCTACAGGCACTGTTAATTAAACAGGAAACCCGTTATTACAGGGTTGTGTATGTCTGTTCTAAAGGGTTTTTCAATGCATCTTAGTACAACACAAACCTAACAAATGTAGACAACAATGTTAGTTCAATTTAAAAGCAAAAAACACTAATCTACCACAATCTGAAAAAAAAACAGAATGCTGTGCTTTTGTAAAACATATGAATCATTTGCAGTGTGCCGTGTTCTTCATGTTTTTGGTAGCAATTTATGCAGATCTATAATCGTTATGCTTACAGTCAGTCAGTGAGTAACTGCAGCAGGATGGTAGATTATGGCGGTTTTCAGTGGAATGTACTGTGACAATAAATTATACTACTTGAGTCAGATTCAGGTATATGGATTAAATGTCATTTGTGAAGAGTTACTCTTACAATTGTAACTGACGGTTGCTGCAACGCATGAGACGTGTGGTGGGGTATCCACTCTGAATTTAAATCTTGGCCATTAAAGCTGCTAGTGTTTTGCACCACGAAGCACAAGAATAATTTTCTTTTAGAGGAAAAAAATAGAAGCTCTAATGGCTTGGTATATGTGTTTTGAATACTAGAGATAAATTCAATTAGGGTTTCTATGAAATATCGCCTTACACATCCTCTCCCATTCACCAGCCAGGAGGCATCATCCCCATTTCAAGTCTGGTCTAGTATATCATCAATATTTTTTTATAACCCTTTCATATGTTTATATCTTTTTTTCATTGTGACGAATGTTAGTTCTCCTGACATGGGATGAATATTGATAGCACTGCAGATCTCTGTTTACCCACAATGGGGTTAGCACAAGCAGTGGCCCAGCAAACGTAACTTCCCCTAGGAAACAAAACTCATCTTTTTTTATGTAGAGTGCCGAATTATATATTTTCCAAAAAATGGAAACATCTGGGTAAATGAAGGACACCAAGTATATTGAAAGCAAGGGCTTCCACACAGGTGTAGCTCATGCGTTAGTTAAGCAAACAACATCCCAGCATGCTCAGGGTCATGTATAAAAATGCTGGACAGGCCTGGTTGCCTCTAATTATGGCTAGCATGGCTGCAAGGGGAGACCTCAGTGACTTTGAAAGAGGGGTGATTGTTGGGGCACGTTTGGCAGGAGCTTCAGTGACCAAGACAGCTCAACTTGCTGATGTTTAATGAGCAACAGTGTCTAAGGTGATGTCGGCATGGAACTCCGAGGGAAAGACGTCATCAGCAAAGGGCAACAGTGGGTGGAAGCGCATACTCCAGGATCGTGATATCCGTGCGTTAATTCGAAGTGCAAGGTAAAACAGGCGAGCAACTGCAGATCAATTGACTGCAAATTTCAACCTGGGGCGCAAGCAGCCAGTTTCATCAAAAACGGTCCGCCGAGAACTCCACAGAGTGGGATACCATAGTGGCCCAACGCCCTAAGTGACTTTACATTGTTTCCATTTTTGTGTTCACTACCTGTATATGGGCCTTCGTGTTTCTTGTAAAATGTAACTGCCTGGTTATTTTTACCAGCCAGTAATAGGTTTAGATGTGCTTTAGCGTCACAGATTGTTACTGAGTAATTTTACCTAACCAATTGTCAGAGGTATGCAAATGAGCTGTGTCCCCTACTTAAAACATCAATGGCATACACCGTCTGTTTACATCTTCACATTATGACTACGGGACAAGTCTGGAGGTGGACAGGTTGTCTGAAATATTGAGACGTCAGGTTTAAAAAAAAATAAATACTTGCAGGTTTTGGAAGCGAGTGATAGGTTAGGGGCAGTGTATGCCTTTTCATTTAAAAAAATTATTATATTTTTGTCAGTTTTTCCTTAAGTATCATTGTAAAATTACAAAGCGGTATGCAATTAAATGTTAACGTAACATTATTCAGCAGGTTTTATTTGACTTTATGAAGCAAAATTAGTTAATTCTATAGGATGATGCAGCACTTAAAATCACTTGACCTGCTTCTATCAGTAGATGGAATCCTATGAAAGATATGTAAATTAGAGTACTAGCTACTTAAATTACGTAATTATTGGATAAGACACATGTAAACTGAGGCACGTGTTAATTATGATGCCGGTTGGGTCAGTTAACGGCACAATACCGATTTATAAATCAGACAAATAATATGTTAATGAGAAAATTGGTCTCTAAGGGCACGTTATTCTGACTTCACGATGAGTGATGTTTTTCGATAATACATGGCGTTTATGCATCACCCGATGAAATACTGTCATGTTAAACACTATTACTGGCACGATAAAGGAGACGGCAAGTTTTATGAATATGGGCATAAGATCTAAATATTGAAAGCACACTAGATATTTAGGTACACATTTAAATTGATTTTGGTTATGTGGACATCCATTTTTTAACAGCAAAGATCCATTCAGAATCCAAACCAGCAATTCAGTCTAAAGAGGATTTAATTGAAATAAAATGAATTTCTTCATTAGTATTTCTAAATTGCTTTGCAATGTCACATTAACCCCTAGGTTTAAAATTACTTTTCGTCTTGTATCTATTAAATTACCCTTAGAAGCATTTGATGTAGCAGAGAAGTAAATTTCATTAGACGTGTGGGTGAAAATGTTGAAATTATGTCTCAGCACCTGGTCTTCAAACATTAAATCCATCTCCATCAACACGTCAACAGCTGGTCCATGCTGCTTAAAGTAGATGCCATAGTTTAACATTCATATCCATTTCTGAGAAGTCTAGCTTATTTTGGAATTATCCCATTTTTATTTATTTATAAACATGTTTCTACATCATAAGAGATAGTAGAAACACAGTGCTTTGAAAAATGACAACAAACTTCCAACTGTCTCTGAAACAGTTGAGACAGGGCTCATGAACTATAAACTTGATTTAAGGCCAACATATAGGCTTAATAAAACAACTGCTTAACAAAACATTCCTTAAAACAGTCCTTAAAGTTTTGTCAATAGGGCCTTTAAACAAAGTGGTATGAATTTATATAAACCATCCCATGTTTGACCAATTTAAAAAAAATGCGTTGTTAGGTGAACTGTTAGAAATTGTTTGACAGAAAGTGAAGGTTAATTTGTTTTATCAATGAAATTTTATGTGTGCACTAATGGCCTTTTGCCTGCTGTAGAGATCTCAGAGACGAACAGCTACAATAATGCTATCTATAACTGCTCAGTCCATAGATACTACTTCATTAAATGTAATGATGCCAGGTCACAAATTGGACAGGCACTTGCCAGGTTTAATTACTAAGTACAGCAGAGTAGCACAAAGCAAGGTCAACTGGGAGATCACCACGGTAGATGATGGGCTGTTCTACAGTGAACTGACGTGTTTAGCAGCCTCCCCTACCTACCGGCCCCCTAATTGAGCCTTGCTTTGACAGCCTTGTTGTTGTTGCCCACCTTATTAAAGGTACATGTGACAGAGACACATCCTCAGACCCCTATGCTTTGTTCAGACTTCCAGTAGTATCATCATTAATTGTCATTCATAGTTTAGCATTGACCTTGTGATTAAAGAGGTGGTGGGTGTTTCTAGTAGTAGATCTGACTGCATCTTTTATTAAAGTGGATCTGACAAAGATGAATCAATTTTAAAAAGTTTGAACACGGTATTACTAACTGCACCTGTAGGTGCATCCAGAATAGAAGGGGTTACAACTCCCTCCTTGGTAACCCAAGCTAGCACTAACGTCATCACTGGATTACTACATGGTGTATAGGACTG
Organism: Acipenser ruthenus; assembly: GCF_902713425.1. Lineage (NCBI taxonomy): Eukaryota > Metazoa > Chordata > Actinopteri > Acipenseriformes > Acipenseridae > Acipenser > Acipenser ruthenus. Next base: position 21,207,448 of record NC_081205.1, read on the forward strand.
AAGAAGCAAATTTATGAAGATCACAAGAGGCAATGCAAAGGGTTTGCAAAAGAAGCATTAGCAATATTGATTGCAAGGCTAAAAATATGGCCTGATGCACAATAGCTCTGTGTCCATTGTATGACCAACACTCCTCAGCAAGCTTACATATGTTTTTAATTAGGAACTATTGACCTCCTTATAGATTTTAACAGTACTTGTCTTTGTTGATGAAGCACTTGCAAGAAGGCCAAGAAAGATAAATATCCTTCCTGCACTTTGATGTATGCAAAAATCTATTAGCTATAACATTTCAAAATCTTTAATTACTTCTTTGAGAAGGTTTGACTAACTGCAGTCATTCATTTTGTTAATGTGAAATACAGAAAATTGATATTGCCAATATAAATTCTCAGGCAGCAAGAGGGAGGTTCATGTGAAGGCAGCCTGTGCACTCCTGAAGTTAGGAGCTTTGGTACATGCCAGAACTCCTTGTTAAGCTGAAGTAAATGTGACATAGGATATATTTTCAAGTTTGAAAATCTGCTGTCTGTGTAAATGGGCTGGCCCTTAAATGACTGACTACAGCCTCAGTCACAAGGTTCAAGGCAGAGTTGGCTGACAAAAGGGGCCTCAGTTCGCCAGAACAATTTGAACACATTGATGACTCATAAAGTCAAATTAGCGCCCCCAGTGATCCCACACAATTTGGGTTATTATGTACATTTTACTGTTGCTGGTTTTAGGTTTTAACCAATTTAAGCTAAGATAAAATACACCAGAAACAAAAATAAATAATCTAGTATTTATCCTCTAAACACCGACAATGGTGACTACTGTTTGACTACTGTTTGCTCCCTTTCCCTAGTTCATGGTGCAGTTTACTGTATTTTGCTGCAATAATGGAGGAACATGATGTACTTTACTGTGAATATCAGCTGTACTGTTGTATGTCTTGAGCAGTTCTCTGGAATGGCAATAACAGAAAGAACCAGTCAGTATAAAAAGAAACAGAAAAACAGATAAAACAAAGACTTTTTCCATCTATTTCTAAAAAAAAAAAAAACACCTTTAAAAATACTGCTTTATTTTTAAGCAACATTTCTAATGTCTTTATATGTGTCACAGGACTAACTCCTTTAATATTTAGAGTCGCTGGCCTTAACAACAAAAAATACAAGAGTGACTTAAACTTTAATGGTATTCCAGTGACTTGTATCTGTAAATGGTCTGTGGGGCAGAAAGTTGTACGATTAGAATTCTTATAAAAACTAATAAGCCATTAGTCTTCAGGTGCTTTCAATCAAAATAGCTTTATTCAGAAAATCAAAGGCAATACAACAGTGATCACAGGCACAAGTTGATGGTATTCTGAGCTACCCTGGTACAGAGATGATATCAGTATAGATGTTAGTTTCTGAGCTGAGCTTGCATGGCATCAGAGATGTTTGTTTTTTTTCTGAGCAAAGAAATTACTTTGTACAGCACAGATATACAGCTAGCTTACGGAATTTTCTTGACCAAATGTGGTCTTATTTCCCTAGCATGATGCACGGTGTGGGACAAATCACATTAATAGTTAACATCTGCGTTTCTTCTTCAGTTCAGCAATGCTGGCAGAAATCCAGATAACATGAAATTACATTTAAGAGTTTTGCTAAATTCTCACAAGCAGCAAAACACTATGCCCACGCATCACAAGGTCGAACGACAAGGCTGGTGATTGCAAAACTGCTGATGTACACCAGCTATTTACAGCTTAATTTTAAGAGTTCGTTAACCCTGCATTGATTCAGAGCTTACATTAAACACAGGAAAATGGGCAAGATAAGCAACGGGTTGTATAATGGAAAGATACAGACGGCTGATGAAACAATAAGAACTTGTGCATTTTAACTGGAACGGAACAATCTGTACACCACACCGCACAGGGTGCATGTTTATCAGAAAAAAAGCCTATGTGTTCCATTTGTATAGTGTGTTATTTGGCGTTCCGTGACATTTTACTTAAAGTTATAGCATGTCACCAGTTTTAATTGGTTTGATTATGGTTTGTACTGTACATAGGCTCAAAACAGCTTATTAAGCTGAAACAAAGGTTTTATGTGTTAGGTCGGCCAGGGTGTCCTCGGCTCACCGCGCACCAGCTACCCCTGTAGTTGCGTTGTCCTCCGATGTTGTAGCTCTGGGGTGGCTGCACAGTGAGTCTGCAGAGTGTAAAGAAGCGGTCGGCTGACGGCACACGCTTCGGAGGACAGCGTGTGTTCGTCTTCGCCGCTCCCGAGTCAGCGCAGGGGTGGTAGCGGTGAGCTGAGCCTAAAAATAATTGGGAATTTCAAATTGGGGAGAAAATAATAAAAACTAATTGACAATGACTAAATTATTTAAAAAAAAAACAAAAAAAAAAAAAAAACAGTAAAGTGCCACAGTTCATTCACTGCATTATTAAACGTTACAATATTTATTATGAAGTGGCCATGGTCGTGTGATGGATCCATTGACCCCTGAAAGGGAGATGCAGCTGCAGAGGTGGAGATGAGGAGAAGCAGAAAACTTCACGACAGAAGGAAAGGGGCAAGTCACAGCTTCAAACCAAGGAGGGAAACAAGGGAGACTGTTGCTTCTTCTTTAGAATAGCAATAAGACTTTAAAAAGCAAAACAAAACACCTGTAGTTCACTGCGGAATGCTGAATAAAGTGTATGTTGTGTATGCCAGCTAATACGTCCCCTACTGATACCCTAATCTGGCATGAAAATAGCTGACTACTTCACAAAGCAGATGATTATCTTCTTGGAAGATTTTTCAAAATAAATTCATACTAAGTATGTCCAATTCCTTGGCAAAGCACTCCCACAAGTACAATAATAAAATAATTTTCTGAATCCTTTATTGAGTACCGCAGTGGGACACACTGCAGTACAAATACAATTCCTTATTAGTATTTCATCTCTTGCACTCATTATTGTTTCTTAGTGCAAAGCATAACTCCAGTGTCTCAATCAAAAACTTTTTTTTTTTTTTTTTTTTAAATTTAGTCGTTGCCAATTAGTTTTTATTATTTTCTCCCTAATTTGAAATGCCCAATTATTTTTAAGCTCAGCTCACCGCTACCACCCCTGCGCTGACTCGGGAGGGGCGAAGATGAACACACGTTGTCCTCCGAAGCATGTGTTGTCAGCCGCCCGCTTCTTTACACTCTGCAGATTCACCGTGCAGCCGCCTCAGGGGGACAACGCAGCTCTGGGCAGCTTACAGGCAAGCCTGCAGGCGCCCGGCCAGACTACAGGGGTCGCTGGTACGCGGTGAGCCGAGGACACCCTGGCCGACTTAACCCTCCCTTCCCCCGGGCGACGCTCGGCCAATTGAGCGCCGCCCCCTGGGAGCTCCCGTCCACGGTCAGCTGTGGAATAGCCTGGATTCGAACTCGCGACATCCAGGCTATAGAGCACATCCTGCACTCTAGCGAGTGCTTTTACTGGATGCGCCACTCGGGAGCCCCTCAATGAAAAACTAGTTTATAACAGTTTTGAATACTTTTAAGTCTTTAAAAACAGTTAATCTCTTTTCTATCTGCTTGGTGGTAATTAGAATTACTTGGAAAAATGACCTGGAAAAGTAAATTGTCTTTTTGAACTTTTGAAGCTATCTGAGATTCCTGTTGATGATAAAGGACAAACAAAAATGAAACAGATTTCGTCTGGCACGTCAGTGTTTTCAAAAATAAATTCTGATGCCAAATCTGTCATGTAGGATTCATTCCAATTTCCCAGTAATCTGCAGGGTAATAAAGGGTTAAATATGTGTTGTCTTTCCATGATGTGCATAAAAAATAATTATAGATAGTATGAGTAAGGGCTTGCTGATTGATTGTATTGGTTTTATTTTTTCTGTCTCTATATAATTAAGGCAGCATGTGAGAATCATTATATACTGTAAGCATTATTCATATAGGGCATCAGGATTTTTGGAACCAAGATTGAGTAGTTCTGGAGACACATATGCATGTGTTTTGACATATTAGTAACCAAAATGACAACTTCTGGCAGCCTTGTGCAGTCTGACAGCTCACGATGCAGGACACAAAGGCTGTGTCTGATGGCTTTTGTTGTTTTTGCAACTGCAGAAGGCTCTTGCTTCAAAAGAGGTATCATTTTTTAGCCACAAAGGTTTGATAGAAAATTGTTTACAGTGAGAATGAGGAATATTTTGATTGGAATCTGTGCATCCTTGCTTCGGGTTATAAAGATATAGCCATTCATTGTGTCAGGTAATGACAACTTGAGCGACATAGGCTGTTGAGATTTTTGGATCTGGGTCTTTTAATGTATTTATTTTTCTTCTCTGCACTGCTTACTGGCTTGGAAAACTAAACTTATTTTTGGATTGTTTGTTTAATCAAAATTAATCCAAGCATTCAACATTAGTATGTTTGCTTCAGTTGTATTTATTTACCTTGAAGCATTTTGCGAACATTTACCAAAGTCACTCATACTGTAAATTAGAGTTAGTCAGAAGGTTATTTTGTTGGTTAGTAGAAATAAATGGAAGTTGTTAGTGAAACTCCACTCTTGCGTATAAAAGAACCAATTTGAAATGATCGCCTATAAAAAAAATTTAAAAAAATAAACAAATGCAGGCAAGCCAAAATGTTATTAGTTTGGTTTCACAGACCATGATTAGACTAAACCTGGACTATCTTTCCTAATGTACCATTTTTTTTAGGCAGTCCAAGATTGGCGCTACCTGGGATCTGTGAAAAGATCCTTATTCAGCCCATGAACAAAATGTCAATGAATTATGTGATTTCAGATCAGACACTGTCAGGTCTAAATCTTTCTTACAAAATGAAGTCTTTTGGATTCAAGTCTCACACATTTTTAGCAGAACCCACAATACATGCAGCTCAGTAACACCTAAAACCATGCTGGGGTACACATTCCAGATTAGAGAAGATAGTCACATGTGCCAGTACTGCAGTTGGATAATTATGTGTACAGTTGAAAAACATCGAGACATTAGTGTGGCACATGCCAATGCAGACTTAAGTATTTTGTTAGTAGCCTTTGTCATGATGCACTCAAGCTGAGAATGAAATAATTATGGGATTTATGGGAACTATTGCTGTTTTGTTTTTAAAGTTTTTCAAATTAACATTGCATGTTTCAAGGTTAACACCATTTTTACCCTTTTTTTATGTGCGCATAGATTTAAAGATTAAAACATAACTGCCTGTTCAAATAAAGACTGCCTAGTTGCAGGCTTAAATGTCATTAATCCCTTTGGTGAATATTCCAGTAATGTCATTCTTTCTGCTGGTCTTAATCAAGCTTAATTAAAAAGGGAGTGAAATACCAAGAAGAATAGATCAATGTGTAGAACACAAATTGAGTCTTTATTACTGTCTTCGAAAACGTTGCAATGCAATTTAAATACGCCTCCATATCGGCTTTTTAAAACAATTGCCATGCATATCGACAGATGAGCGGCTATCAACTAATAGCTGACCTTGTAATGTCTCCTTTTAAAAGGCAGCTGATACCATTAAGACTTCAACTCGGCAGTAATAGAATGGAGCGAATGGTATGGAACGAGATGCATCTTCACCGTTTAGATCTTTCATTTATGCGCACTATAGTCACATTCTCTTAGGAGTTAATGCACCTCTGCAAATGACCTGAAAACCTCCCAGCATAGAATAATTTGGTATTACTGAAATGCCTCACAATTCACAGTAAGTAGTCTGTAATTTGTTAAGGGATCTTGAGGACACTTCAAAGTGCATTACAGAAATTAAAAGTAATTTGTTGCCGTCAGATTTCTGTCTATGATTCCTGTGAGCTCCAAAGCATATTTTTTCAAGTGGTCTTCAGAAATAATACTGGTACATTAAACACTATACACCATTTAAGTAATAGTCCCAGACGAAGAATACTTTATCATCTGGTCAGGCCTACTTCATGTAGTTAAATCTCCCGAGCTGAATTTAGAAAATGACTGTGTTAAAAAATGAACATTTCACATTTTTTCTGTTTGTTTGTTTTCGTGATTTTATGCAGCGCTAGTTCTAGTTTCAAATGAATATAAACGTTTTCATCAATCTCTTGTGAACTGTATCATAGCTTTAACCAGCAGTAGATGATGTGGCGTTGTGGCTATTTCCCATAGCCTAAATTATAACTTTATTATTATTATTATTGACAAAAAATCCTGGCCATGAGACAACTATGGGATATACTTTGGTCTTGGCTGCTATTTCAAATAGGTGGCATTATGTACATTTGTTTCTCATTAACCCAGATTGAAGCCTGGAACTAATTTAATCTACTTCTTTTTTTGCCTGTTAAGATATATCTGACAATTTATTTATTCTCTCTCAGGAGGTCCATTCCGATTAAAACTAACAGAGAATGTGGCAGGAGTTGTGATTGGCCGGCACAGTGGTGCAGTACTGAAGGGTTAGAATTGAAGTGTAAAGTACCGGGTTGGGCTAAAAACCCATTGCAATGCTTTCTCATGACTGATTAAGTTAGTATGCCAATAGAAATGCACACATGTATTCTGTATTATGTAAAATCTGCATCTCCCAGTTGCCTGTCCCTGTCAGTCATGTGACTTTCAGGTGCTTCTATATAAAATGACTGCATGCATACAGGAGGCTTGGTGGTCCAGTGGTTAAAGAAAAGGTCTTTCTACCAGGGTGTCCCTGGTTCAAATCCCGACATAGCCACTGACTCACTGTGTGTGACCCTGAGCAAGTCACTTTACCTCCTTGTGCTCTGTCCTTCAAAAGAGACGTAAAACCGAGGTCCTATTGTAAGTGATTCTTCATCAACAATTGTGATGCATAGTTCACCCTCTAGTCTCTGGAAGTCGCTTTGGATAAATGCGTCTGCTAAATGACTCATTAATAATTAATAATAATTACTGATGTATCACAAGGAAAAAATGATCGTTTTATGGACCATTCTGGAGAACACCTTGTGCAGCAGACTTAAAGTATTTGTAGTTAACAAAGCATTTCCATAAAATTTCTCTCATTTTCACAAACGTGTATTGGCTTTTTAAAAAATGATATCCGGTTCCACACATGGTCAAAGAAATCTTTGTTTCCAGGCCATGCTTTTAGACTGCCTAGTACTTCTTGGATCAGTTCACCTGAAGGATAACACTGTTCCCCCGACTCTTTCATTGGCTTCTTTCCTGTCAATCACCAATCAGCTGCTTCCATTATTGACTGAAATGCTTTCAGATAGTAACATGCTTTGAAACAGAAGACAACACTGAAAGAAAATAAGGAAGTAGTAGATTTCCTGGAATGCAATGCATGGTAATTGAGAATGCCTAGTGCAGTACCAGATATCTGATTTAAAATGAAAGTACATGTTTGCTATAACATGTGTTTCTTCCCAAACTGCATGCAGTACCTGAGAGGATTTATCTGAATCAATACCTGCATATTGACAGGTGTTTCTGTTTTGTTGTCCAATCCCTGTACATTTGGTCGCACTTGTGTTAATGTGCAGGTTAACTGTAATAGAGAACAGAAAACTGAGCCCTTTCCAACTAAAACATGCTGTATGCAGCAACTAAATGACTCCCTTTACTGAAAGCACTTTCTGCATCATCAGCTTTCTCTGTCTTTTGCACTTTCTCTGTCCTTTTGACTTCTCCGCACAAAGACTGCCAACACCAGATCTTGTGATATAGATCCTGTTTACCTTTCCCTCAGGCTTCAAACAGTTGTTAAATAAAAGTGACATTCTGGTCACTCAAAATGGGATTAGATATTAATCGGAGTCCCTGAGCTATAGGCAAGTGCGCTTATCAGAGTGCAAACACACTGCACCATTCAGACATCCTGCATGAACCTGCCTGATTTTAAATAGCCTTACAAATAAAGCAGGCCCTGTCCTTTTATGGAGCTCTGTGATAAAAACACAGTCTCATTATTAGGCCAACAATGGCAAGTTTCAAATGACATAAACCACGCTAATATAATCTCAAGCTTGTAAAAAATGCCTCATTAGGACATGTTGAATTCCTGATTACCAGGAATATGTTTTTATTAACTCAATAACTCTATCAGTATGTTTAAAGCATATTGACTTTTAACTATGTGTACTAATAAGCAATACCAGGGGTTTTGCATTACAGTGGTTTTGGTAGAGTAAAACACAGCTAAATGGCACCAGTCTATCCAGTTAAAATGGATGGGGCACTGTCACCCACATGGCTTTGTGGTGACGTTAGACCAGGAAGAGACACAATACTGTGAGGTATGAAGCACTGATGTGCATGTTTATTAAATAAATAAATAAATACAACTTTTAATCAAAGAAAACACTTTATAAAACAAATGGCATGATGGCCAAAACAAACAGACAAAACACAGTGAACAAGGAACAAACAAGTATCATCCTGGTCTAAATCCAGCACGAGTAGCAATTGTTTATACTAAATCTTACTGTCTCTCACATATCTCCTCTCTGTACACCCAACACTCCAGAGAGAGATTTCCACCTTTTTTATACAGCTGTGCATGGGCTCAATTGCTTGTTAATCATTCATTCAATAATCTTTTGGATTCATTCTTGAACACGCAGTATGCAGTGCAGCATGTTCACTATTGACTGGAGCAACTTCCGAGCACCCAACACAAAGGAGGGGGGTAGTGAGCCTCGGGCCGGTGGACTTGGACTGAACCTGACAAAAAGGGTCTCTACAGGATTATAAATAGATCGGAGCATCTGATCAGAATTTATGGAGGAAACGAAAGCTGGAGACAGCCGAAGGAAGTAATTAGATAATGTATTCATCCCATGCAAGATGAGGCAACCCATTGTCCAAAACAATGGAAGACAGTTGTATGGATAATGTATAGGTCTTTTTGTGAAAGTCCTATAAGAACTGGCAACTTGCAGCAAGAACTTTGAATTGGTTTCTGAACTGGTTTCTCAGTCTAATATGGCTCTATAAGAGAAGATAGCATTAAGCTTTATACCTCTTGACTGCAAGAAGGTTCTGTACCCTGCAATAAACAAACGTCAAAGAAAGCTTCGTTCAGGACTTCTGCAGATAGGAAAAAGAGACGTCTGCGAGTTTATCTACGCATCAAAAAGAATCATTCCTGGCTTGGATACAAGCTTCTGTTTCCAGTCGTAACCACAGCATAACGAGACTGTGTCTGCCTTTGAGGCTAAGCATTCAAGGAAAGAAGAAAACGCACAGGAAGTGTGTGAAACCCCCACTTGGGTTTTGAAGATAAAGGTACACATGGGACGTGTGTAAAACCCCACTTGGGTTTTGAAGATAAAAGGAGCCCAAGTTGGGTTTGAAGATTTGTGGAAACGAAGCAAAAATTTAACTACAACTGAAGATTTGTTCTGCAGACTTTTGGGGTTTTCTTCAAGGAACCGTTGAGTATAATTTCCTTACCTTTCCCTTGTAGAACTAGAGTAATTAATTGTAATTACAACACATAGAAATTGATAAAATAGTTATCTTAAAATTGTGCTTCATGAAAATGAGTTTGAACCTTGTTAAAAAGTAACTAAGCTGCTTAACTCATATTGTCATATGAAGTGCTTATTTGAAAGTATACTTGTGTAATTGTTAGTAAACAATTGTAGTCCAGCCTTAGCTGTGATATGTTATTAGAAGAATTGCAATTGAACACATTTTGTTTTGCATTTTAATAATAAATGTTTGTGTTTAACTAGAGTTATTTCGCCTGTGAGCGGTAGACGCAGGGCCACTCTGTGTAGTTGAGCTGAGGGAACTGTCAGCAGAGTGATGTCATCACGTGCTAGCAGATCCGCGCAGCCTGTACTGAAATTGAGACAGAGGAGTTAATGTACTGTGTTAGAATGAAATGTTGAACCTATACTGGATGTTAGGAAAGCAATAGGATTCCACTTGTACTGTAGTTTTAAATGCATTATTGAGAAACAACATATATAGAAGCATATACATTCAAGGAACAAGTGTTTACTTGTGCTGCATTGATACGTATGTGAATTGTTACCTCATGAAGTTTTTCCTTTCTGTACCATTAGTATTATTATCTAATAAACTGCTACAATATTTTAACCTACCCTGTTGTGGTTGAGGGTGTTTTGTGTGTTCATTGTAATTCCTCAATCGTATACATGTCATTAAATAAAATGATTAAGATGAGGTCTTAATTAACGTGAATGAATATTCAGATTATTTAACCGATAACTAATAGACTGTCTGTGTGTAGTCAGTGATCTAATATGGTAATGGTCATATAGTATTCATTCAAGTTGATTAACGCACATGAATTTGAACAATTGTGATTATTCAAATTAATTGTTTAAATTAATTATTAAACAAACTAACGTAATTAGCCCCACAGTGCTGTACATGCTTGAGCACCCAAAAACATGAAATGGTTACAGAGAATCCACATAGACATGTAAATAAACTATAATGTAATACAGAGCCTTGCATCTGTACAGTATATTACAAAAGTCCCCATGCGTGTGAGGAGAATGAACAGGACACATTGAAGGTTAGTGTGTATTGTATTTGTTTTACATAGCTCGGTGAAAATTCGCCTTGAGAAAACAATCCAGTTTTCACCGTCTGCATCCTAGCCTGTCACCCGTGACTGGGTGCTGTTAATGCTTTTGTCATGATTCACAAAGAATGATGGTAAGATAATCCAATTATTTTAAAGGTTATAAATGTATGCTTTATTGAGAGTAGTGAAAATGTAATGGTGCAACCCATGGTTTGTAATCATTGATAAATAAAGTGTTGCATGTAAGATATAAAAAGAAACAGGCTAAATAGCTCTCCACCAGTAGTAATTAGATTGCTAAAAATGCACTCTTATTAAAGTAACAATGATTCACAACAGCTGATTAACTGTATTTTTGTTTGTATCTGTATCCATTGTACAGTCCATTATAAAAGCAATTTTGGAGCTTTCCCAGGGTTATTCTACATGTTTACCATGGTTCCCAATGTTCTTTATATGATTTACCATGCTAACCTTTTCTTTACCATGCATTCACTATGATTTATCACACTTTGCTATGCTTTTACTATGGTAAACATTTATAAGGGTTTAGCACTATAAGGTAGCACTATACCAAGTACTCCCTTTAGATAAGCCAGCACCTACAGTATGGTCACATTGCCAAAGACCTTGGGAGAATAGCAATTACTGTATTGTGTATACCTACAAATGGGCACCACTGGGTGAATAAAGTGCTGGGAAGGCTTCTGTAGAACAGTATCGGGGTGCACAGGTTCAGAGATCAATGTGCAGTCGTCTGCACTACAAATCATGAAAGGAACAGACAGACAAATCTTTGCATTGCTCAGCTCAGTCTTCTACCTGGGAGAGTTCATTACACCGTGTCCCGCAATCATGCTCACAATTTCTTCCATTGTTAAGCCTTCAGTGCATTCAGCTGCACCCATCTGTTTAGTTATATTATTCTGCAGTACATGCTGCAATGCACACATGTACGGTTTATATTTTTGTCTTCATTCACACACTGCTACGCTGGTTATGAATTGACACATACTATTTTGAGCTATATGAAAAGCCCTTGCATATGTTTTATATTAACCTTGTGAAAAGCCGCAATGACACTTACACACTAGTGTGTGGCTACAAACTAAAATGAACGTTTATGCAGGGATGCTGAAAAATATTATAACATAACCATAAAAAAAAAAATCACATCTATTTAACACACACTCTTAAAAATGGAATCACTGACTATATGTAGAGTGAAAGCGTTAAAGTGATTGTAGCTAACACATTAATTCCATAAATCTTTCCTGTTTGAAAACTGCATTAGCTATACAGGTCTCAAAAGTGCTGTTTTTAAAGAAACATGTAGTAGCAGACATATATTTCCATTTTAAAACATGACTTTGATATTACACCACGTTAAAGAACGTTCTCAGTTTCCATGCACTTTCATGAAATCTGTTACACTTGAACTTTCTAAGCTGTTTCACATTAGCAGTGCCTCATGGATCAAAATATGTTACTGGCTGAAAGCATGCCAGTCAGTAGGGGAGGATGCTGGTTAATGACAGGAAAGAAGCTGTTGAAGGGGTTGGGACAATTTCACCCTACAGTTAAAATGACCAAGGAAATGCGACACTATCTGAAACCATGGCTTGCAAACTTAAGAATGGATTTTTGTACCTAGTGTAATACCAGAAATAAAAAACACATGCTTACTAAAACACGTGTTTCTTTCAAAACTGCACCTATGAGACCTATACAGCATGTGCATGACAGTTAAGATCTTCATTATTATTATTATTAATAACCACTGTGTTGTGTGTGGACCCGCTGCGATGAGGAGAAAAAACTGGCCATTTCAAATTGGGGGGAAAAATAAATCAAAATAATAATAATTATTAAAAAAAAAATTTAAAAATATAATAATTAAATGAAGAGAAGAGAAGCTCCTGAACACAGCATTTGTGTAATTGCAAAAAAAAAAAAATCACT